>NC_066582.1:397179268-397784863 GCF_024323335.1 Lathyrus oleraceus | reverse complement strand
CTTTAGCGTCTGTCTTTGTGCCAGATTCCAATCAGATCCTAGAGAATCTCATTTAATAGCTGTTAAGAGAATTCTTAAGTATCTGAAAGGAACTCCTAACCTGGGCCTGATGTATGAGAAAACATCAGAGTATAGACTTTCTGGTTATTGTGATGCAGATTATGCAGGAGATAGAATAGAACGAAAAAGCACATCTGGAAATTGCCAGCTTCTGGGAAACAATCTAATCTCCTGGGCTAGCAAAAGACAGTCAACTATCGCTCTATCAACTGCAGAAGCAGAATACATCTCAGCATCACTGTGCACAACTCAGATGCTCTGGATGAAGCATCAGCTAGAAGATCTTCAGATATTTGAGAGTAACATTCCTATCTTTTGTGATAATACTGCTGCTATTTGTTTAAGTAAGAATCCCATTCTACATTCCAGAGCCAAACACATAGAAATAAAACATCATTTTATCAGAGACTATGTTCAGAAAGGGATAGTAACACTGAAGTTCATTGATACAGAACATCAATGGGCAGATATCTTTACTAAGCCTCTAGCTGAAGATAGATTTCTTTTTATATTAGAGAATCTGAACATTAAAAATTGTCCTGAGTAAAATTTGGCTCTGAACATGTAAAATGAGACTCTGATAAAAACAAATACACTTCTGCCTCTGACTCTGATACTTCTACAAGTTAAGAAGATATCTGAGTTAGAAATCTTCAGAAACCAATCCTTTGGTATTCCTGAAGATCAGATACATCAACACGTGGAGCATTAAACGTCTAACCCTAGAACTTCTAGACAGCTGTCAATAGAAATCAAAGGTCAGAACGTTTGAAATCTCCTAGAGCAGTGTGCGTACTGTTGGGATTAGACATTCATTTATTAGCTGTAATCATTTTTCCCCCCAAGCGTGCTATTTTGAGTGTTGTGTCTAACGCATTCTGAGGTGTCGTTTTGCATGTGTTTGAACTTAGGTATATAAACACTTTTCTCACACTTCACACACTTATCACTTTCACTCACTCTAAAACCCTAAACCCTCTCTCGAAGCATTCTCTGCAAGTTCTTCAATCTTCATCTTTTTTCTTCTTCATGGATGCTCAACAACAAGAAGTTTTTAACTTCTCTCAACAGATGGAATCCAGTTCTAATCCCCAAACCTCAAACACTCAAACTCCTACTGTTACCGGCGTCACCATAACCCCTGTTTATCAAGAACCCCACATTCTTGACCGAGAAAGCCACATAAACCTTTCAACTCCCTTTGAAGGTTTGGATGTTTTGTGTGAATCTTTGGTTGATTTTGACAACCTTAGTAGAAATGGCGTTGATCTTACCAAGGAACTTCGTCAACAAGGATGGGAAACCTACTTCAACCGGCTTTATGGTCCAATCTACCCTCTTCTGGTCAAGGAATTCTGGAGACATGCTGATGCAAATGACCAATTCATTGTCTCTTTTGTTCTAGGGGTAAAAATTGTCATCACTGAAGCGTCAATTGCCTCCTTGCTGAATATGGAGGAAAGTGGAGGAAAAAGGATTTACAACATTCCTCCCAGGTCTAAGCGCATCACTGAAGTTATCAACCCAACTATCTTCAAACCTAATGTTGAAGGAAACCCCTCTAAGAACAAGGAGCTACATCAGAACCTCCGAGTGTGGCTGAAGATAATTCTGGGAACAATCCATCACCGTCCAGCCTCTAACTCTTCAGATTATATCAATGCAGACCAGAAATGCATTCTGTACTGCATTCAGAAGGGTATCAAGATTAACCTCCCTACTCTCCTGTTCAGATATCTGAGGGATTCAGTCAGAGAAACCAGGAATAACATGAAGCCCAGATCCTACATTCCTCTGGGTAGATTGCTCTCTGACATCTTCATTGAGCATGGACTGGTAGACGCTCTGGAAAAGACCAGATGTATGGATGATCTGGCAATTGATGTAGGGAAGCCTCTGAATGCCAGAAACCTCAAGAGCATGGGAATCATCAAAGAGATTAGAGTCAAGCCCACTCTGGATGTATCCTGGGAATCTCTAAAAGATCAGAGGAAGATGCCTCATGGCCTGGCCAGATTCTTCAAGAATGAGCCCAGAGACGCTGTTGCACTCTATCTTCATCGTCTGCTGGAAGAAGGTGTTGATGTCTCTGATTTCAGCATCGATGACTGTCTGGACTCAGAAGAAGATCTAGTCAGATACAAGAGAGGTGTCTCTGAGAAACAGATAGCTGCTGAGGCAAGGAAAGCAAAGAAAGCCAGACTTGGAGAATCTTCTGGAACCAAATCTCCTGCTCCTTTGCAAACTTCTTCTTCTGGTATGTCTACTCCTCTTGTTACTTCTGTTCCTATGATGGCTTCTTCTCATCCTCTCACAACACCTCCCTTATATACTACCTCTGAAATACCACCCTCAATCACCAGAACCTCCCAACCTACACCAGTTCTAAACATAGCCAGAACCTTCATTCCTCCCTCTATACCTGCACAAACTCACCTAAGCCCTTCTTCTTCTTCTTCATCCTTTGAACCTGAATCACCTCCTCATGTTTCCCTCTCTTCTGACCCTGATTTTTCTGATCCTGAATCCCCAACCATAGCCACTCTCTATGCCAACAGATTTGCCTCTCAACAACAAACTCTAACACAATCTGAAGTAACCTCACCACTCCAAACTTCACTTCCACCACAACAAACAACAACTCTCCCTTCTGAAACTCAACCATCTGATCCCTTCACCTCTAATATCACTCCACCAATTATTCCCGCTGTACCTGGACCAGACTCTGACCCATTAGACCTAAATCCACTTTATGCTTCATCCCCCAGTCTTCAACCAGAAGCAGATTCTGAACTTCAACCAGAAGCAGAATCTGAACCTCAAACTCTAAATCTTAGCCCTCCAAACTCTCCACCTCATTCACCTGAACCTGAACCTGAACTTACCATACCTACCCTTGAGGAAGCCATCAGGCAGGTAGCAGAAGCTTCAATCCAGAAGATCAAGTCTCTGGCTAACAACTCTGAAGTCAGTGATGATCCTAAATCTGTTAGGACACACTGGAACAGAGTCATTGGTTGGATGACTTCTGAGTCTTATAGGCTGAAGAGTGTCTCTGAACAAGTCAGAAATGGCTACATCAGAGATGCTGAGGAAAGACTCCAGGAGAGATTAGCTAGAGAGGCTGAAGCCAGAAGGCTTGAGGAAGAGAGGTTGGCTAAGGAAGCTGAAGAAGAAGCAAAGAGACTAGAGGAAGAAAGACTGGCAAAAGAAGCAGAAATCCTAAGGCAACAAGAAGCTGAAGCTAAGGCTCTGGCAGATGCAGAAGCTCAAGCTGCTGCAGAAGCTGAAGCCCAGCAGGCTCTGACTCAGGGGGAGTCTTCAACTACTGTTCCCATGATTCTTCAGACTCTGAAGGACCTTAAGGAAGATCAGAATATCCTCCGAGACAGAATGGACAAGCAAGATACGGTCAATGAGAACATCCAGAAGATGCTTGCCATGATCTTGCAGAAATTGCCTCAGAACCCTTAGGCACTTAGGATTTTATGTTTTGCTTGCCTTTTGTTGTTTTTTGCTTCTGTCTTCTTTTTGGATCTGATGTTTTGCTCTTGCTCTTTTTGAATCTGATGTTTTGTGTTTCTCTTTTAATGAAGTGTTTTTCTCTTTAAGTTATTTTATTACTATGTCTTTTTGATTCTGACAAAAAGGGGGAGAAATCATTAAATAGCTCTGATGAAAATTGTCTAAAAACCTTAAGCACTCTGCAACAATTGATTAAATAGCTCTGATAAAAATAACTCTGTTTAAATAGCTCTAACATTAAATTTAAGAAATTGAGCTCTAACATTAAATTTAAGAAATTGCAGAAAGTTTTCAGAAATCTCATTACTTGGAAAGCTATGGTAAGAACTTCTGAACTCCCTAGCACTAACTCAGGGGGAGCTTCTGTCTATCTGATCTTATTTATTTCATGTTTCATCTGCTATTTTAAGTTGTTTTGTCATCATCAAAAAGGGGGAGATTGTAAGAACAAAAATTGTTCTACAACAGATTCCTTGATTTTGATGATAACAAAGGATGAAACCAAAAATGGCACCCTAACGAAAAGTTTCTAAGTGTGCAGGGTTCTAAAGAAAGAAGTAATAAATCTGATGATGTCATCAGATGCACAACTAGATCAGATACAAATTCTCAAGTATCAGAAGCATCTGAAGTGGAATCTCATTCAAGAAAGTCTGACTCTGGACAAAACTGCAAAGTATCAGAAGCATCTGAACATGAAGTAAAGTCTAGAAGCTCTGATTCTGGAGAAACGTTATCAGCGCCATCTGAACTCTCAAGAGATCAACATCAGAAGCAAGATTCCAAGATTCTCCAGAAACACAAATACTCTGATTATGGATTTTCTAATCATGAAAGAGTAACGTTGAAGACAAGTAAAGATTTTCAATTGGATTTCCTGATTAAGAAAGAGACGTTAATCTCCGCTTCCAAGAGAAAAGATACTACTTGTGGTAAGTAGTCACTTCAAAGATGAAAAGTTAAACTGCAGAAGCTATTTAAGTGATGGAGTAAACTCAGTTTAATAACCACCAGATTCTACTCTACTCCAACTCTTATATAAATAGAGATGCAATCAACATTCAGTAAGAAGAAATCAACTAGCCAAAACTATACTGAATTATTTCACGCTCAAGAAAATCATCTTTGCTCTCAAAGAATTTCACTAAGCTTTTGCTTATTAAGTGAAAAATCTGTTCTTAAGTTTGTAATACTTGCTTTCTTAGAAGCACTCTAGATTACATATCTTGTATCTTTTATTTGTTTGATTTCCTCAAGTGACTCTGTGTAGTCTGTAGACTTGAGAAGACTAAGAGATTTTCTTCTCTCTTAGGTGTTGTTTGTAATCTTTCAAGATTAGTGGATTAAGTCCTTGTTGAAGGCGAAATCACCTTGGCCGGGTGGACTGGAGTAGCTTTGTGTTATAAGCGAACCAGTATAAAATCATTGTGTGATTTTCTTTTTGGAAAAGCGCTTATTTTTTCAAACAATTCAAACCCCCCCTTTCTTGTTTTTCTCACCTTCATCCCGCACTTCAATTCTGTTGGGTAAGATCGAAAGTCGTCCAACGTCTATTTAAACTTAATTGTTTTTAACTATTTCAAAAACAGCGAAAGCGCTTTGTTTAGTTCATTAGGAGATTTTAACATTAAGAAGAAAAGAGATTTTAAAACTATTTTCGGACGCGTTTATAAGTTTAGAGTCTGGTTCGTGAGAACCTCTTTTGGTTAAGAAATCCAGGTTATAATACTTTTCAACTTAGTCAAGATACTATATTTCTTAAAAATAGGTTTACTACTCTAACACAATGCGCGCCTTTTTATAAGTGACAATAAGAGGGTTTGATTAGGGAGTACAACTCGGTTCTGAATACGCGAAAGTGACAGTTCCTGTTAAATTGGTTCTTTTCAAAGTAGGAAACACTGCCCATAAGTAGCTCTACTAGCAAGTACTTGGATTATCAATCGATTACGTGAATTACATTCGACCCTGTCTTTATTAATTATAATTTATTTCAACACTTTATTTTTCATTGCACACTCCAAAAAACACCTATTTCGATTGCCTTTGATAAACACCATAACAATAGATAACGATAGATTGACACTTGGTCTCTGTGGATTCGACAATCTTTTATATTACTCTAACGCGTTCGTATACTTGCGAAAAACCGCATCAAGTTTTTGGCGCCGTTGCCGGGGACCAATTTCGTCAAATTTCATTTCCTTGTTGTTATATCGTTTAGACTTAGGCTATTTCCCGCCGGTCAATGCGAAGAACTCGCAGCACCGGAAGTTTAAGCTTAGTATACCCTCTGACGGAACCTGAACGTTACGCTCGCGCACGTTTATTCTTTCATAGAATTAAGAGAGCTATGGCCGAAGATCGAAACCAAAGACCTCTTAAGGACTTCGCTCAACCATCTAACGAAGAACCTAGTTCTAGTATAGTAAACCCAACCATCCCAGCTAATAATTTTGAACTTAAACCATCCCTGTTGCAACTAGTGCAACAGAGACAATTCGCAGGTCTCGCTACTGAGAACCCAAACCAACATTTAAAAATATTTCTTCAATTAGCAGAAACTTTTAAAACCAATGGAGCTTCTCCTGAGGCAATACATTTAAGATTATTCTCTTTTTCCCTCAGAGATAAAGCCCTATCATGGTTAGATTCCCTTCCACCCAATTCCATTACGACTTGGGATAACCATAGAAGAGTTTTTCTTGCTAGATATTTTCCCCCGAGTAAAACCGCCGTTCTTCGAAACCATATAACTAGATTTACCCAAAACCAAGGAGAATCGCTGTTCGAAACTTGGGAGAGATATAAAGAGTTGTTACGAGCATGCCCACATCATGGTTTAGAAAATTGGTTAATCATTCAAACCTTCTATAATGGACTTCATTACAACACAAAGATGACCATCGACGCTGCCACAGGCGGTGCTTTGATGAACAAACCTTATCCTGAAGCTAGTGCCCTCATCGAAGACATGGCTCAAAACCATCAATCATGGGGAGTCGAACGAGCGACAGTTGAGAAGAAGGAAGCCCAAGGAGGAGTGCATGAACTAAGCTCTATAGACATGATGCAAGCTAAAATGGACGCATTAGCCCTTAAAGTCGAGCATATGTGCATAAACCCGAATACTGTAGCCGCAGTTTCGTCGGTTTGTGAGATATGTGGAACCAAAGGACACCAATCTGCATAATGCAGTCTATTAAACAAAACCCACTCTGAGCAAGTGAACTAAACCCAAGGGAACCCATATTCGAATACCTATAACCCTGGATGGACGAATCACCCGAACTTCTCCTATAAAAACAATAACCCTATTCAAAATAATGCACCTCCTAGACCTAGTTATCAAGCCCCTAGATCAAATCAACCTATGCAACCTGTACCACCAAAACCAAGCCTTGAGAAAATTATGGAAAATTTTATCACCGCTCAAACCCAACAAAACAAGGAGTTCATGAATCAAAACATTCATGTTAACGAATTGATTACTCAGTTAGGAACCAAGGTTGACCAAATAGTTACTCATACCAAGATGCTTGAAACCCAGATCTCTCAGGTTGCTTTAAACCAAGCCTCTCAGACTACACCTAGAAGACAATTCCCTGGACAACCTCAACAAAATCCAAGAGGACAAGCCAATGTCATTACCCTACGAAGTGGGAACGCTTATGATGAGCCACCAAACCCTAGATTGAGTGAACCCGAAACTTCTAAGGAATGTACCAAACCCACGGACGAAGTAAAGGAACTAGAGGAATCTGAAAACCAGGAAGGTCGAGAAAAAGGAGAAGAACCTAAAGATAAAACTTACGTACCACCCCCGCCATATAAACCACCTATACCATATCCGCAAAGACTCAAACAAACCCAGATCAATAAACAGTATCAACAATTTATTAAAGTTATAGAAAAACTTCATGTAGAAATCCCTTTCACAGAAGCCATCACCCAGATACCTTCTTATGCAAAGTTTCTCAAAGATATCCTTACCAACAAACGTAGACTTGACGATCCGAAGCCTTTGGAATGTAATGCTATTTCCGAGGACAAATTAGCAAAGAAAGATAAAGATCCTGGAAATTTATCCATTCCTTGCCTTTTGGGTAATCATGTCATTGAAAAAGCTTTTCTGAGAGGTTAAACTTAGGAGAATTACAACCCACTAAGATGTCACTTCAGTTAGCCGATAGATCTGTTAAATATCCGATAGGCATTTTAGAAGATGTTCCTGTTAGGATAGGTCAGTTATTTATCCCTACTGATTTTGTTATCATGGACATCAAAGAGGACAATGATATACCAATCCTTCTAGGTAGACCATTCTTATCGACTGCAGGAGCCATAATAGATGTCAAGAAAGGAAAGTTGACATTTGAGGTAGGTGACGAGAAAATAGAATTTATACTTTCGAAATTTCTTATGGCACCTGTGATGGGAGACTCGTGCTATGCCTTAGATATCATTGATGAATGTGTTAGAGAATTAGAACAAAAAGAAATTATAAAAACAATTAAGTTACCATCAACTCTCATAAGGGAAGATGATGACTTTAAGAAACCCAACATCGATGATAACCTTTACGAATGTTTATCCCTTACCCCAGATCTTATGCCATGCCCTAGGAAACCAACCTTAGAACTTAAGGAACTACCTAAGAACCTGAGATACGAGTTCCTCGATGAAAAGATGAATCGTCCAGTTATAGTTAGTGCTACCTTGAGCCAAGAGAAAACGAACCAACTTTTAGACGTTTTACGAAGATATCCCTCAGCCTTAGGATATAATATCTCTGACCTGAAAGGTATAAGCCCATCTGTATGCATGCATCGGATTTCGCAAGAAAGAAGATTCAAAACCCTCTAGGGAACATCAGAGAAGAATAAACCCTATAATGAGTGATGTTGTTAAAAAGGAAGTTCTTAAGTTACTTGAGGCAGGTATCATCTACCAGATCTCGGAAAGTAAGTGGGTGAGCCCTGTGCATGTAGTACCTAAAAAGGGAGGCATCACAGTCGTGCAAAACGACAAAGGCGAACATGTAGCAAAATGTTTAGAAGGAGGATGGCGGATGTGTATAGATTATAGAAAATTAAATAAAGCAACTAGGAAGGATCATTTCCCTTTACCATTTATAAACCAGATGTTGGAGCGTCTAGCCAAACACTCTTACTTCTGCTATCTAGATGGATACTCTGGATTCTTCCAAATACCTATCCACCCCGAAGATCAAGAAAAAACTACCTTTACATGCCCTTATGGAACTTTTGCCTACAGACGAATGTCGTTCGGCCTCTGTAATGCCCCGGCTACTTTCCAACGTTGCATGATGTCAATCTTTGCAGATTACTGTAAGACCCCAATTTTGTCCCTAAGATCCCTCATGGCATCATATCATAACATCACATTGCCTCAAGGATCACTGTGCACCTTGCTTGCTTCCCTATGGGTTGGTTATCGTTTTGAGAGTGGTTCTTGATCACCAAGCATGTTTTGCATTTGTATATCATTGCCTTTCTTTTTACCACTAACCAAAAGTACAAAAATATGTCATTTAACCTTTGTCTTGCAGATGAAGCAATCAACAGGTCAAAGCAGTCAAAGGCATTCATTGAGCAATAGATGGTGGCCATTCTTGAGAATTTGGACCCCACAATCATTATCAAGAGCTCATATGAGCTATGATATCATTTTGAATCAAAATCCCAAGTGGTAGAGGCTTGAATTTCATCAGAACATTGCCAGGTCAACTGGAGGCCTAAAAAGTCAACTGCCAAGTCAACTGTGGATTTGGAGGTGGGAAGTGATTAGAAATACTTCATTCATGTTCAAACAAGTATCATTTGACATTTCAAACATCAACATTGAAGAAAATAAAGTCAGGTCAAACTTTCCAAAAATAGAAAGTGACCTATAATTCAAATTTGCCAAAAATGGAAAGGTTTTCACCTAACTTCAACTTCAAATTACATCATCAAGAAAGCTTCAAATGAAATTTTGTTGAACATGAAAGTTGTAGATCTTTCTCTCCCATTTCCAAAAAGTCTAAGATCATCAATTTCTCATGTGTGGTGAAGGAGATATGATCAAAACATGGCAAAGTGTACATTGAACTTCAAATGGCCATAACTTCTCAACCAAAACTCCAATTCAAGTGGTTCTTTTTGCTAAGTTCTTATTTTGACCTATAGTTTCCAAATCTTGCATCACATTTCATCAATTATCATCATATGAACATTTTCCATTTCATTTGATTTTTGGAGGGAAAACATGTAGTTTAAAATTGGTGCATTTTTTGAACATTCTACCATTGCATTTTGCTCCAAAACAGAATTTTGAGTGGATTTGAATCACAATTCGTGCACTGTTCACCATGCATTTCATGCATAGGGTGAAAATCCCAAATTTTCACTTACACCTCTTTTTGCTAATTCCAATTACCATTTGGCTAAACATGATTAGAAGGGTGATTAGCACAGCATATATAACAGAAACCCTAACTGTTTTTCATAAAAAAGAACAATCACAATTTTCAGATCTATAAAATTTCTCAAACTTTTTCTCTCAATTTTTCTGGAAATTTCTTCAAACACAAACCATTTCCATTGCTTGATCCTGGTTCGTGAAGTATCATTGAGTGGATTTGCACGTGGAATCAAGAGATTTGGTGCAGTTTTGAAGCATGCTCGAAGCTTGGAAGCATTAATGGCAATGCCAAATTCTGTTGGATTCAAGAGCAATTAAGCTTCGATCTATCTTCCACTCACTCATACAAGCATACTGGAGGAACATTAAAGCATCACAAGGCCTTGGATCCATCGAATTCTAATTCTGCACTTCAAAGAGGTTCCAAATCGATTTCTCTAATTCTTAAAATGCTTATGCTATTGTTGTTGATCTTTTGATGTTGAGTATTCTGAGCTTTGAATCACAAATTTTCATGCAAATTTGAGTTAGATATGCTAGATTAAAGTTTCATGGTTGATTGTTCATTTGCTCGATTCTATGAATATATGATGATCCATGCCATTTCCATGCTTGATTCATGATCCTTGATGAAGGATCTACATGATGATATGTTTAATTGTGATTTCTGAGAAAATTGTTCTTGATGCCTTGCACTGTTCATGATGAACACGTTGAAGATGATGAAGTTCATCTCCAGGCCATGTTTTTGATCTTTCGAAATACTTTTCCTGCGTTTTGCATGTGTTTGTCTCGTTCTCAACATGTATTGGTACACGTATGCGCGTGCATGGCGAAGTGATTGGCTCAGGAGTGTTTGACTGCGCGTTGACTGCCAAATAGGATTTGTGAAACGCATCGTTTCAAGGCCAAGGCGCGCTATTTGAATTTGGCTTGTGTTCGATTCCCAGCCACAACACATATTTCCATTGCTTCATTCATTTTCTCACATTTCCATGTACATGCTTCACATTGCATTTTTTTATTTTTTCTCATCTTCCAAAATTCATATATAATTGAAAAATGCTCCAAAAATTATGTGGTTTTTTCCATTGTGTTGCATTTTCTGTCTGTTATTTTTTGATCATTTTTCAATAAATTGTGCTTGGCTGGATTTTGTTTTGTGATAGGGAATTTGAACATGTATGCATTTTCTACCTTGCCTTGCCATATCATTTGTGAAATGCTGGTTTCTAATCCAATGAATCTGAAAATTTGCATGATGAAACTAGACACTTTGCTTGACATTTTGGTGTTGATTTGGTATTTTTACCATTTGTCATTTCTGTTTTATGATCATGTGAATGTAGGTGTGACAATGTGTGTCACACCTTTGCTTGTTCAACTTAGGTGATGAATTTGTCATGCAAATGATCTCCAATTGTCCTAATTTTTTGCATGATGCTTGATATGGATGTTGTGAATGCTCATGAATTTTCTTGGAATTATTTGAGTCATTTTTGGTTTAATTGAGGGTTTTCATTCTGGTTGGTCACATTTGAGCTTTAAAATTGCCATGAACTTCAATTGATCATGAAATATTTTTGGTATATGATATTGATGTGAGACCTTTTGGATTGTTTCAAGATATGTTTGAAGTTGATTCATGTTAATTTTCAGCTTCTGTTTTGAATATTTTCTCCATCTTTGACCCTAGGCTTTGACCTAGTGGTTTGCCTCTCACATTTGAGCTTTGATTTCAGGTTGAACATTCAAGTTACTTGGTTATTGATGCTTCATCACTTGAGCATTGTTGTTTGCCTTTGATTACTAATCTTTGTGTGTTTTGTAGGTTGATGTTGACTCATTTGAGTTTGACCTTTAGCCTATGCATTGTGTACATTGGGATTGATTGTTGCTTATTGACTGTTGTTTGGTTGTCTGAACTTTGTACTGATTTGTTTGATGTTTCCACAGGTACATTAGTTGCTTAAGTTCACTTGAACTTTGCTTTTGCTTGGTTGCTTAACCACTTAGGTATAATCTCTAATCTTCATGTAGTCTGGAAGACCTGTCCTGTTATGTGGGCAGGCACCTGTCTGAAGTCCTCCTTAAGAGGCAATGCTTGTGATTGTATATCATTTGTGCCAAGCAGGAAAAGTCCTCTTATGAGGCAATTGGCAGACAAAAGAGATGTGTAATCCATCTCCTGCTATTCAGTGTGTCATTCCTTTGCTCACATAACATGTTGATGCATTGTGGATATTAACCCAAGATCTTATAGAGTCAATCACTTGTGGAGAAGAGTTCCAACTTTCTGAACTCCCGCACCTTCCATTTTTTAAAGCTCTCCCAGGCCAGGGATAAGAGCTATGAGGCATACTCCTCATCTCCATTTCATCTGCTTCACCCTAACTCTCAATGTTAGGGTTAAGAGCTCATATTACCCCATTCCAGTTGACTTTAAAGTCTAACCTTGCTTGAGCCTCATTGCTTGTGTATAGTGTGTGCTAATTGACTTGTTTGTCTGATTGCTTGATTCCTCTGTGCATATCTGCTTATGTGTGCCTCTGTGCATTTATCATCATTAATTGTACATCATTGCATGATCATTATTCATATCTTGGTGACACTTTGTTTGTCCATTGAGGAGTCAATTGTAAGACCATTTATTGGCATTTGTTTCCTATGATTTGGAAGGAGTTGGGACTAAGACCATTTATTGGCATCCTATTTCCTTGGAGTCGAGTGTAAGACCTTTTATTGGCAACTTGTTTCCTCTTGCTTTACATTTGTGTTGTTTGTTGTATGTGAGGAGTCAATTGTAAGCCCATTTATTGGCAGTTGTTTCCTATGATCATTCTTTGGAGATTGGTATAAGTCCATATATTGGCATCTGATATCCAGGTTTATTTTAGGAGATTGGTGTAAATTCATTGATTGGTATCCGGTATCCATTTTTTATTTGTGAGATTAGTGTAAGTCCATTGATTGGCATCTGGTATCATGTTTTTGTTTTGCTTTTGGAGATTGGTATAAGTCCATATATTGGCATCTGATATCCATGTTTGTTTTAGGAGATTGGTGTAAATCCATTGATTGGTATCCGGTATCCACCTTTGTTTGTGAGATTGGTGTAAGTCCATTGATTGGCATCCGGTATCCATTTTGTTTTGCTTATTTGTTATTGCTCATTGCATATTCCAAAGGAATCACTTGGATCATCTACATATGATTTCAAGAGGTGAACATCTAAGAAGTTTTACACTCCCTCACCTTCCACCTTTTGTTTCTTTAAACCTCCATGCGCATGCTAACCCAAAACCAGAAAAACATTGTGCAAACATTTTGACATTCTTTTCAAATTAGAAACCTAGGCCTTAAGCCTTTGATTTTTCAAACTTCATTTCATAATACTTCTTTTGAATTGAATCCTAATCATACTTTGACTACTTTTTGTGAATAAATCCTAATTGGTTAATTTCACTCATTCAATTGTTTTGTGGCTTTGTCCATTCTTGATAAGTTTTAATACATTAGCCATAGGTTTGATTTATCCTAGTTGGTTGATGTTAATCTCACCTTTTGTCCTTAGTGATTGAATTGTAAGACTTCCTTGCTTATTATAGGGTTAACCCCTCACTAGCAAGTTGAAGCTTTTCTCACATGGTGGACTTGTTGTTTGTATAAGGTTGACTTTTCTCTCGTGGATAACGAAAGACCTTAGGGCTTTTGTTTAAAATGAACCCACTCATATTTTGGAAATCTTTTAGCCGAACTACGGCGTTTTGATCCTTACCTTCCATGGAAAGGTACGTAGGCAACGGGTTCATCCGTTCAAACACAAAAATAATAACTTGTATATTCTTTTCTCATCCCTTCAATCCATGTTTGCACAATAAATATTTCATAAACAAATAACTTTTCGTACAACAAGTGTGAAAAGAGGTTCTCTAGGAGTACCTAGGACGTTTTGGGTGCCTAACACCTTCCCATTGCGTAATTAACCCCTTACCTAGATCTCTGATCTTTTCATTAGTTTTTTATGTGTAAAACTTCTTAGGCTTTTGTTCGCTTTTTAGCCATTCCTTTGGTAAATAAAAGTGCGGTGGCGACTCGATTCTTTGTATGCTTTGCTTTTGATTTAATCAATAAATCATAAAGTGACGAATACACCGCTACAATTACCTAGATGGTATCATGGAAGTGTTTATGGATGATTTCTCAGTTTGCGGATTTGATTTCCACAATTGTCTTGCTAACCTTGAGAAAATCCTGGAGAGATGCGTGGAGGTGAACCTCGTGCTAAATTGGGAAAAATGTCATTTCATGGTAACCGAAGGAATAGTCTTAGGACATATAGTTTCTGAAAAAGGCATAGAGGTAGATAAAGCTAAAATAGAAGTTATAGAAAACCTAAAACCCCCAAAAACCATCAGAGAAGTCTGAAGCTTTCTTGGACACGCTGGATTCTACCGGCGTTTCATTAAAGACTTCTCCAAAATAACTAAACCTTTAACCGGACTTTTAATGAAAGATGCTGAATTCATTTTCGATGAAAAATGTAATGACGCATTTAATCTTTTAAAGCAAGCATTAGTATCTGCGCCCATTATGAAACCACCTGATTGGTCGGAACCTTTTGAGATAATGTGTGATGCTAGTGATTATGCAGTTGGAGCCGTTCTAGGACAAAGGAAAGATAAAAAATTACATGCCATTTATTATGCTAGTAGAACCCTAGATGCTGCCCAACTTAACTATGCAATAACTGAAAAAGAATTACTCACTGTAGTTTTCGCTATAGACAAATTTAGATCTTATCTAGTAGAAGCAAAATTTATAGTTTACACCGATCATGCTGCCATTCGTTACCTATTAAGTAAAAAAGATGCCAAGCCCAGGTTACTCCGATGGATTCTATTACTACAAGAGTTTTATTTAGACATAAGAGATAAAAAAAGGCACTGAAAATGTAGTAATCGATCACCTTTCTAGGCTAGAACATCTAAAACCTGAACTAGTACCCATAAATGATGATTTCGCCTATGATAGACTGATAGCTAGAGTAGAAACCATTGAAAATAATAACCTAGACCTTTATGAGCACCCCCAAAATTCCTTAGCAATAAGTAACGTACCCTAGTATGCAGATTTCGTTAATTACCTAGCTGCTGATATAGTACCCCCTGATCTTGACTACCACCGAAAGAAGAAATTCTTCCACGATGTTAGAAACTTCTATTGGGACGAACCGCTCCTTTTCAAAAGGGGTAAAAATGGCATTTTTCGCCGTTGCGTTCCAAAAGAAGAGGTAAATAGTATTATCGAGCATTGCCATTCAGCACCTTATGGTGGACATGCGAGCACCTCTAAGACATACGCCAAGATTCTTCAAGCTGGTCTGTTTTGGCCTACCATGTGGCGTGATGTCTATGCTTGCATTGTCAAGTGTGATAGATGCCAACGCACTGGAAACATTTCAAGGCGTGATGAAATGCCTCTAAGAAACATTCAGGAAGTAGAACTCTTTGACGTATGGGGTATAGATTTCATGGGACCTTTTCCACCATCCTTAGGAAACAGGTATATCTTAGTAGCTGTAGACTATGTGTCTAAGTGGATTGAAGCTATAGCTGCACCCACAAACGACACTAGGGTAGTAATCAAACTATTTAAAAACTATATATTCCCTAGATTTGGAACACCACGTTTAGTCATAAGCGATGGAGGATCACACTTTATATCGAGAATATTTTACAAACTTTTAAGAAAATATGGAGTTAGGCATATAGTAGCAACACCATACCACCCACAAACTAGTGGCCAAGTAGAAGTATCTAATAGGGAGATAAAACAAATCCTAGAGAAAACTGTTTCTATTTCTAGGAGAGACTGGTCTCAGAAGCTTCAAGAAGCATTATGGGCCTATAGAACTGCTTTCAAAACCCCCATAGGAACTACTCCTTATCAATTAGTTTATGGAAAATCATGTCACTTACCATTCGAATTAGAGCATAAGGCCTATTGGGCCATTAAAACTTTGAATTTAGACTACCTAGCCGCTGGAGAAAAGCGTACCCTAGACATTCATAAACTAGAAGAACTTAGGCAATCTGCCTACGAGAATGCAAAAATATATAAAGAGAGGACAAAAGCCTATCACGACAAAAGAATAGTAAAGAAAAACTTCAATATAGGCGATCCTGTTCTCCTTTTTAACTCTAGGTTACGACTCTTCCCTGGAAAGCTACGTTCAAGATGGACCGATCCTTTCGAAGTATCCAAGATTCTGAGATCCGGAGCCGTAGAAATCAAGAACGATACCTGTAGTCCATTCATTGTAAATGGACAAAGACTGAAGCTCTACGAAGGAGGAGACATTCCAGCATACTACTCGAGCCACACCCTGATTGATCCACCGATTCCTACTACTACAGGTGTATAAATTCTAATCATCAAGCTAATGACGTTAAGCAAGCGCTGCGTGGGAGGCAACCTGTAGCGGTGTATTCGTCGCTATATGATTTATCGATTAAACCATAAGCAAGGGATACAATGAAATTTCGAGTCGCCACCGCACTTTTATTTATCCAAAGGATTGGCTAAAAAGCGAACAAAAGCCTAAGAAGTTTTACACGTAGAAAACTAATAAAAAGATCATAGAGTCTGGGTAAGGGGTAAATTACGCAATGGAAAGGTGTTAGGCACCCATCACGTCCTAGGTACTCCTAGGGAGCCCTTTTCACACTTGTTGTATAAAATTTGTTATTTGTTATGACATAAGTATTGTGCAAACATGATTGGGATGATGAGAAAAGAATATACAAGTTAATTATTTTTGTTTGAACGGATGAACCCGCTGCCTACGTACCTTCCATCAAAGGTAAGGATCAAAACGCCGTAGTTCGGCTAAAAGATTTCCAAAAGTTGGTGGATTCAGTTTTAAACACAAGCACTGAGGCTTTTCATTATCAATGGGAGAAAACTCGACCAAGACCAACATCCACCATGCGAGGATAGCTTCAACGTACTAGAGGGGTTAGCCCTGTTTTCAGTACGGAAGTCTTACTGTCGACTCACTAAGGATAGGCAAGATTTACATCAACCACAAAGATAATTGAAACCTATGGCTAATGCATGAAAAGATTAACAATGGACAAAGCCAAAACAAGTGAATGAGTGAAGTTAATTGATTGTGATTATGAAAATGGGGTCAAAGTATGATTAAGATTGATTCAAAAGAAGTGTTATGAAATGGAGTTTGAAAAAAAGTCAAGGACTTGGGGTCCAGGTTTTTAGTTTGAAAACATGAAGATGTTTGCACAATATCTATGTCAAGTTTGAAATTAAAGTGTGAAAAGGTTTAGGACATAATGGGGATGAATGGATGAAGATGGATTGTAAAACTTCTTAGAAGGTTCACTTCTTGAGATCATATAGGAGATGATTCAAGTGTGTCCTTTGGAATAGCAATGGATAATAACGAACAAACACAGTCAACAAAAGCGGATATCGGATGCCAATCACTGGGCTTATACCAATCTCCTAAAATAAAACTGGATATCAGATGCCACTCAATAGTCTTACACTAATCTCCTCAAACAAAGAAATAAAAGGTGGATACCGGATACCAATAGATGGATTTACACCAGTCTCCTAAAACAGAAATGGATATCAGATGCCACTCAATGGTCTTACACTAATCTCCTCAAAAGAAAACGAAGATGAAATATGGAAGTCAACTGCCAATCTATCTGGACTTAGGTTAACTCCACATATGATCATAGGAATACCAATGCCACATTACTGGGACTTACAATGGATCCTCACATACAAGAACAAAAGCAACATATGATCACAGGAAAGCAAATGCCAACTTACAGGGACTTATAATTGCAACCTCACATAAACAAAGAAAACAAAACATGGATGTCAGATGCCAATCTATCTGGGCTTACTCTAACCTCCACAGTATGGTCCTAGGAATACAAATGCCAACTTGCAGGGACTTACAGTTGTATCCTCACATACAAACAAACAAAGTAACAAATGATCATAGGAAAGCAAATGCCAACTTGCAGGGACTTACAGTTGCAACCTCACGTACAATCAAATGCATCAAGCAAAGATAAGATGAGTGGCCAAGGTGATGGTCTTATACTCACTTCCATATCATAGGAGCAATGGCCAATGAATGGTCTTACAATTGTCCTCAATGGGTAAACAACAATGATAAGTCACGAAGACAAATGAGATGATTATGCATTGATGAGCAATTAATGATGATAAGTGCATAGAGCATACAAGCAAGCATGTGCATATGAAGTAATCAATCAATCAATCAATATCAAACAGCACACTCTATAGCCAAACAAGGAGGCTCACACAAGAGGGTTAGGCACTGAGGCCAACTGGAATAGGGTAAAAAGTTGCTCTTAACCTTGCCATTGAGAGGCTAAGGTGAAGCAGATGAAAGGAGATGAGGGGTGTGCCTCATTGCTCTTATCCCTGATCAGGGAGAGCATCAAATATCAGAAGGTGTGGGAGTTCAGAAAGTAGGAACTCTCTCCACATATTATTGACTCGATTGATCTTGGGTTTTGATCTCAATGCTACAACCATGTAATGGGAGCAAGGAGAAGACTCACTGAATAGTAGGGGATAGGTTGCTTATCCCTTTGATCTACCAATTGCCTTACTTGAAGGACTTTTCCTGCTTGGGACAAAATTAAACACACACAAGCATTGCCTCTTAAGGAGGACTTCAGACAGTTTGCCCGGCCAAATAACAGGCCGGGTCTCCAGACTACATGAAGAAAGAGGGATTACCTCAAAGCAAATTGCTAAATAGCAAAGCAAAGCAAGTTCAAAGAACTAAGCAACTAATGGTACCTGAAATAGTCAAACAAATCAGTACACAGTTCAACAGTTTAAATCAGAAGGAATGGACTCAACAGTCAACACAGAGAAACAAGTGTGCAAAGCACAAGACTCAAATAATATGAATCATACCACCTACAAAACAAAGGTTAGCACATGATAATATAGTCAAGCTCAATCAAATTTGGATGGTTTCTTTGAAGCACTATGCTTAACCTGAAACAAATGAACTCAACATAAGCCCAAAAGACCACTAGGACTAGCCTAGGGTCAAAATAAATGAGAAAGTCAAAACAGCAAACCATATCCAATCAAGATCAAATTCAAACATTTAAGAAGCAAGCACAATTGGATTCAAACTCATATCATGCATCATTATCATTTTATAGACCAAAGAAGGCAAGGCATGGCAAATGAAAGCACACAAAAGGTCAACAGCAAGACCAAGCTCAAACCCAAACATAATCAATTCCAAAAATTATGAAATAATTCATACTCAATCACAATCCATAACATAGCATGCATATGAAATTTCAGCTCAATTGGATCATGGGAAGATGGTCAATTAAAATCAGGAAGTCAACACATTTCAATCATGCCCAAAGAAGTCAAACATTCATGTATCAACTTCAAAAAATAATAACTAAATGAAAACAGATGAGAAATGAATGGGATCAACACCAATGCAAAGCTCAAGATGTCTAGTATGCACATGTAAAATTTCATGATCATCCAATAAGGTATGAGAATTTCACAAAGGATTTGGCAAGATGTGTCACACAAAGTCAACATTTGACTAGGCAGGGAAGAAAAATCTCAAACAATTAAGAAATGGCATGATTAATTCCAGGAAAATTCACACATAAACTAGACATATGAGATATGGTTCATGCAAAATTTCACATTAATTGAAGGTCAGGAAGCATGTCAACAAAAATCATGAAATTGCATATCATTGGTGTGACACAAATTGTCACACCCTACTTCCAAAATTTATATCTCACAAACCACATATGATAAATGCACAAACTTTACATCAAAATGAAGATGAATGAGTGTAGATTAACCACAAAAAATTTCAGAATCATTGGATGCATCATGATCATTTCACAAAAGGATTGGCAAAAGGTATCAAATAAGCATATATGACAAGAAACCTAAAGCCATTTAAAATCCAGCCAACCAAAAATTCAATAAAAATCATGATAAAAAAGTAGACATTCAACAGGACATGATGCAAAAATTGGCATGAATTTTGGAATTAAAATGAGTGAGAAATGAATTTTGTAAGTTGATGAACAATTTGGGATAACATGAATGCATAGCATGGAATAATGGTCAACCAAGTTGACCGAGTGGCAAGGTGGTAATTCCTGCAGTTACTTATCAAAACACAGTGTTTAGGCTCAAGAAAGCAAATGTTTTGATTGGCTCGCTTCAATAAAACAGTAACAGGGGACCAATCAATGTTCATGTTTTCTGGAAATGGCCACTAGGGTTTATGCACTTAGGGTTTTAGCAGCATAACAAGGCAACCTCATGTTATCACCAACATCAAAAACAAAATTCAAACACCATCATACAAGCAGCATGGCAGTGAGATAGTGATGTTCATACAGCATCCAAACAACAGTAAACCAAACACTAATCAAGCAAAATTCTGGGCAGATTCAAAGGGTTTTGGAACAGCAGGGCATTTCATGCAACCAACATCAACAAACAAAATTCAAACCAAGCATCACACAACAGCATGGCATTGATAAGGTGATATCATGCAACAAAAACAAAATCAGTAGCCAACACTCATGCAATACGTGAAACAGGGTTTTTTCTGGAAAAAATATTAGGGTTTTTCAAAGCAGCAGTATTCATCATCATCAACAGCAAGCTCGATTCTAGATTTTTTCAGAAACACAAATGGGACATACACTCATGGTCAGCAAGCAACATAGCACAAGAAAGTAACATTCATTTTCACCAAATCATTGCAAACAAAACAAATCGAGCAAAGGTATGTTTGGTCACCAAAATGTAAATCCAGATTTCTCATGAATGACATAACCATTTCGAATGAAACAAGTTGCAGTGGATTCAGCATGGTAAGAACTACAAGAAACATAGCATTATTTTGAGAAAAGAGGAACTCGAAACCTTACTTGAATTTGAAGCAAATGGTGAATCAGTGATGTTTTGAGTGATGCAGCTCGAAACAGATGAAGATCCTGGTTGGTGTTGATGGATGCTTGAAGAACCTTGGCTCAGTAGTGCTTGCAAGTGCTCAGATCGACAAATACCATTGCTGGTCCATGGAGAAAACAGAGCATGAAATGGAGGTTCCAGCAGGGATTTGATGTTGCAAAAGGGGTCCAAATGATGCTTGGATGATGGAGAAACCAAAGGAAGCTCGAGGGTTTTGGAAATTTTGGCAGAAAATCAAATCGAGCAAAAATGTAAGAAGGAGAGAATGAGAGTATTCTGATCTTTGGAGGCTGTGTCTAGGGTTGGTTTGTGCAGAAAATAAGGTTTTATATGACTGTTTAGCATTGTTAATCGAAGTGCTAAGTTTGATTAGCTCAAATGAAGAGATTTGCAAAATTGCTAACTTTGAACCAAAGGTGTATGTGGAGGTGTGGTCTGCACGATTTGGGCCTTTGAGCAAGTTTCAATTACCATTCCAAACAATTCCCAATTGGTCAAATTGCTTAAAACTTGCTAAATTAAAAAGTCAACTTTTTTCTCACTTGAAATGAATAAAGTCAAGGCAAAAAATGCCATTTTGAATGGTGAGGTTTTGGTGAAAGATGATTGCATTTTTGGAAAGAGGGGAACAAATGGAGCTTGTAGGAAAAAACCCATCAAATTTGGCCTTTTGGTTCATGAGATATGGCTTGTTGAAGTTCACAAATTTTTGAAATTGAATTGATCATATCTTGACAACCATCCATGGGATTTGGGAGTTCTTGGACTTTTTGAAAATGGGAGAGCAAGATCTTCAACTTTCATGTTGGGCAAAAATTCATTTGAAGCTTGTATCATGATGTAAGTTGAGGATCAAGAAGTTTCCATTTTTGGCAGTTGAAATTACAGGTCCACTTTCTATTTTGGGAAATTTTCTGTTTGACTTGATTCTTCCATGATGTGGTTTGACATGATATATGAGGCTTGTATGGACATGAATGAGCTCCTTCAAATCAATTCCATCCATCAAATCATTGATTAAATCCACAGTTGACCAAGTTTGACTTCCTGTTGACTTTTCTAGGGTTTTGCATGATTGAACCACTTCTGATGAATTCCAAACCCTAATTCTTTGAGATCTTGACTTCAAATGATGTCCCAAGTTGTATGAACTCTTGATTATTGATCATGGTGCCCAAATTCTGCAAGAATGGCCACCAGGCACTACAATGACTGACTGTGGCTGATATTGACCTAATTGCTGATGGTTGCTTCAACTGCAAGCAACAAGGTTAGACTGACAATATTTTTGTACTTTTTGGTTAATAAATATATGAAAAGCAAAGATATACAAATGCAAGGCATGCTTGGTGATCAAGAATCAACCCACAAGGCAACCTACCCACTAGGAGGGGAGCTAGGGCATGCAATGATCCTTGAGGCCATGATATGATATGCTATGGGCCATGAGGGATCTTAGGGCCAAAATTGGGGTCTTACAGATGCCCCTATTTAAGGTCATTCTAGCCGGAGAAGTGAAGTTTAGAAATCTTCATCTCGACGCGGTAGAATGGGCTTAAATAACAGTAATGAGACAAATTTTGGTCCCTAAGAGACCTCATGATGCAAATGTATGCATGCAAAAGACAAAAATTCTGTGGGGAATATGATTCACACAGAAGAAAAGACGATCCATCGGAGTAACACACTCACCAGGAACAGAGACTCTAACAAGACTCTAGTTGGGGATAAACAAAACTGACACAGCGTGAACAAGACACGACTCTGATTAGAAGATAACAGAAAACAGACTGGAGACCTCACTGGAGAGTGAAGGACTCAAACTGGGGAAAAGATTTCTAAATGGAAAATAAATCCATTGGGGAGACACAAGCTGACTCCTGGGGAGAAGCAACAGAAAACTTCACTGAGGAAGCACCAAAGAAATGAGATGTTAACGGGTATAAGGGTAACAAACAAATCAGGGAGGAACACCAAGGATGTAGGTATGTAACAGGTGACCGACCAAAGGCGTGAATTGGTGTGTGTTCCAAAACACTCATCATCCTGAAGAGAGCGAAAGCAAACTTGTTTATAGGATGGATATTTGATTCTGTAAAGAATGCAAATCTTACTCAGTTGGGGAAACAAACAAAGTGTTCGACAAGAGAGTGCATGAGATATATTATTCATAGCCGTCAAAACGTGAATAATGTACTCGCATGGAAAGTTATCCTGAACCGGGTTGTGGGTTGTTTATAGGATAAGATCCGAAATCGTGAATTGGTGTGTGTTCCAAAACACTCATCACCCTGAAGAAAGCTAGAACAGCAGACTTGTTTAAAGGATGGACAAAAAAGCGTGAATTGGTGTGTGTTCCAAAACACTCATCACCCTGAAGAAAGCTAGAACAGCAGACTTGTTTAAGGATGGACAAAAAACGTGAATTGGTGTGTGTTCCAAAACACTCATCACCCTGAAGAAAGCTAGAACAGCAGACTTGTTTAAAGGATGGACAAAAAAAGCGTGAATTGGTGTGTGTTCCAAAACACTCATCACCCTGAAGAAAGCTAGAACAGCAGACTTGTTTAAGGATGGACAAAAAAACGTGAATTGGTGTGTGTTCCAAAACACTCATCACCCTGAAGAAAGCTAGAACAGCAGACTTGTTTAAAGGATGGACAAAAAAAGCGTGAATTGGTGTGTGTTCCAAAACACTCATCACCCTGAAGAAAGCTAGAACAGCAGACTTGTTTAAGGATGGACAAAAAAGCGTGAATTGGTGTGTGTTCCAAAACACTCATCACCCTGAAGAAAGCTAGAACAGCAGACTTGTTTAAGGATGGATATTCGAATCCACAACGGGAAAACGAATCTTACTCAACTGGGGACACAAACCCAAAGAGTGCATGAGATACAATATCCATTACCGGCAGACCGTGGATAAGAATACTCGCATGAGATATATTATCTATTACCGTCAGAACGTAGATAATAAACTCGCATGGTAAGAAACACCAGAGATACCGGTTACTGGGTATATAATAGGTGATCTACCGAAAACGTGAATTGGATTTCACTTCCAAAACACTCATCATCCAAAACACAAACTGGTTAAAGGATGGATATTCGATTCTACAAAGAATACGAATCTTGCTCAGTTGGGGAAAATCAACAAAGGATTCCAACTAAAGAGCGCATGAGATATATTATTCATTACCGGCAGACCGTGAATAATATACTCGAAAGGAAAAGACACCAGAGATACCGAAGTATATAATAGGTGACTAACCAAAAGAGAGAGACAATCGATACCAAGCATACGGGTAAACGAAAGACAACTCAAAGGGATAAATTGCAAGCATCCGGCAATTATCCGCCAACAAAGGATATTCGACTCCACAAAGGGAAATAACGAATCTTACTCGACCGGGGAAACGCGAAAGGCTTCGATTGAAGAGTGCATGAGATATATTATTCATTACCGGCAGACCGTGAATAATATACTCGCATGGAAGATTATCCACAACCGGTTACTGGGTTAATAAAGGATAAATCAACCGACAAGAAAGGCATCGGGATACCAAACTAGGTATATAATGATAACCAATCAAAAGGAGTAACAGACATTACCAACAAAAGGGTAAATGAAAGGCGATCTGCTGAGGATAATTTGCAAGCATCCGGCAATTATCTACAGGGACTAGCTGGGGATGCATTGGTATACAACCAATGATCCGGGGAACAAATCACTAGCAAACGGTGAAAGGACCCACTGGGGATAAAATTGCTAGCATACGGCAATTATCCACAAAAGACTTGCTAAGGATATAAGTGCTGATCTGAGCAACTTATCCAAGCAAAGGAAAATCAACATCAAAGACTAGATGGAGATAACCACAAAATTAGGGTTTACATCTACCGAATACGGGGTAGAAGACCAAAAACTCCGCGTGGGGATAGAACAAATCACAAATCCGCACGGGAAACCAAGATAGGGTTTATAACAAACCACAAACTGCTGAAGAGCAGGAAAATAGGGTTTACAACTACCGGTATGTAGGTAGAAAACCAAAAACTCTGGCTGGAGAATAAAAGGTGTATAACCACAAATTCTGTCAAGAAAGCCAGGAAAAGGTAGGACTTATAACTACCGGTATGAGGGTAGAGGCCCAAAAACTACTCCACTGGGGAACAACCCACTGGGAAGCACAAGACTTCTGACAAATAGCCAATTCGGGAATAATCCGAAAAGACAGACTGAATAAAGACACGTCCTAATGAGGATATAACTCAAATAGGAAAATCCATCCCAATATATGTGTTGGGAGGAAACGGAAGAAACCGTCATCCACGAGGATATATCTCGGTGGGGAACTGCAGAAGGAAAGACAACATTTTCTGCTTATGGGGTTGACTCTATATGGAGAGATTTATAACACCCGACATCTGCTTGGGGAGATCTATAAAGAGATCTATATCACCATAGCAGGAGACACGACAAACAAAGGATACATGGCGAGAAATGCAACATGAATATCTGAATGTTTTATGAATATGCATGAATATGCGTAATTGATGTTTGATGAATGCTGACAAAACAGACAATTCTAACACAAACAGGTTCAGGAACCAAACGTCCGGTATTATACTTCCAGGGGAGAAACCAGCTGGAGAGCCAATCTGCGGAGATCTACATGCTGTAAAGCAAAGATCTGCAGGTACTGCTGAAGAAGCAGAGGATCGGAGATATCAGGAGACAACCCAATCAGGGTACAGAAAGTCACAACGGGCAAAAGAGCCACCAAGACGAATCTGTAGGGGAACAAGAGAGGTCCCAAAGTATCTGCAGGGGATCCCAGTGTCAACTGAGAAACAAAAAGTGCATTGCACAAACACAAACTGCTGTAGAAGCAACTCCACACAACTCCATTGAGGAACAACCCACTGAGGGAGAATGATATCATCCAGATAGAATCTGACTGCATAAGCAACTCTACTGGGGAAAACTGTCAGCTACTCTCTTGGGAACAAACCACTGAGGGAGGACAGATCAAACAAGTAGATTCTGCAACGAACCACTCCACTCGGGGAGAATATACATAGCAAACTGATCACAACGAGTAGATTCTGCAATATAAGCCACTCTACTGGGGATCACAAACAGTCAGGAAATCAATCCGTTCACTGGAGGCTAAAGCCATCATCCGACCATACTGGGGATTGAAGGAGTATTCAACAGGCAAAACAGCCACCACAAACATTCTGCAGACTATGCTGAGGAAAAGGTGGTTGAAATACTGGGATGTCAACCCAATCAAACACTGAATAGGAAAATAAATCCTGCTCTGCTGAAGAGAAAAACTCTGATGGAGAGATAGCAACAATTCCACAGACGACTTCGCCGGGGAAAGGGTAAAGTACCGGGTATCAAACCACTGACTTACCGGGTCTTTCAAAAAGAAAGCTATTGTGCTGAGGAAAAAAAACAACTCCGCTGGCAACTGCACTGGGAAGAGTGACAACAAATTTGCTCGCGACTCCGATGGGAATGCCAATCAACAATTATACTCATGACTGCTGAGGAGTCAAATAAAGTCTAGGGCAGACGACCCACTGGAGAAAGTGACGGGGCACCAAGATGACAAACCATCAACCGCCGAAACTTCACAAGAAACACCCATGCTAGGGGAAAATTGCTGCTGGAGAAAACGAAGTCTTCAACAACACTCTGCTTGCGACTGTACTGGGGACAACCCCACCAACAACTTTGTTTGAGGAACAACCCCAACAAAGATTTGAAGAAAGAAGATACAACCAAACCAGGAATATGAACAAATGTCTTACCTGTTGGAAATCATGCCACCCTCGGGAAAGCACTGAGATATTCTTGAGTATCCTTTCAATCTTGTGAATGTTCACTTTGTTTAAAACAAAAATTTTGAAAAAATTATTTGCTTAAAACAATGACATTTTATCAATTTAAAACATGCAAAACATTTGTTGAATTGAAACAAATAAGAGTGCAAATAATTAGATAAAAAGCTCAAATTGATTTGATGGAATGGTAGCCTGCAAATGGCAAGACTCCATAGATCTGTACAAATTTGAAATCAGTGATATATATTGGAAGAGGGCTACATTGAACATAATGATCCTTTCTCTACCAATTTGAATCTCGATGTATTCGAAGCTTTGGTTGACGACGAATCGAGAATCTTCTGACGAAATGACGACTGATAAACCAGAAAGTCTTGTCAGGATGCAGTTACTTTGCCAAATCCCTAATTTTTGCCTAGATTGCCCCAGAGTGAGGTACTCAATCTAGCGGGATGCAAATATATCCTCTTTTTTTCCAGTCTCTAATTTTTGCCTGGATTACCCTTGCGGGTTCTCCACCGAGACGCTCATTTTTGCCTAAGCCGCCCTTTCGGGTTTTCAACTTAGCGAGCAATTCTGTTTTTTTCATTTGTTTTTTCATTTGCATATACTTTTTTTTCTAGGCAAAGTATCTCTTAACTGCATCTGAATTCACAGGACGAGTGAAATCCTCCCCATCCATTGTTGTAAGCATCAAAGCACCTCCTGAAAAGGCTCTCTTAACAACATATGGACCCTCGTAGTTTGGAATCCACTTGCCCCTGGAATCGGGCGCGAAAGACAAAACTTTCTTGAGCACAAGGTCACCTTCTCGGAACACACGAGGCTTGACCTTCTTGTCGAATGCTTTCTTCATTCTCTGCTGATATAACTGACCATGGCACATGGCAGTTAATCTCTTCTCTTCAATCAAATTCAGTTGGTCGTAATGACTCTGAATCCATTCAGCATCAGTCAACTAGGGACTTGAGGGTATACTTTTCTTTTTCCTTTGGAAAAATTTTGAAAAAATTTTCCTGGTTTTTGATTTTTTTTTTTTTTTTTTTTTTTCACCCTCTTTCTTCTTTCTTTTTTTTTTGATTGATTTTTTCCGATTTTTTTTTTTTTTTTTTTTTTTTAATGCCCCCCAGTTTGACTGTTTTGCTGATTCTCATGATACAGCTGAATGAGCTTCTTTCGTGCTCAAGAAGGCGGGTAATCTCATCAGGAATCCCCTTCAACATCATCTTCCTCTGCCTCAGATACAAGGACTTCAAGATTGGGAGATGGCGTTGGATCATTATGTTCAATGGGTTTAGAAATCCCTGCATAATGATTCTGGATAATGAAAAGCTTTTGAATTTTAAACAAGCAAATCATTTATGCAGATGAAAAAGCTGTTTTTGTTTTTCATGGTTTTTTGTGATCACTGATTTCATGCAAAAAGCAAAAAGTGAAAACAAATGGAAAAACAAATGTTTGACAATGCATTAATTGAATGAAAACATCATTGTATTAAATGCTGCCAACAATGCCATCACTTCTCCTTTTGGCATGGGAGAAGGGTTTTAAACAAAATGAACAATTACTCTGATCTATGGATGACTGTAGGAACATCTACAGCGACCCAATTATGGCAGACACCGCCAGGTATGATGAAATTGTTCAAGTCCTCTGCGTCTTCTTCTTCAATGATAGCAGCAGTTTCTTCTTCAGGTTGATCATCATGGATGAATCCTTCACTTGAACAAACCTTGCTTATTACATGCCCCAGAACAGTAGCCAATGCCAGCCCGGGATCGGTTAACCAGGAATAAATCCATCAACAGTACTAAGTCTGGCAAAATCCTCCTTGAATTCACAATTCTCTTGCTCAGGATCATCAATCTGGCAGAGTTGGCTCTGGTATAATACCGGCAAAATGCGTCTCAAAAATAAATGAAGATCGCAGGATCGGACCACAGGATGGGAGACCGGAACAAAACACCTGCTTATGCAAATGGTGCATGAAGTGTTTATGCATATGCTTGTTTTTTATTTCAAAGAAACTCGAGGGTTTTATTTGCAAACTTTGAAGTATTTAAGCATTTTGATCATACATGAGAATATCTCATCAGATATATCAGGTGAAAAAATTTTCCCGGTTTTTCATGTTTTGAAAATTTTTGCAAATAAACTCCTTTGAGTTCCTTGAAAATTTTCTTTTTTTTCTGATGATATGGATGCAGATGAATGCATGAATGCATGAATGCAACAAACACACTCAAGGATCAAGCAAAGCACACCAAACAAAGGTCGTGGGAAAGCTCTATGTATCCCTAATATCAATCATCCATTTTGGTGGATTTAGGTTTTCACCTTATCGACACCCAAGTTCCATTGATATTAACAGTACATGAACCGGTTCAGACATTCTTAATATCAACCAGCCGCTTTGATGGATTTTAGGTTTTACACCTGATCCGGGATCCATTGATATTAACAATGTTTGAACGACTCAACCACGAATCACGGATTTGTTGAGAGTCACGAGCATGGAGTCTCGGTTAAGAACCACCCAAAGGGAGTGTACTAGGGTTTAAACCTGCCAGACATGTTCTACCAGAGGTTCCCATAATCATCGTTCCATCTCTCGAATATTATCGGAGGAACGAATACTCGTATTCCAAGAATATCCTCAAGAGAAACTCTTATGAGTGTAGTATCGCGTAACAATCGTATCAGAACTGACATCTGAACGACCTCCGCACTACGGTCCTAAAAATGGGCCAAGATGGGTTTGGTAAACTAAGGTCCTTGGCTTCTGCGGAACATGATTGAAAGAATAATGCCTAACCACAAATAACTTGTGTGACATTATTAATTCAACATGACCTCCACCAAGTGAATGGTCTCGCAAGTCAACTGGCTAAGGAATACTCCACACCAGTCAACAAGACTATGCCATTCTCCTATCCTAGAGTGCACTCGAGTTCGGGTATAGAACTCATCTCACAGATCACCAAAGCAAACAGCAATTGTATATCAAGCAATTCACACATTACAATCAATACAGTGATCCCAAATTGTACAAAAATATGTCATATAACAAATAACAATATAGCACAACAAGGGTGAAAAGTAGGCAATACCACCAAGGATCGATTCCCCAGCAGAGTCGCCACTTTTCTGTAGCGGTGTATTCGTCGCTATATGATTTATCGATTAAACCATAAGCAAGGGATACAATGAAATTTCGAGTCGCCACCGCACTTTTATTTATCCAAAGGATTGGCTAAAAAGCGAACAAAAGCCTAAGAAGTTTTACACGTAGAAAACTAATAAAAAGATCAGAGAGTCTGGGTAAGGGGTAAATTACGCAATGGGAAGGTGTTAGGCACCCATCACGTCCTAGGTACTCCTAGGGAGCCCTTTTCACACTTGTTGTATAAAATTTGTTATTTGTTATGACATAAGTATTGTGCAAACATGATTGGGATGATGAGAAAAGAATATACAAGTTAATTATTTTTGTTTGAACGGATGAACCCGCTGCCTACGTACCTTCCATCAAAGGTAAGGATCAAAACACCGTAGTTCGGCTAAAAGATTTCCAAAAGTTGGTGGATTCAGTTTTAAACACAAGCACTGAGGCTTTTCATTATCAATGGGAGAAAACTCGACCAAGACCAACATCCACCATGCGAGGATAGCTTCGACGTACTAGAGGGGTTAGCCCTGTTTTCAATACGGAAGTCTTACTGTCGACTCACTAAGGATAGGCAAGATTTACATCAACCACAAAGATAATTGAAACCTATGGCTAATGCATGAAAAGATTAACAATGGACAAAGCCAAAACAAGTGAATGAGTGAAGTTAATTGATTGTGATTATGAAAATGGGGTCAAAGTATGATTAAGATTGATTCAAAAGAAGTGTTATGAAATGGAGTTTGAAAAAAAGTCAAGGACTTGGGGTCCAGGTTTTTAGTTTGAAAACATGAAGATGTTTGCACAATATCTATGTCAAGTTTGAAATTAAAGTGTGAAAAGGTTTAGGACATAATGGGGATGAATGGATGAAGATGGATTGTAAAACTTCTTAGAAGGTTCACTTCTTGAGATCATATAGGAGATGATTCAAGTGTGTCCTTTGGAATAGCAATGGATAATAACGAACAAACACAGTCAACAAAAGCGGATATCGGATGCCAATCACTGGGCTTATACCAATCTCCTAAAATAAAACTGGATATCAGATGCCACTCAATGGTCTTACACTAATCTCCTCAAACAAAGAAATAAAAGGTGGATACCGGATACCAATAGATGGATTTACACCAGTCTCCTAAAACAGAAATGGATATCAGATGCCACTCAATGGTCTTACACTAATCTCCTCAAAAGAAAACGAAGATGAAATATGGAAGTCAACTGCCAATCTATCTGGACTTAGGTTAACTCCACATATGATCATAGGAATACCAATGCCACATTACTGGGACTTACAATGGATCCTCACATACAAGAACAAAAGCAACATATGATCACAGGAAAGCAAATGCCAACTTACAGGGACTTATAATTGCAACCTCACATAAACAAAGAAAACAAAACATGGATGTCAGATGCCAATCTATCTGGGCTTACTCTAACCTCCACAGTATGGTCCTAGGAATACAAATGCCAACTTGCAGGGACTTACAGTTGTATCCTCACATACAAACAAACAAAGTAACAAATGATCATAGGAAAGCAAATGCCAACTTGCAGGGACTTACAGTTGCAACCTCACGTACAATCAAATGCATCAAGCAAAGATAAGATGAGTGGCCAAGGTGATGGTCTTATACTCACTTCCATATCATAGGAGCAATGGCCAATGAATGGTCTTACAATTGTCCTCAATGGGTAAACAACAATGATAAGTCACGAAGACAAATGAGATGATTATGCATTGATGAGCAATTAATGATGATAAGTGCATAGAGCATACAAGCAAGCATGTGCATATGAAGTAATCAATCAATCAATCAATATCAAACAGCACACTCTATAGCCAAACAAGGAGGCTCACACAAGAGGGTTAGGCACTGAGGCCAACTGGAATAGGGTAAAAAGTTGCTCTTAACCTTGCCATTGAGAGGCTAAGGTGAAGCAGATGAAAGGAGATGAGGGGTGTGCCTCATTGCTCTTATCCCTGATCAGGGAGAGCATCAAATATCAGAAGGTGTGGGAGTTCAGAAAGTAGGAACTCTCTCCACATATTATTGACTCGATTGATCTTGGGTTTTGATCTCAATGCTACAACCATGTAATGGGAGCAAGGAGAAGACTCACTGAATAGTAGGGGATAGGTTGCTTATCCCTTTGATCTACCAATTGCCTTACTTGAAGGACTTTTCCTGCTTGGGACAAAATTAAACACACACAAGCATTGCCTCTTAAGGAGGACTTCAGACAGTTTGCCCGGCCAAATAACAGGCCGGGTCTCCAGACTACATGAAGAAAGAGGGATTACCTCAAAGCAAATTGCTAAATAGCAAAGCAAAGCAAGTTCAAAGAACTAAGCAACTAATGGTACCTGAAATAGTCAAACAAATCAGTACACAGTTCAACAGTTTAAATCAGAAGGAATGGACTCAACAGTCAACACAGAGAAACAAGTGTGCAAAGCACAAGACTCAAATATATATGAATCATACCACCTACAAAACAAAGGTTAGCACATGATAATATAGTCAAGCTCAATCAAATTTGGATGGTTTCTTTGAAGCACTATGCTTAACCTGAAACAAATGAACTCAACATAAGCCCAAAAGACCACTAGGACTAGCCTAGGGTCAAAATAAATGAGAAAGTCAAAACAGCAAACCATATCCAATCAAGATCAAATTCAAACATTTAAGAAGCAAGCACAATTGGATTCAAACTCATATCATGCATCATTATCATTTTATAGACCAAAGAAGGCAAGGCATGGCAAATGAAAGCACACAAAAGGTCAACAGCAAGACCAAGCTCAAACCCAAACATAATCAATTCCAAAAATTATGAAATAATTCATACTCAATCACAATCCATAACATAGCATGCATATGAAATTTCAGCTCAATTGGATCATGGGAAGATGGTCAATTAAAATCAGGAAGTCAACACATTTCAATCATGCCCAAAGAAGTCAAACATTCATGTATCAACTTCAAAAAATAATAACTAAATGAAAACAGATGAGAAATGAATGGGATCAACACCAATGCAAAGCTCAAGATGTCTAGTATGCACATGTAAAATTTCATGATCATCCAATAAGGTATGAGAATTTCACAAAGGATTTGGCAAGATGTGTCACACAAAGTCAACATTTGACTAGGCAGGGAAGAAAAATCTCAAACAATTAAGAAATGGCATGATTAATTCCAGGAAAATTCACACATAAACTAGACATATGAGATATGGTTCATGCAAAATTTCACATTAATTGAAGGTCAGGAAGCATGTCAACAAAAATCATGAAATTGCATATCATTGGTGTGACACAAATTGTCACACCCTACTTCCAAAATTTATATCTCACAAACCACATATGATAAATGCACAAACTTTACATCAAAATGAAGATGAATGAGTGTAGATTAACCACAAAAAATTTCAGAATCATTGGATGCATCATGATCATTTCACAAAAGGATTGGCAAAAGGTATCAAATAAGCATATATGACAAGAAACCTAAAGCCATTTAAAATCCAGCCAACCAAAAATTCAATAAAAATCATGATAAAAAAGTAGACATTCAACAGGACATGATGCAAAAATTGGCATGAATTTTGGAATTAAAATGAGTGAGAAATGAATTTTGTAAGTTGATGAACAATTTGGGATAACATGAATGCATAGCATGGAATAATGGTCAACCAAGTTGACCGAGTGGCAAGGTGGTAATTCCTGCAGTTACTTATCAAAACACAGCGTTTAGGCTCAAGAAAGCAAATGTTTTGATTGGCTCGCTTCAATAAAACAGTAACAGGGGACCAATCAATGTTCATGTTTTCTGGAAATGGCCACTAGGGTTTATGCACTTAGGGTTTTAGCAGCATAGCAAGGCAACCTCATGTTATCACCAACATCAAAAACAAAATTCAAACACCATCATACAAGCAGCATGGCAGTGAGATAGTGATGTTCATACAGCATCCAAACAACAGTAAACCAAACACTAATCAAGCAAAATTCTGGGCAGATTCAAAGGGTTTTGGAACAGCAGGGCATTTCATGCAACCAACATCAACAAACAAAATTCAAACCAAGCATCACACAACAGCATGGCATTGATAAGGTGATATCATGCAACAAAAACAAAATCAGTAGCCAACACTCATGCAATACGTGAAACAGGGTTTTTTCTGGAAAAAATATTAGGGTTTTTCAAAGCAGCAGTATTCATCATCATCAACAGCAAGCTCGATTCTAGATTTTTTCAGAAACACAAATGGGACATACACTCATGGTCAGCAAGCAACATAGCACAAGAAAGTAACATTCATTTTCACCAAATCATTGCAAACAAAACAAATCGAGCAAAGGTATGTTTGGTCACCAAAATGTAAATCCAGATTTCTCATGAATGACATAACCATTTCGAATGAAACAAGTTGCAGTGGATTCAGCATGGTAAGAACTACAAGAAACATAGCATTATTTTGAGAAAAGAGGAACTCGAAACCTTACTTGAATTTGAAGCAAATGGTGAATCAGTGATGTTTTGAGTGATGCAGCTCGAAACAGATGAAGATCCTGGTTGGTGTTGATGGATGCTTGAAGAACCTTGGCTCAGTAGTGCTTGCAAGTGCTCAGATCGACAAATACCATTGCTGGTCCATGGAGAAAACAGAGCATGAAATGGAGCTTCCAGCAGGGATTTGATGTTGCAAAAGGGGTCCAAATGATGCTTGGATGATGGAGAAACCAAAGGAAGCTCGAGGGTTTTGGAAATTTTGGCAGAAAATCAAATCGAGCAAAAATGCAAGAAGGAGAGAATGAGAGTATTCTGATCTTTGGAGGCTGTGTCTAGGGTTGGTTTGTGCAGAAAATAAGGTTTTATATGACTGTTTAGCATTGTTAATCGAAGTGCTAAGTTTGATTAGCTCAAATGAAGAGATTTGCAAAATTGCTAACTTTGAACCAAAGGTGTATGTGGAGGTGTGGTCTGCACGATTTGGGCCTTTGAGCAAGTTTCAATTACCATTCCAAACAATTCCCAATTGGTCAAATTGCTTAAAACTTGCTAAATTAAAAAGTCAACTTTTTTCTCACTTGAAATGAATAAAGTCAAGGCAAAAAATGCCATTTTGAATGGTGAGGTTTTGGTGAAAGATGATTGCATTTTTGGAAAGAGGGGAACAAATGGAGCTTGTAGGAAAAAACCCCATCAAATTTGGCCTTTTGGTTCATGAGATATGGCTTGTTGAAGTTCACAAATTTTTGAAATTGAATTGATCATATCTTGACAACCATCCATGGGATTTGGGAGTTCTTGGACTTTTTGAAAATGGGAGAGCAAGATATTCAACTTTCATGTTGGGCAAAAATTCATTTGAAGCTTGTATCATGATGTAAGTTGAGGATCAAGAAGTTTCCATTTTTGGCAGTTGAAATTACAGGTCCACTTTCTATTTTGGGAAATTTTCTGTTTGACTTGATTCTTCCATGATGTGGTTTGACATGATATATGAGGCTTGTATGGACATGAATGAGCTCCTTCAAATCAATTCCATCCATCAAATCATTGATTAAATCCACAGTTGACCAAGTTTGACTTCCTGTTGACTTTTCTAGGGTTTTGCATGATTGAACCACTTCTGATGAATTCCAAACCCTAATTCTTTGAGATATTGACTTCAAATGATGTCCCAAGTTGTATGAACTCTTGATTATTGATCATGGTGCCCAAATTCTGCAAGAATGGCCACCAGGCACTGCAATGACTGACTGTGGCTGATATTGACCTAATTGCTGATGGTTGCTTCAACTGCAAGCAACAAGGTTAGACTGACAATATTTTTGTACTTTTTGGTTAATAAATATATGAAAAGCAAAGATATACAAATGCAAGGCATGCTTGGTGATCAAGAATCAACCCACAAGGCAACCTACCCACTAGGAGGGGAGCTAGGGCATGCAATGATCCTTGAGGCCATGATATGATATGTTATGGGCCATGAGGGATCTTAGGGCCAAAATTGGGGTCTTACACAACCCATGGTTTTTTCTTTCATTTTACTTTTTCGCATTTATTTATTTATATTTTATTTTATCATATTTTTCATTGAGACTAAGATTTGAATGGTTTGTATTTACAGGATCACTTTCTTAACTTTTACAGGATGCAGGATTTCGATGACATGCACGTGGCCTATAGAGATAATGCTCAGAGGGAGTGCTACATTGCTTTGTATCAGCGTCTTATGGCACCCACACGTTATCTTGATCAGCAGTGTATGGAGGCACTGGGTATCGAGCCGAGTATCCGATTCCTTAGCCACCAGCTTCACTGGGATGAGTTTGCTGATGACTTGAGTAACACATATAGGAACCTGACTTTGGAGTTCCTGAGTTCATTCGACTATGACCCATATTCTGGACCAGATGGGTATGCTGCTTTCAGGCTTTTCGTAGTTGAGTACTCCTTCATCCAGAAAGAGTTCGGCGACTTATTGGGTTTCCAAACCACTCCTGATGCTATCCCAGAGACACCTATGGGATATTTCCTGGGTAAGGAGGTTGAGAAGTTTTGGAGTGATATATCGGGTGGCGGAAGCCAGGATCCATCTATGCAGCTGTCTCATGTCATACATAACCCCGCCTTCAGATACTTTCAGATGATATTAGCACATTCCTTCCTGGGAAGGCCGGATGCAGAGACACTACTGAGTGAAGTGGAGATCTTCCTATTATTTTGTGCATCCCAGTCTCGCCCAGTCGCATGTGGGAACTTCTTGTTATACAGTCTCAGCGGTATCTCCAGATCTACCGAAGGAGTCATCCATGTTGGCTGAATCATCACGCAGATTGTTGTCGCTTTAGGTATGTCTCGAAAGTTGTTACATCTTCGGACCTACTGTGGGTACACTACCATGGACATCGATTTCTGTTTACCCAGAGGATTGATTAGGAGAGCCTCTTTCCACCCATGTCAGTTCCGATTGCTAGTCGACAGTGAGGCTATTCATTATTTCACACTGCCAGATCCTATGATGACCAGTGTGCATGATCCAGCAAATTGGAGTTATGCTCTGGAGGGCCAGGGAGAGACCGTCGAGGAACCGAGATCACCACACATTGCTGAATACAGGCCTACACCACCATCTCCCAGAATCACTGTTTTCTCTAATAATCTTTCATTGCAGACACCCGACATCCGCACTCAGATTGCTGAGTGTCGTAGAGAGATCGCAGCACTTAGACAGGAGGTGGATGACCTCACTTTACAGATGGGAGTGTCTGATCTCACCCATGCTACTGAAGCCGACTATCTATATCAGGAGATCGCAGAGCTCAAGCAAGAAGTAGCCATGCTCTGTGGTTCCTCTCAGGAAGATGACATCCCCACTATATGATCTCACCATTTAATCTTATTTTATCTCCTTTTTATATTTCTCGTATTTAGATAACTCATCTTATATTATCGCATTTGGAATATTATATAAAATCTATACATTAGTATTTCTATTTTTATCTATATATGTTCTATGTTTATTTTATTTGCATTTTAATTTTTCAGTTATTTATTTATTTATATTTAATTTTTGTTTTTGTTTTTGTTTCATTTTTATTTTTTGTTGTTTTTACCTTTATAAAATTATGCAAGTCAAAGATACTAGGAAAATCACAAGACAAATGCTATCCGGACCCCTCGAAGCCAAAAGACAAGAGAAGCCCAAGCCAAAGGACCAAAATCCGGCCCAGCCAGATTTTGCCTTGTGGCACCTGCCATAGACCCTGTGGCGCCCGCCACAGCGTCTGTAAAAGGTCGGGACAGAACCCCTTTCTTCACCATTTTTGCAACTTACAACCTTCCAAACCCATTTTTTCACCTTGGAAAAACATCCTTGAACCCACAAAAAGCTCATACTTTTCTAACCACCACACCACACAAATCATTATTTTAAATTCCATTTTCGATTTCATCCGTCGGATTTTGTAAAAATCCAACCTTTTCACAAACCACTTCATCTCCTTCATCACTTTTCAAGATCTTTTCAAATGGAGTTTAACGGATTCGTTCTTCGAGGAGGAAAACCAGGGGATAGACAAAGAAAAATTATTGAACGGTTGCAAAAATCGAGAAATCCTCCCGACAAGGTATGTTGACAAAAACTGTCTCTACACTTTAGGTATCTATCATAGCATATTTCATTTATTACATAATTTAGGTTTGCATAATTTCTTTTCCAATAAAGAACCTACCTATGAGCGGTTGACAATTGAATTTTTGAGTTCCTTAATTTATATTGTCAACCCTAACACTGCTAGCACAGTTGGTACTGTCAAATTTAGAATGTTTGTTGTTGAATACCAATTCAGTACCGACGAACTAGCCAGCTTGTTAGGAATCCCTCATGGGGACGGTGCTATTTCTGAGGCCCCTTTGGATTCCGAATGGTCTGTTGAGGTATTTTCCTTCTGGGAGCGTTTAGCAAACACTTCCATAAACTCTTTTGAAGGAGTTCTAAGGAAGCCTCACAAATAGACGTATTAATTCGGTCTCGTTCATGCTTGCTCATATGACTTTAACTTTGAATAAAGCGGGACCGATTTCTTTTGGTGGATTAATTACATCTATTGCTCGGGCACTTAACCTGAACGATGAGATGGCTACCCTAGACCCCTTACCTCCTCGCACAATTAACCTAAAATTTCTGAGAGACATGAAATTGTGTCGCTCGAGGAGAGAAGGAGGCAATATGCTTATGGTTCATGGTGTAGCCATCCACCTGTTGTTTTACCGTGCACTAGACGTACAGATGTACGAGATGAAAGGAATTGAACCTACGCTTTAGATGCCCCACCTGTTTTGAGTCCTCTTCCTCCTAACATTCCTGATGAGGCGGGACATGACACTGATGATGAATATGATCGGAGAGAGAGATCTCCCGTATCCCATGTGTCCCCCCATCCTCCTTCACCACCACACACCGCACCATCTTCTTCTTCTACAGGTACCACTCCTGGCATCTATATTACAGAGGAGATGTGACGTGACCACATGGCTAGAGAGCAAAGGCGTAACTGTAATACCCCAAAATTTACCCTTCATTTTACCTGGAAGCATACGCTTTACACCTCATGCATGCATTCATTTTTAGGTCATTTAGCATTTGCATTTCATCATGGCAATCGGAATATTTTTTTTTTTAAAAAAATAAAAAATAAAAAATAATAAAAAACGGAAAATGAAAAAAAAACGAAAAAAAACGGAAAACGAAAAAAAAAATTAAATAAATAAATAAATAAAAGAAAATTTTGGACTTGGGCCTCTCTCATTTGAGCCCACAGGTCCACAAAAATCAGGTTATAAATTCAGAGTTTCAGTGAAACAAAATTTCATTTTATTCCTATTACCCTGACTGGAGGAAAAAGATAGTGAGAGAAGAGCTAACAGAGTTCAGAGCAACCTCCAAACCCTAAAGGGAACTCAACTGCACAGAATCACCTCTGCCTCACATAAACCCTAAAGATTGTTTTGTAAACCTCACGGGTGCAACTCAATTTCAATCAAGCTCTCCAATCAGGTTTGCCCTATTCCCATTATTTTACGCCTTCAATTTGAATGTTCTAAATGTGTGATGTATTATGTTTGAATTTGGAAGTGTGGATATCGTTAGGTTTCGCATATGCATGAATGGGTGAAACCTATGCCTTGAATGCTTAATCGTTTAATTTCTGAAGTGTATGCCATAAGGTTTGAGGTTTCTGAAACCATACTATTATCCATGAAAAAAAATGCTTATCTTGTTTCACTAACCCTTTTGTTGAGTTTTTGTGAAGGCTCACATGACTTTTGCAGGGATAACTTGCATGGTTTCCCACCTTATTTGTGGGATACCCCCTAGAGGTTCATTCCGATTACCTGTACTGACCCACTTTCTTTGATGATGTTAGCTTGGAAGGATCTCAGGGTTTATCGTTCCTTTAATTACTGTTACCTCGGATCTTCATCCGTGTGGTACTTTTACATTTTTCCCGCATTTTACTGCTTTCCTAGCTGGAAGACCTCGATAGGAGGCAATGTTTTTGTGTTTATTTTTGTTTTAAAGGTTCCTTCGTCAAGGACTGCCTTTTTGCATTAGCATCCCAAACCCTAACCCTTCATTGATTTTTCTCCTCCTAAACACACGTTTACTCCTTCTACTACAGGCGAGTAAGTCTCCAAAGGTCGAGCATCCGGTAGATTGCGTAGTAACGTCGTTCGTCCAAAACCTAATCCATAACCCCGTAGTTAGCCGAACTACGGCTGGCTCTGATTCTCATTCCAGATGAGATACGTAGGCATAAGACGCGATGTCTTAGCCAGCACACATCCCCCAAGCCCATAGGTCAGCCGAGCTACGAAGATTCTGATTCTCATATTCAGATGAGATACGTATGCAGTGGATGCGACATCCGCGCGAGTCATTTTCTTTTAACCCCTTTTTTTTCGTAAACAACACAAGATAAACTCACACCCTTTAGACAAGAACTACAAAAGTGGATCCCGTAGAGTACTACGGATGCGTAGGGGTGCTAATACCTTCCCTTCACATAACCGACTCCCGAACCCAAGATTTGGTTGCGAGACCTTGTCTTTTCCTTTCCTTTTTCCAGGTTTACTTCGAGCGTTTCCTTTCCCTCCTTTGGGATAAATAACGCACGGTGGCGACTCTCCTGTCATTTTCTTTCGCCGGTTGTTTTTTCACACACTGTATTTTTCAGGCTGCGACAGCTGGCGACTCTGCTGGGGACCCGGTTTCCCTAAGTGAGTCCCTCCTAGCTTTTGTAGTTTGTTTGTCTATTGGGTGTTCATGCTTTTGTACAGTTATTTATTTACCTGCTTTACCTTATTGCATTGTGTACATATCATTGCTGTATCTATTGGCTGGCTATGGCTGCTTGGTGATCTTTGTGAGATGAGTTCTATACCCGAACTCGAGTGCACTTAGGATAGGAGAATGGCATAGTCTTGTCGACTTGTGTGGAGTTATTCCTTAGCAAGTTGACTTGCAAGTCCATTCACTTGGTGGAGGTCATGTTGAGATCAATAATGTCACACAAGTAAGTTGTGGTTAGACATTACTTTTTCCAATATAGACCTTAGAATCCGAGGACCTTAGTTTACCAAACCCATCTTGGTCTATTCGTAGGGCGTAGTGCGAAAGTCGTTCAAGTGTAAGATTTGATACGATTGTTACGCGATACTACACTCATAAGAGTCTCTCTTGAGAATATTTTTGGGATACGAGTAGTCGTTCCTCCGATAATATCCGAAAGATGGGATTATGACTATGGGAACCTTTTGTAGAACATGTTTGGCAGGTTTAAACCTTAGTACACTCCTTTTGGGTGGTTCTTAACCTAAACTCCGTGCTCGTGACTTGCAACAAACCCTTGATTCATGGTTGATCCGATCAGGTATCCTTAATATCAATGAAACTTGGGTGTTGATAAGGTGTAAATCATAATCCACCAAAATGGATGGTTGATATTAAGGATAACATGATCCATCCCATGACCTTTGTTTGGTGTGCTCTTAATTTCTCTCCAGACAGCGCAACCTGACAGATGTTCAAGCAGATACAGCGATCCTGATTCCCATGCCACTACACTGCATTCACATCATTTTGCATCACATCATTTTGCATTCATAATCATTCACACATGTTTATCCATTTATGTGGGGTTTATATCTTCTACTTGATTCTAGTCGGAATTTTCTTGGTTCTCATCAACGGCTTAGTCTTTTTTTTACATCGTTTATCTATTGAGAGACTGGAATCAAGGGGTAGAATATCTTTGGAATTGATAAACATGTCATTGCATTTACATATTCATTAGCATGTCTTGCATAACAGGTACCGCCACAGTGTTCTCAGTTTGTTTGGTGTTCCATCGACAGGATAGCTGACCCAGGCATTCACTGGTACGGTACCCGCAGAAACCAACAGAGAGTAATGGAAAGCCTACAAGCAGAGTTCGCCGAGATGAAAATCCGCATGAATCAATTCATGGATGTGGTTCAAGGGGTGGCTCAGGGATAGCAAGAGCTCAGGCAGATGATACAGAGGAATCCCCCTGCTCAACCATAGACGGTGACTGATCCTCCAGCTGGAGAGGCTAATGGACCCGATGGACCGGGGCCTATCCCAATCCTACATGTCACCTCCGGTCAACAGCCCGTTCATGATGATCAGGACGATCAGTTCCCCCTGCTGCAGGAAGACTTTGGTATGGGTCATGGTGTGGACCCCGTGTTTAGAAGATTGGAAGAGAGGTTGAAGGCAGTGGAAAGACAGAATCCTCTGGGAGTAGATGTTGTTGACTTGGGGATGGTCCCAGGTGTGAGAGTGCCATCGAAATTCAAGGTCCCGATATTTGACAAATACAATGGCAACTCTTGCTCGAAGACCCATGTGCAAGCCTATTTCCGTAAAATGGTTGCATACTCCGATGACGAAAAGTTGCTTATGTACTTTTTCCAGGACAGCCTAGCTGGGGCATCCCTGGAATGGTATATGAGGCTGGACAGAGCCCACATCCGTTGCTGGAGGGATTTGGCTGAGGCTTTCGTGAAGCAGTATCAATATAACACAGACATGGCTCCGGACAGAACTCAACTTCAAAATCTGTCTCTTAAAAGCAATGAGTGCTTCAGAGAATACGCTCAACGCTGGAGAGAAACAACTCCCCGTGTTTAACCTCCTATGTTGGAGAAGGAAATGGCTAACATGTTCATGAACACTCTGCCAGGACCTTATTTGGAGCGCTTGGTGGGTTGCAATGCCTTCATATTTCCTGATGTAGTCTCTACCGGAGAGAGGGTGGAGAATTACCTGAGGACATACAAGACCCAGAGCGGAGATGGATCTTCATCAGGGGTGAAGAAGTCGTTCATTCAGGGACAGAAGAGGAGAGAAGGGGATGCAAGTGCCATATCTTCTTATCAGAACAGGGATAACCGGAGGAATAACTTTCAGAACTATCATCAACAACCGTATGTTGCGGCTGTGACCATTCCAGCTGCTGCACCACTACAACAACAACAACCACAGTGTCAACCAGCTCAGTACCAACCACAACCACCGGGTAACTGACCCTCTTGTCAACCGAGGCCAAGGACGATGGACCGGCGTTTCGACACTCTTCCAATGTCGTACGCTCAGTTGCTGTCTAGTCTTCAACAACTACAACTTGTGCAGTTGCGCACTCTGGCTCCTCCCGTTGGTAGGCTTCCGGTGGGTTATGACGCCAACGCTAGGTGTAGCTTCCACTCAGGGGCACCTGGCCACAATATTGAGAACTACAAAGCTTTTAAGCACGTAGTTCAGGACCTCATTGATTCAAAGGCCGTTAACTTTGCACCAGCTCCTAATGTCGTCAACAATCCCATGCCCCAGCATGGTGGAGCCAATGTTAACATGGTTGAAGGAGAAGTCAAATTAGTCTCTGCGGTCAACAATGAAGATGGGGATAGTGATTGCGACATCGATAACTGGGTGCGTCCGAGGATCCCGGGTGAAGTTCTCAACAATTGGTCTTCTGAGGAGATTGTCCAAGCCACTTGTCTGGAGGAGTAATTTTCTTTGTTTATTCATGCATATCCAAGTCTTACGTTCCGCCAGGGCGTAATGGCTCATTGTAGGGCTCATCTATGTGACACTTGCATTTTTTATCATAAATAAAGGACATCTTTTTGCATTCAAATATTTCGTTCTCTGTCTTTCTATTTTTGCAATTTTTCAAAAAAAATGGCAATGTGTTGTTTAGTTTCCACTTCTTTTTTTTCACACTCATAAGCACATACCATCACTCATGCAGATGCACATCACCGGATCCTATTGATAACGGTTCTGCTATGGCTCGCTTCGACTTTGAAAATCCAATCTTTCAAGCTGAAGAAGAGGGTGATGAAGACTGTGAACTCCCTGAAGAACTTACCAGGTTATTAAAACAAGAGGAAAGGGTCATTCAACCGCATCAAGAGTCTGTTGAAGTGATTAATCTCGGCACCGAGGACGCCAAGAGAGAAATCAAGATAGGGGCTGCTTTGGAAGACAATGTGAAGAAGGGGTTGATTAAATTGCTGCAGGAGTATGTTGACATCTTCGCTTGGTCTTATCAAGACATGCCAGGGCTTGACACAGACATCGTGGTACATCGCTTGCCGCTCAAAGAAGGTTGTCCTTCGGTCAAGCAGAAGCTCAGAAGAACAAGACCAGAGATGGCTGTCAAGATAAAGGAAGAAGTGCAAAAACAGTTGGATGCAGGGTTTCTAGCAGTCACAAATTATCCGCCATGGGTTGCAAATATCGTTCTGGTACCTAAGAAGGATGGAAAGGTACGAATGTGTGTTGACTACCGGGATCTGAACAGGGCTAGTCCTAAAGATGATTTCCCCTTACCTCACATTGACATTTTGGTGGATAACACGGCTCAGTTCTCGGTATTCTCCTTCATGGATGGCTTTTCTAGCTATAATCAAATTAAGATGGCACCAGAAGACATGGAGAAGACAACATTCATAACCCCATGGGGCACCTTCTGCTACAAGGTGATGCCGTTTGGTCTGAAAAATGCCGGAGCAACATATCAGCGAGCGATGGTGACTCTGTTCCATGATATGATTCATCATGAAATCGAGGTTTATGTTGATGATATGATTGCCAAATCTCAGACAAAAGAAGAACATTTGGTGAATTTGTAGAAACTGTTTGAGCGTTTGAGGAAATTCAAGCTGAGGCTTAATCCGAACAAGTATACTTTTGGGGTGAGATCTGGAAAACTACTGGGTTTTGTTGTTAGCGGAAAAGGGATTGAGGTCGATCCGGCCAAAGTGAAAGCGATACAGGAAATGCCTGAGCCAAGAACAGAGAAACAAGTTTGTGGTTTCTTAGGGAGGTTGAACTACATTACGAGGTTCATCTCTCACCTAACAGCCACGTGTGAGCCAATATTCAAATTGTTGAGAAAAGATCAGGCTATCAGGTGGAATGATGATTGTCAAAGGGCGTTCGAGAAGATAAAAGAGTATTTGCAGAATCCTCCTATCCTTGTGCCTCCGGTCCCAGGGAGACCGCTGATTATGTATTTGACAATACTGGACAATTCCATGGGTTGTGTTCTCGGTCAACACGACGAGACAGGTAGAAAAGAGCATGCCATCTACTACCTGAGTAAGAAATTCACAGATTGCGAGTCGATATACTCAATGCTTGAAAAAACATGTTGTGCACTTGCATGGGTTGTGAAGCGATTGAGACAATACATGCTGTCTCACACAACCTTACTGATCTCCAAAATGGATCCAGTCAAGTATATATTTGAGAAGCCAACTCTCACCGAAAGAGTTGCTCGTTGGCAAATGGTACTGACAGAGTACGACATCCAGTATACTTCCCAGAAAGCCATCAAGGGGAGTATTCTGTCAGACTATCTTGCTCAACAGCCGGTTGAAGATTATGAGCCGATGAAGTTTGATTTTCCAGATGAAGACATCATGTTCCTCATGATGAAAGACTGTGAAGAGCCAGTTGTTGAAGAGGGACCTGATCCAGACGAAAAATGGACTTTAATGTTTGATGGGCCCGTCAATGCCAGAGGAAGTGGAATTGGTGTTGTCATTACAACTCCGAAAGGTGCCCACATGCCTTTCATCGCTCGTCTGACTTTCGAGTGCACCAATAATGAAGCTGAGTATGAAGCTTGTATCTTGGGTATTGAGCAAGACATTGATTTGAGAATCAAGACTTTGGACATCTTCGGAGATTCAGCTCTGGTAATCAATCAAGTGAATGGTGATTGGAACACTCTCCAGCCTACTCTGGTCCCCTACAGAGATTACACGAAAAGACTGTTGACTTTCTTCACAACAGTAAAGTTGTACCATATACCTCGTGATGAGAACCAGATGGCAGATGCTCTTGCTACTCTATCCTCCATGATCAACGTGATTCGGTGGAACCACGCTCCCAGGATCGATGTGATGCGCCTCGACAGGGCCGCGTATGTGTTTGCTGCTCAACTGGTAGTTGATGACAAGCCCTGGTATCACGACATCAAGTGCTTTCTGAAGAATCAAGAGTACCCTACAGGGGCATCCAACAATGATAGAAAGACTTTGAGAATATTGGCAGGCAGTTTCTTCTTGAACAAAGACGATATTCTGTATAAGAGGAACTTCGACATGGTTTTGCTCAGATGCGTGGACAGATACGAAGCAGACATGTTATTGCAGGAAGTTCATGAAGGCTCCTTCGGTACTCATGTCGGCGGACATGCAATGGCTAAGAAATTGTTGAGAGTAGGTTATTACTGGATGACCATGGAATCTGATTGTTTCAAATATGCTCGGAAGTGCCATAAATGCCAGATTTATGCTGATAAGGTGCATGTGCCGCCAAATCCTTTGAATGTGATGTCTTCGTTGTGGCCCTTTGCTAAGTGGGGCATTGATATGATTGGAAAGATTGAGCCGACTTCCTCCAATGGGCATCGCTTCATCCTTGTGACCATCGACTATTTCACCAAGTGGGTCGAAGCAGCATCGTTCGCGAATGTCACCAGACATGTGGTTGCCCGATTCATCAATAAAGAAATCATTTGTCGCTATGGGATTCCCGAAAGAATCATTACTGATAATGGTTCTAATCTCAACAACAAAATGATGAAGGAGTTGTGCCAGAACTTCAACATTCAGCATCACAATTCTTCCCCTTACCGCCCTAAGATGAACGGTGCTGTTGAAGCGGCAAATAAGAACATAAAGAAGATTGTGCAGAAGATGATCGTTACGTACAGAGATTGGCATGAGATGCTACCCTTCGCCTTGCATGGGTACCGTACTTCAATACGTACATCGACCGGGGCAACCCCTTACTCCCTTGTGTATGGTATGGAAGCAGTCCTACCTGTTGAAGTGGAGATTCCTTCTCTAAGAGTCCTGTTGGATGTCAAGTTAGACGAAGCTGAATGGATTCGGACAAGGTTCAATGAGTTGAGTCTTATCGAAGAGAAGCGAATGGAAGCCATTTGTCATGGGCAGTTGTATCAAAGTCGGATGAAGAGAGCCTTTGATCAGAAAGTGCGTCCTCGATGCTTCCAGGTCGGAGATTTGGTGTTGAAAAGGATCCTTCCTCCTCAGACAGATCACAGGGGCAAGTGGACTCCTAACTATGATGGACCGTATATTGTCACCAAGGTTTTTGATGGTGGGGCCTTAATGCTTGCAACGATGGATGGTGAAAACTTCACTTCCCCTGTGAACTCAGACGCAGTTAAAAAATACTTCGCATAAAATAGACCTGCTGGACAATAAAAAGAGTAGTCCAAGCAAAAAATGGGCATCCCGACGAACCAAGAAAATGAAAAGGTTCGGGCAAAAATTAGGGATTAAAAATGAAAAGATCGTACACCTGGTAAGTTGAAAACCTGAAAAGGAAACTTAGGCAAAAGTGGGTATCCCGGTGGATTGAAAACCCGAAAAGGGCAATCCAGGAAAAAGTTAGGGATTAAGCGAATGACTGCGTTCTGAGTAGTTATGAATCTCATCTCGTGTCAATGACTGGAAACTTTTGAAGGATAGGAAACAGTTCAATCACTCTTTTCAGAAAGCTGATCATCTGGAGGATCTTGAAGACGAGCAAGTCATAGCAGAATTGGAACCCAATAGAAATCCATTTCACATTGCCATTAGATTAATGTCTGTTTTTATCTGTTGTGCGATTACCTCTTTCCAGGGATTGCTTCCTGATGTAAATGCCTATTCAGAGGCCATTCAATCAATAAAATCATGTTATTCAGTATATCTCTGTTTTCATTTTCATTTTTCTGTTTTGTTTGCAAAAATGACGTCCGAATTTTTTGATAAACATTGCATCATGACACATAAGAGCTTTACAGGTACATGCTTAATAAACATTTAAAATTGCTGTAAATTTTAAGTGCTTTGGATCGTCTATTCAGAACAGGTACCCTCGGGGCATTTCCTTAAAATCCCTTGCAGATGATCGTGAATGTTTTCCCCAGTAAAGTCGCCAACAGACGAATTCGGTATCTTATCCCTGCAGAGCTGATCAGAGCGTTGGATTCTTCAATCCCCAGCAGGTTCTCACCACTGTACCTCCCCCCAAGCGGTGGTTTCAGATTATACCTCCCCAGTAGAGTTGACAGTGTCAGACTATATACCCCCAGCGGAGTTGACAGTGCCAGATTGTATCTTCCTAGCAGAAGCGGCTGCTCCTCAGAGTTCGAGGCCAGATCGATGATCCTGACGCCAGATCCATGGTTTCATTCCTTGAAGCAGAACCTCGGTACCGTATCGGTGTTTGCTTCCCCTGCTGAGTCATCTCTCGCAGATCGTGGTTGCCAGAACCACTATCGCTTTCCCCAACAGCAGGTTTTCAGTGCCGTTCTCTCCCCAGTCAGAATCTCGATATTTCGTCATTTCCCCACAGAATTCTTTGCGCTGTGTATCTCCAGCAGCCTTGCCAGGGTCCAGAAGATGGTGATTATTTCCCCAGCAGATTCCCTTGCCTCTGCTTGGCATTCTACCCAGCATTTCGCATCCCTGCATGTAGAATCATATTGCATTTCATCCTCCCAAATCGCGTAGCAATACCATTTTCATGGAGCATTACGCCATTGAAAAATTCAAACATACGCATGTAAACATAAAACATTCTCGGTATCCCAAGTGATAAGCCAGAAGTTGTTTCCAGTACTCAAACTGAAGATTGTTCATGACTTACCTTTGTTATCCCCAGTAAGTGTCGTTCTCCCATGCGCCGCCTCTATTATCATTCCCTATTTCTGCCGATGCTGACAGGCATGAAGTTTCCGGTATTCAGACCGAAGTGGCATTCAGGCCAGTTTCCGGTATTCAGACCGAAGTGGCATTTAGGCCAATTTTTCGATGTTCAGATTAAAGAAGTTTCCGACATTCAGGTCGATGCAACTTGTGGCATTCAGGCCAGTTTCCGGTATTCAGACCGAAGTGACATTCAGGCCAGTTTCCGGTATTCAGACCGAAGTGGCGTTCAGGCCAATTTTCCGATGTTCAGATCGAAGAAGTTTCCGACATTCAGGTCGATGCAACTTGCGGCATTCATGCCAAGTTTCTGGTATTCAGACCGAAGTGGCATTCGGGCCAATTTTCCGATGTTCAGATCGAAGAAGTTTCCGACATTCAGGTCGATGCAACTTGTGGCATTCAGACCAGTTTCCGGTATTCAGACCGAAGTGGCATTCAGGTCAGTTTCTGGTATTCAGGACGAAGTGACGTTCAGGCCAATTTTCCAATGTTCAGATCGAAGAAGTTTCTGACATTCAGGTCGATGCAACTTGCGGCATTCAGGCCAATTTTCCGATATTCAGACCGAAGTGGCATTCAGGCCAATTTTCCGGTATTCAGACTGAAGTGGCGTTCAGGCCAATTTTCCGATATTCAGATCGAAGAAGTTTCCGACGTTCAAGTCGATGCAACTTGTGGCGTTCAGGCCAGTTTTCCGATGTTCAGATCGAAGAAGTTTCCGACGTTCAGGTCGATGCAACTTGTGGCGTTCAGGCCAGTTTTCCGATGTTCAGATCGAAGAAGTTTCCGACGTTCAGGTCGATGTAACTTGTGGCATTCAGGCTAGCCTCTCGGTGTTCATACCGATATTAATAATCTCGTATCTCCCGATATTCAGATCGAAGTTTTTTTCGGTATTCAGACTGATGAGCGGCATTCGGGCCATGGTTATTTTTGTGTTACCATTTATTTTGGTATCCAGGTTAACATTCTTTTTCGGTATTCAGACTGACTCTCACCGTACCAGACGGATTCTTCTTTCAAGACCACCTCTTTGCCGATTCTGACAGGCATTGTTACTTCACTTCACTTCAGTGCAAATTTTCGGGCTTTTATTGTATTCAATCCCTTGATACCTCGAAAGCACGAAAGCCGCTGCTATCTTCTTTCTAGGTCTCCAGTTGATTGAATAGGGGCAGCTGTAATACCCCAAAATTTACCCTTCATTTTTCCTGAAAGCATACGCTTTACACCTCATGCATGCATTCATTTTTAGGTCATTTAGCATTTGCATTTAATCATGGCAATCAGAATATTTTTCAAAAAAAAAACGAAAAATGAAAAAAAAACGAAAAAAAAAACGAAAAACAAAAAAAAAATTAAATTAAATAAATAAATAAAAGAAAATTTTGGACTTGGGCCTCTCTCATTTGAGCCCACAGGTCCACAAAAATCAGGTTATAAATTCAGAGTTTCAGTGAAACAAAATTTCATTCTATTCCTATTACCCTAACTGGAGGAAAAAGATAGTGAGAGAAGAGCTAACTGAGTTCAGAGCAACCTCCAAACCCTGAAGGGAACTCAACTACACAGAATCACCTCTGCCTCACATAAACCCTAAAGATTGTTTTGTAAACCTCATGGGTGCAACTCAATTTCAATCAAGCTCTCCAATCAGGTTTGCCCTACTCCCATTATTTCACGCCTTCAATTTAAATGTTCTAAATGTGTGATGTATTATGTTTGAATTTGGAAGTGTGGATATCGTTAGGTTTCGCATATGCATGAATAGGTGAAACCTATGCCTTGAATGCTTAATCGTTTAATTTCTGAAGTGTATGCCACAGGGTTTGAGGTTTCTGAAACCATAATGTTATCCATGAAAAAAATGCTTATCTTGTTTCACTAACCCTTTTGTTGAGTTTTTGTGAAGGCTCGCATGACTTTTGCAGGGATAACTTGCGGGGTTTCCCACCTTATTTGTGGGATACCCCCTGGAGGTTCATTCCGATTACCTGTACTGACCCACTTTCTTTGATGATGTTAGCTTGGAAGGATCTCAGGGTTTATCGTTCCTTTAATTGTTGTTACCTCGGATCTTCATCCGTGTGGTACTTTTACATTTTTCCCGCATTTTACTGCTTTCCTAGCTGGAAGACCTCTATAGGAGGCAATGTTTTTGTGTTTATTTTTGTTTTACAGGTTCCTTCGTCAAGGACTGCCTTTTTTGCATGAGCATCCCAAACCCTAACCCTTCATTGATTTTTCTCCTCCTAAACACACATTTACTTCTTCTACTACAGGCGAGTAAGTCTCCAAAGGTCGAGCATCTGGTAGATTGCGTAGTAACGTCGTTCGTCCAAAACCCAATCCATAATCCCGTAGTTATCCGAACTACGGCTTGCTCTGATTCTCATTCCAGATGAGATACGTAGGCATAAGATGCGATGTCTTAGCGAGCACACATCCCCCAAGCCCATAGGTCAGCCGAGCTACGAAGACTCTGATTCTCATATTCAGATGAGATACGTATGCAGTGGACGCGACATCCGCGCGAGTCATTTTCATTTAACCCTTTTTTTTGGTAAACAGCACAAGATAAACTCACACCTTTTAGACAAGAACTACAAAAGTGGATCCCGTAGAGTACTACGGATGCGTAGGGGTGCTAATACCTTCCCTTCGCATAACCGACTCCCGAACCCAAGATTTGGTTGCGAGACCTTGTCTTTTCCTTTCCTTTTTCCAGGTTTACTTCGAGCATTTCCTTTCCCTCCTTTGGGATAAATAACGTACGGTGGCGACTCTCTTGTCATTTTCTTTCGCCGGTTGTTTTTTCGCACACTGCATTTTTCAGGTTGCGATAGTGACGACCTACTCTCTACCATCCAGCAACAAATGGAGGATAACATGCGCTTCATGCAAGAGTCGCAGCGTAGGACAGACGTGTCCTACGACACTGTTCTACAGTCCCTGTAAACGATCACAGATACACAAGCCCGTCAGCAACACCACCACCGTCAGCATATTGCTCTCATAGAAAACACTCAGGGTACCATTTTAGGTAACCTTCGAGAGGTGAGGACCGCTCAAGATGCCCTGCAGGCGATGATGGATCAGAGAGACCGTCGTCGTACCCGATCCCGTCGTCCACCTCAGGATGGCGAGGGCACTAGTGGTCAGCAATAGGTTGTCAGGTAACTCTTCCCTTATCTTATTTCGAAACATTGGGGACAATGTTCGATTTAAGTGTGGGAGGAGACTCTATCGTCTTTTCTTTATTGCTTTTCTCGTTTTTCCTTTATCGCTTTTTCTTTACTGTTTTTAGATAGTTTATTTATTGTTATTTCCCTTTAGTTGTTTATTTTGCTTTCTAGTATAATGCATGAGTCTGACGAGTCACCAAATATAGTATATCTTTAGTACAATCCTACCTCCCCATACCTTTAGCCCCACAGAAAAAAATTGCAAAAGAAAATAGTGTTATTTCGAAAGTTTTCAGGTTTTAAAGACATGTTTTGAGTAAGGATGCGGTGACTTGGGAGAACTTTGCGAAACATCAGTATTTGTTTTAGCACCATAAGCTTCGTAAATATAGGAACCATTCCCGAAACCCCATATACCATGGCCTTAATCATCATTTCCGTATAAGTCCTCAGTAGTTTACCTCAGCAGTCAGCTCTGGCCTACGCATCCTTTACGTAGGGGACCGATGCAAATAAGTGAATGATCCAGAAAAACAAAAAAATAAAAGAAAGCAAAAAGGCAACTCCGGTATAGGTGACCCTCACAAAGTCATTTAAACCAAAGAATTGTAAAAAAATTGCTACAAAAAGAAAAAGAAAAAGAAAAAGAAAAACTTACCCACTGTTAGTTGGTTCAGAGGTATCTGGCACTGAACTCGGTAGGGCGGATTACGATCCGATCCCCCACAACTATAGTTGGGTCCAATAAAAGGGTTTACACATATTTATGTGCCAGAAACCCCATGCTCAGGTCATAATCACTAACAGGCCACTCTACTACGAAGCATGTACGGATAACGGGCTTAATGTGATTGCGCCTGAATGAAAAGGACACAAAAAGAGATGAAGAGGCAGGCCTAGGTATTGTGGGATAATATGGGTTGGTTAATATAGGAATGAAGTTTATGTCCGTATTTGCGGATTAGTGTCATCATGATACCCTTAGTTCACTCAGTTAGTACCTATGACTGCATCCCGACTTGAACTTAGAATTTTTACCTAAAACACTCATTTACACAAATTTTCTTTTATGAGCTTTTTAATGTTTTGTTTAAGGACAAGCAAAGGTTTAAGTGTGGGAGAGTTTGATAACACTAAAATTTACCGTATTTTCGACTCTGATTTCACATGCATTCTAGTTGTTTTATTATCATTTTGTTGTGTTATTGCTATGTTTTTCTTTGTTTTCAGGTTTTTACTTTAATCGGAGCCCCGATCGAGAAAAAAAGCGAAAAAGAGCCAAAAATCCTAAAATTCAGCATTTTGTTCTTGTGGCCTACCCCATGGCTGGCGCCATAGACCCTGCCATGACGTGTCCAAGCTCAAATTCCCTCAACTTCCACGTTCCCCACTACCTCCACTAAGGCGCCCCATTTTGTGCTTGTGGCGGGCGCCATGGCCTTGTGGCGGGCGCCACAAGAGGAAAACAGTTTCCCTCCCATTTTCAAGTTGAAGGGCATCCAAGTCATTTCCATCTTTTTACTTGCTTATAAATAGAAACTCGAATTCACTTTTACAATCATCCAAACTTAGAGCAGAGGCAAACTCAGAGCAAATTTGTTTCACTTAGGCATATATTCAGTTTTATAAAGTGGTAATCACTTCGCATTGGAGTGTTACCACAATTGTGTAATTAAGTCTGTGATAGAGTCTGTAATCGAGTTTGGAGCACTTTGGAAGGAAGTTAATCCTGCCGCCATTTTCATTTCCGCTTTGCAATTTATTCAACCCTCCGATTGGAGCAGGTTTTTATTACTTGTCTTTATCTTACTTATTTTCCCGCACTCACTTTACTTTATTTATTTTCTCGCACTCGCTTTACTTTATTTATTTCCTCGCACTCGCTTTACTTTATTTATTTCCTCGCACTCGCTTTACTTTATTTATTTCCTCGCACTCGCTTTAAATTATTTATTTCCTCGCACTCGCTTTAAATTATTTATTTCTCGCACTCACACTACTTTTATTTATTTTAATACACTTTTACTTTACCATGTCTAACTAAATTTATAAGGTTAGAATGTAAGGATCGTAATTGAACCTGTAATCCGTACAATTGTTTGTAGAAACACTTAAGGGCTATTTTAACTTTCAACTTAAGTTTTCCCGCACTTCAATTCCGTTGGGTAAGATCGAAAGCCTTCCAACGTCTATTTAAACTTAATTGTTTTTAACTATTTCAAAAACAGCGAAAGCGCTTTGTTTAGTTCATTAGGAGATTTTAACATTAAGAAGAAAAGAGATTTTAAAACTATTTTCAGACGCGTTTATAAGTTTAGAGTCTGGTTCGTGAGAACCTCTTTTGGTTAAGAAATCCAGGTTATAATACTTTTCAACTTAGTCAAGATACTATATTTCTTAAAAATAGGTTTACTACTCTAATGTAATGCGCGCCTTTTTATAAGTGACAATAAGAGGGTTTGATTAGGGAGTACAACTCGGTTCTGAATATGCGAAAGCGACAGTTCCTGGTAAATTGGTTCTTTTCAAAGTAGGAAACACTGCCCATAAGTAGCTCTACTAGCAAGTACTTGGATTATCAATCGATTACGTGAATTACATTCGACCCTGTCTTTATTAATTATAATTTATTTCAACACTTTATTTTTCATTGCACACTCCAAAAAACACCTATTTCGATTGCCTTTGATAAACACCATAACAATAGATAACGATAGATTGATACTTGGTCTCTGTGGATTTGACAATCTTTTATATTACTCTGACGCGTTCGTATACTTGCGAAAAACCGCATCACATGCATATTAAAGCGTCTCAGCACTTTGTCTATGTATGTACTCTGACTTAGGCCAAGCAATTTTTGTGATCTATCTCTATAGATCCTGATTCCTAATATATAGGCTGCTTCACCTAGGTCCTTCATAGAAAAGCATTTCCCCAACCAAGACTTTACTTGTTGCAGGGTAGGGACATCGTTTCCAATGAGTAATATGTCATCTACATATAATACCAGGAAAATGATCATGCTCCCACTAACCTTCTTGTAGACACAAGGCTCATCTTCGTCCTTGATGAATCCATATTATTTTACTGTTTCATCAAAACGAAGACTCCAGCTTCTAGAAGCCTGCCTCAATCCATAGATTGATCTTTGTAACTTACATATCTTTTGGGCTTCTTCTAGTATGTCAAATCCTTCAGGTTGTGTCATGTACACATCCTCAAGAAGATTCCCATTTAGGAAAGCAGTTTTGACATCCATCTTCCATATTTCATAATCATGATATGCAGCGATAGCAAGTAAAATCCGAACAAATTTAAGCATTGCAATTGGTGAAAAGGTTTCATCATAGTCAACCCCATAAATTTGTTTATATTCTTTTGCAACCAGTCTTGCTTTATAGGTATGTACCTTACCATCCATATCAATCTTCTTTTTGAAGACCCACTTGCATCCTATAGGGTTAACTCCTACAAGAGGCTCTACCAAGGTCCAAACTTGGTTTGTGTACATGGAATCCATTTCAGATTTCATGGCTTCTAGCCACTTCTCAGACTCGGGACCAGTTATGGCCTCTTGGTAGGTCACAGGCTCATCTTGATCCATGAGTAATACATCACCTTGATCAGTTATGAGATATCCATATCTCTCAGGTAGGTGACGTATCCTGCTTGACCTACGTTGGTCTTGTTCTACTTGAGCAGGTTGCTCTTCCACAACTACTTGTGTTTCCTGCTCTAATTCCTACATAGGTGTATCAATGCTTTGTGATTCTTGAATTTCTTCAAGCTCTACTTTCCTCCCACTGATTCCTTTGGAAATAAAATCCTTTTATAGGAAAACTCCAGTTCGAGTGATAAACACTTTGCCCTCAGAAGGATTGTATAAGTAATACCCTCTTGCTTCTTTAGGATACCCCACAAATAAGCATTTGTCAGATTTGGGCTCAAGCTTAGTTAAAATTTGTCGTTTCACATAAACTTCACAACCCAAAATCTTCATGTAAGACATATGTGGTTTCTTACCACTCCATATCTCATATGGTGTCTTCTCAACCTTTTTGGATGGACCACGGTTAAGTGTGTAAGCTGTTGTCAATAGTACATGTCCCCAAAAGGAGTTTGGAAGATCGGCGTGACTCATCATGGATCGGACCATGTCTAACAAGGTTCGATTTCTTCTCTCAGATACACCGTTCCATTGGGGTGTTCCAGGAGGAGTAAGTTGGGATAGGATCCCACACTCTTTCAGATGGTCATCAAACTCTAGGCTTAAATACTCACCACCTCGATCTGATCGAAGAGTTTTAATATTCTTACCTAGTTGGTTTTGTACTTCATTCTTGAATTCCTTGAACTTTTCAAAGGACTCTGATTTCTGTTTCATTAAATACACATAACCATATCTACTGAAATCATCAGCAAATGTGATGAAGTACTGAAAACCTCCTCTAGCTGGTATGTTCAATGGTTCACATACATCAGTATGTATGAGGATCAAAATATCATTAGCTCTTTCACCTTTTCTTGTGAATGGAGACTTTGTCATCTTTCCAATTAAACAAGATTTGCATGTCTCATATGATTCATAATCAAAAGAGTCCAAGAGTCCATCTTTATGGAGTTTGGAAATGCGTTTCTCATTTATGTGGCCTAATCGACAATGCCAAAGGTAAGTTGGATTTAGCTCATGAGGTTTCATCCTTTTAGTATTAATGTTATAAATAGGCATTTCAAGATCAAAAACATATAGTCCATTGTTCATTTGTTTAGTAGCATAGAATATATCATTCAAATAAATGGAGCAACAATTGTTCTTTATTATAAATGAAAAACTAAACTTGTCTAAACAAGAAACAAAAATAATATTCCTGCTAATTGCAGGTACATAATAACAGTTCTCTAACTGAATTATTAAACCACTAGGTAAAGTCAATACATAAGTTCTTACGGCTAAAGCAGCAACCTTTGCTCCATTGCCAACTCGTAGGTCAACTTCATCTTTTTCCAAATCTCTACTCCTTTTTAGCTCCTACACATTGGTACAAATGTGAGAATCGCATCCAGTATCTAATACCCATGATGCAGAAGTAGATAAATTAATTTCAATAACAAAAATACCTGAAGTTGAAGTCTCTACTCCATTCTTCTTATCTTCCAGGTACTTTGGGCAGTTTCTCTTTCAATGTCCGGTCTTACTGCAATGGAAGCAGGTGCCTTCCTCTGATATGCCTCCACTAGGCTTCAAAGTAGGAGCAGCGGGTTTGGGTTTGGCAACTTCCTTGCCTTTCCCTTTATCACTCTGCTTAGTGGGTCTTTTATTCTGTCTCTTTCCATTTCCGATCATCAGAATGGACTTCCCTTTTTGACTTCAGATTCTGCTCAGCAGTTCTTAACATGGCTAGCAGTTCAAGAAGAGATTTGTCCATACCATTCATATTGAAATTAAGTACAAATTGGTTGAATCTATCTGGCAACGATTGCAAGATCAAATCAGTCACAAGTTCCTTACCGAGGGGAAAACCCAACCTCTCAAGGTTCTCCACATACCCAATCATCTTGAGCACATGGGGACCTACAGGGGCTCCCTCAGCTAACTTGCCTTGAAAAAGGGATTTTGAAACTTCAAACCTTTCATGCCTTGCTTGCTCTTGATAGAGCATCTTCAGGTGTTCGATCATATCGAACACTGCCATGTTCTCATGTTGCTTTTGCAACTCTGAGTTCATAGTAGCTAGCATGACGCAAGCAGTTTCATTGGCATCATCGACATGCTTCTTATAAGCATCTCTTTCTGCCTTAGGTGCAGAACTAGGAGGTTCCTCTTCAGGAACAAGTTTCTCCAAGACATACAGCTTTCTATCATGTTTGAGGACAATCCTCAGATTTCGGTGCCAATCCAGAAAATTTGTCCCAGACAATTTTTCCTTTTCAAGGATTGATCGTAAAATGTTGTTAGAGGTGTTTGTTGTCATGGTAATCTACATGAAAATAATGAAAATATAAGTATCAATAACATATTTAATTAGGCCTTTAATTAAATATGCTCCCACTATTTTACTTAAAACAAATGACCCTCACCATTTGATTCGGAAAATCCCATTGGAAGATTTTCTAGTGGGTCAAGATCCACATTTCACTTTGTTTTAAGTCCGCGTAGGCGGATTACACAAAACTAGGCTATTTAGGCAGGAACTCCTTCCAATTGTATCTAATACAACTCTCGAATATTTTAGTTGGGTGAATAACTCCTTATTCCAATCCATCACATGGATCATTTCCAACTCTTGCTTCTAAACATATATAATCTTATTATAATTTGTTTAGTTAAGTTTGACCCATTGTTTTAGCAATTGGATATTACAATTATCCCAATTCACCTTACTAATATAGAATATGCACCTCGCGTAGGTGAAACCTACGTTATTCGATACTAGACTTGATGAGTGCTAAAACTTGGAAAGCATAAACTTAATATTTAATTTGAGGGAATTTGCAATTATTCTAATCTCACCGGCTTATTTATCATATAAATCGTCTCTCACATGCATCAACATACATTCACATGCATCAACATACATAATGAAACAGTTATGGCCCCTAGCGCAATTGTTCTCCCAAGCCAATGAGAGAACCTAAGCTAACCTAATAACGATCTAAGCTTCTCCAAGCAAGATCTTCAAGGTTGTCCTCCTTTGATATTGTATTCTTCTCTTTCTTCATAACATTACAATACATAAAAGAAACTCGTTATGCATACGAGGGAGTGAGATGAGAAAAGAAGTTACATTAAGAGATTAAAAGAGAGGCACGACACGCAAGTCGTATTTTAAAATCCCAAAATAATATAAAGGAAAACTAAGGCCATAACTGATCACCACAAGACAATAATAATAAACACATTATTATTATTAATTTAAATTTTGTTAATTAATTAAAACCAAATTAAATTTCGGTGACCGATCACACTACACAGAGTTAGTCGGGGGTTCCCCGACGCAAAATTTTAATGAACAATTCATTTGAAATCGACGTTGTTTTTTGCATCAACACTTGATACTTTAAAGCACAACTCTTGCGCAGTCACAACCCTAATCACATAACTCTTTGACAGCACAACCCTTGTGCGGTCATGAACCCTAATGCACCAATTTCAGACCGTCAAACACACCTCAATTGTTAATTCAGTATGATTGATCAACACGTCATTGTTTCACCATACTAATGTCGGATCAAGAAGCAAATGACCATTGATCACTCAAAGGAAAACAACCATTAAGTGTTTGAATGAACGAAACAGAAACAGTATATCATATATACCTTATTTTGCATCAGGATTACTTATATCATATATGTGACTTGATCGATCTCAATTGTGTAACCTATGGACGATCGATGTATCACTGCTTCACCATACTAACATCGGATTCCGAAGCATAGTCAACATCAATCATCCAAATAATACACACATGATGCCAAATTTAATTACTCATTTATTCTTTGATTCATTTTGTCTTTTAATAGTATTAATACAGAAAATATAGAAAATAAACAGCTATCAGATGCATGGTTTTGTAAGTGGCTTTGATACCACTGAAGGAGAAGAGTAATCCAAAACGCAGCGAAATTTAAAAAAAAAACTCCTTTAGTGATCCTTACGAATGGGCATGATCAGTGATAGAGTCGTTACCTCTTGTGGCGATAGAAACCTTTGATGCAGATCTACGGAGCGATCACGGACGTTGAATGGTGACAATGCCTCTACTCAGTCCACACGAACGGATTCCTTCAATCTCAGTGCTAGCTGCTACGAATGAAGTCTTTGAGTGAGAGAGAGAGAGAGAGAGAGAGAGAGAGAGAGAGAGAGAAACGAATTGCAACTACACAAATGCTTCTGCACAAGGGTTCTATTTGTAGAACCACTTGTGTGGGCTGCAAGCTAAAAAGCCCACTTAAGTGTATGTGGCCCATATCTTATGATATGCCAAAATCACTTAAGCGTGTGGTACCTTACCATATTTCGTATTCTACTTAAGTACACCTTACCTTACCATGTTCTACAATTCACTTAAGTGCATCGTACCTTACGGTGTTCCTTAGTTACTCTATCTCTCATCAATCTGTCCTTTTGTGTGTGACCATGTAAGTTTTTGCGACATTAGCAATTATATTAAATCACGTAGTTAACATAATAAACAGTGAGCGGTATCTAGCAACACATCACTGCTACCCAAGACACGAAAATGTCATGTGATCTGACAAATCCTTTTGTGATAATACTTATGTGTATAATTACCCTTTTTCCCTTATGTCTATATTGAACACAAGGAATGGACCGTTTCATCCTTTCCCAGTTCAATATTGGGCCCATAGACATTTATCCTGTTATGCAGGATAGGCAAATTCCATCTAGGTCACTCATGTCCCTCAGCATGCTTCATGGAGTACCCATCAACTGTCTTTATAGTCATCCAGTTACGGACAATGTTTGATCAGCAATAAGGCACTTGACTCTACATCTAGGGTACATAGTGGTTTCAAGTCAAAGGGTGGTATACACCATTATCACCATGAGAATAACTTATGACACTTAGCATAACATTCTATATAGTATTCTCATAGTGGGTCAATCCAGTATAAATATTACTCTAAATATTCATACTTATGTTTAAGACTTGATAACTCCTTATCCATGATCCATGAGATGTGATCATCAGTCTATATACATAATAGTCTTAATGCTTTAATGTTATCCCACTTCACAATAAAGCTCGACTACAAATACTTTAAGAATAGTGTCCTTATATTTAATGGGATCTCATGATTAAGTCACACTTAATACATTAAACGGACTAGCTATTCTAGGGACTTTATTAAACAAACATAATAAAGAAAAAGCCTTTTATTATTAATAAATAATTCGATACAAGTATCAAAAGTATTGGCCTCTAGGGCTTACACCAACAAAGCTCATATGAGCGACTGTCCACTGTTGGATGGGAAAGGAATGATACTGCATACTTTCCTATCACCCACAAAATCAGTGACATGTGTGATGTATAGTACTTTCCTTGCCCATGAAATCAAGTAGTGGAAAAGTTGTTCATTTTGTACCATGTACTATTTGATCATGTTCCCATTTTGATCTTATCTTCAAATTCATTGGCTTCTGATGAAAGTTGATAAAGCATGAGATAAAGAAATAGAGAGCTGGATTTAGAAACTTCAAAACCTTTGGTTAGAACCTTGACAACATCAATAGTTTGGCTTGAGATCTTCAGTATCTTCAAAATCTTCGGAGTCTTCAGAATCCTTAGTCAGAACCTTGATAACTTCAATCGTCTGGCTTGAGATCTTCAGAATCTTCAGCTTTATAACACTAATTTAGAAGCTTGCCATTCTTCAGAAGTTTGGTGATCCGAGTCACATCCAGAAGCACGAACTGAGAGAACATTGCAGCAGCAACATAGTGTCTCCTCAAAAGCTTATGATGAATGAAATAGCTCAGAAGCAGAAAGAACGTTGTAGCAACAATGTTGACATCTTTCAGAACTTCTAATAAATGGAGCAGAAGCAGATTTACAACACATAGTTCATAGATTGATGATGTTGCACATCATATATTCAGTATTAGAACTGGTTGTTAAAGCTACACAATAAAAAACCGTTAGGGTACCAAAATTGTTCTCATACAAATACAATATTGTTATCATCAAAACTAAAGGTATAGATGCAGAACCAAATCTTGTTCTAACACCAACACATGTTACTTCTTCACACATGGAGCCTGCGTGTGCAATTGACTTCTTGGATTTCAATGCCTCACTCTCTGTAGTGGGCTTCACATTTAGATTCTCACTCATTTTCTAATGATATACACACCCATCCATTCCCTGTTCACACCCGCATAACCTTATTTTCTCTAATATTTTTTTAGCGGGCTCTTTAGATCTCTTGTCTCCTGGCGGACATATTAGTTCCTCTTTGGAAACTGAGTATGCTTTGGATCCTGATTGTGGGTTATCCCCATCTCCTCCTTCGGTTCTGGTTCATTCTTCTTTGTCTCCCTCTTTGGTTGGGAGGATGACAGTTATTGGGGCATCTGATGTGTGTGAAGTGCTTGAGTTAACATATTTTCCAGTTGAAGTACGAGGTTCAAACTTTCCTTTTGGTCCAGCCTCAGAACAACAGGTTAAGGACCTATCTACTCCTAATTTGGACTCAGGTATTCTTAACCCTCTAACTCCTATTGGTTTTTGTTTACAAGACAGTTATCCCCGACCTATGACTATGGAGAGCTCGAGTGCTTAGGGGTTTAACTTGTCTACTTTTCTGGATGCTGCTCCTCTTTCTTGGATTCCTTGTCACCGAAGTCCTATTCATATATCACCAGGGATTCTCAAGATGCTTAATAGTAAAAAAAAACCTCTAAGGTCTTTAGAGAGATTAAGAAATTGGGGTGCACCTTTCTGCTTAGTGATAAGGATTAGATTAAGAGATTATTGGGTCTAGAGTCTAGAGATAAGTAGTTGAGGTCTGCTAAACTGTCTAGGAGTTATGCTCGATATTGGTTTGGTTTTTTAATGTCCGGGGTTTAGGCAGCAGGATCAAGAAGAGTAAGGTTAGAGATCTCATTGCCTCTAACTCTCTTCAGTTCCTTGCTATTCAGGAGACTAAGCCTTATGATATATCTTCCTTGTTGGTCCATTTATTTTGGGGGAACTCTTTTTGTGATTGGAGATTTTTCCCATCTAGTGGTAATAGTGGTGGCCTTCTTTCCATTTGGTGCAACTCAAAAGAGTCATGTTTTTTCTCCTTTGCAGGTCTGGCCTATATTAGGGTTTGTCTGGAGTGGGGGGCCTCTAAGTCCTTGTGTATGGTCATTAATGTTTACTCCAGTTATAGCCCCAGGGTGAAGAGGGCTCTTTGGAGTAATCTTCTCCAGAGAAGAACCTCTCTTGGGGGGTATATGTGGTGTGTTCTAATGGATTTTAATTATGTTTGCTCCATTTATGACAGGGTTGCCGATGACTCTTTTGACCTTAGGACTAGGGATTCTTTTTGCATTGATTTTAGTAACTTCTTTTCTGAGGTGAAGCTTTAGGATTTCCCCTCCTAGGTAGGAGCTTCACTTGGTTCCAACCTAAAGGTAGGATTACTAGTCATCTTGATAGGATTCTTATATATGATGGTTGGTTAGAGTTATGGGGTATGACTACCCAATAGGCTCTCCCTAGATATGCCTCTGATCATTGTCTGATCATTATGAGGTATTCCAACCAATTGTGGGGGCCTAAACCCTTCCGCTTCAATAACTGTTGGCTCTCTCATCCCCGATTCCCTTGAGTGGTTATCGATAGTTGGTCTCCCTCCTTATCCTTGGGTTGGAAATACTTTATCCTTAAATAGAAACTTAAATCTCTCAAAAGGGTCTTAAAATCCTAGAACAATCAAGTCTTTGGTTCTCTTGATACCCAGATTGAGTCTCTTAGGGAGGTGGTAAGTACCCTTGACTTGAGAGTTGAGCAAGGTGGTCTTTCTGATGTTGAGCTAGAGGTGAGGAGTAAGGCCTCTCTAGACCTCTGGTCCCTCCTCTTGATTAAGGATTCCCAACTTCTGCAGAGATCTAGGGCCAATTGGCTCAAAGATGGAGATGCCAACACGAGCTTTTTCCATGCATGTATTAAGAGTAGGAGCAGAACGAATGTTATCCTTGCTCTCAAGGTTGGGGATGTTTGGGTTAAAGGGGTTTATGAGATTCGCCAGGTTGTTTTCAACCATTTCACTACCCACTTTAGAGAACCTTTTGTTAACCGTCCTCTCTTAGATGGTGTCTCCTTCCGCTCTATCTCTGTTGAGGATAATGCTTTTCTAATTACACAGTTTCTCTTATTTGAGATTGATCATGTAGTTGCTCTTTGTGATGGTAACACGAGCCTTGACCCTGATGGTTTTAACCTTTCCTTCTTTAACAGATTTTGGCCCATTCTCAAAGATGACCTTGGCGAGATGTTTGCTCAGTTTCATCAATTTTCCACTCTTCCCCGTAGCTTTACCTCTATTTTTCACTTTGATCCCTAAGATTGACTCCCCTACTTTTTAAAGGGATTTCAGACCTATTTGCTTGGTGGGGTCTCTTTATAAGATCCTTTCAAGATCTTAGTTGCTAGACATTTTGTAGTGGGATGGATACGCTTATCTCTCATAATCAACCTACTTTTCTCAAAGTTAGAATCCATGTTGATGGGGTAGTTGATGTAAATGAGTTTGTTGATCTTATCAAACATAGGAAAAAATCTTGCCTCCTGTTTAAAGATGACTTTGAAAAAGCATATGATTCTAAGAGATGGTCCTTTCTTGACTATATGCTTTCTAGATTTGTCTTTAATGTCAAGTGGAGGAGTTGGATTAGAGTTTGTGTATTTTTCAACAATGTGGTTGTCTTGGTTAATTGTTGCCCAACTCCTGAGATTAGTATTCATAGCGTTCTAAAGAAAGGTGACCTGCTAGCTCCCTTCCTCTTTCTCCTTGTAGTTGAAGGCCTGAGTGGTTTGATTTCTAGGGAAGTTGATCTGAATCTTTTTTCTGGTGTCAGAGTCGGGTCTTTTGACTTGGTTGTCTCTCACCTTCAGTATGTTGATGACACGGCCATCCTGGCCGACGATTCTATTGATAATCTCTGGATCATCAAGGCTATTCTTTGTGGGTTTGAGCTTGCTTCAGGTTTTCGTGTGAATTTTGCCAAGAGTTCTCTTATTGGGGTGAAATCTGACCAGGATTTCTTAGATCTTGTTTGTGAGTTCCTCCATCTTAAGCAGGAGTCGCTCCCTTTCCAGTACCCTGGGCTCCCAGTTGGAGCTAACCCCCATTATGAGGCTACCTAGGTAGCTCTAGTCAATCTCGTGTCTAAAAGGCTTCTTTCGTGGAAGCATAGGTATGTCTCCTTGGATGGTAGGGTGATGCTTCTTAATTTTGTTCTTAATGTCATTCCTATTTTTTCATTTCTTATATAAAGATGCCTGTCAAGGTTTGGAAAAAGATAGTGAAAATTCAGAGGAGGTTTATTTGGGGAGGTGTGAAAGAGGAGTCTAAGATCTCCTTGGTCAAGTGGGATCTTTTCTGTAAGCCAAAAAAGTTAGGGGGGCTCGATGTTCGTAATATTATGTTCGTCAACTTGGCCCTCCTGGGTAAGTGAAAGAGACGCCTTCTTTTAGTGGCCTCTGTTATTTGGTGTGATATTCTCACTACTAGGTATGGTGTTGCCCCTACCTCTTCTACCCTGGGTGGGATATTTGGATGCCTCATATCTGCCTCGTCTTGGTGGAGGGGGGGACCCTTATGGGTTCCAAATCTAGTGAAATTTCCGATTGGTTCAGGGATGAGCTTTCTCTGAGGGTTGGTTAAAGTTTCCTTACTTTTTTCTGGTATGATATTAGGGTTAGGGGCCCCCTATGACTTAGATACCCTATATTTTTCTCGATTTCTGACCAGGCTTCTAGTTCCATGAAGGAGGTTGGCAATTAGGAGGGGGAGAGTTGGACCTGGGATCTCAAATGGACGAGACCTTTTCTTTTTTATTATGAGGTGACCCTCTTTTTTTATTTCCTTTATGTGATTAGTGGTTCCATCCCTTTTGTGGAGAGGGACATTTGGAGGTGGCGTGAGTCGAGTGATAAGATCTATTATGTGTCCCTTTCTTATTCTCACCTTCTGGTATGTGCGTTCCCCCCGGATCGCCAGATTGGGATTGCATATTTAGTGCTCCCAGAAATTTGGTGTAGCTGGGCCCCTTATAAAGTCATAGTTTTATCCTAGAAGCTCCTTCAGGACCACATCCCAACTAGGGTTAACTTACTTAAAAGAGATGTCCTTATGACCTTTGGTACTTTTTCCTACCCATTATGTTCCTTGCACATCGAGTCTACCTCTTACCTCTTTATGAGTTGTAACATTGCAGCTTCTATTTAGTATATGATTCTTAGGTGGTTAGGGTGATGTAATGTTTTTCCTGATCGTATTTTGACTCTTTTTCAGATGTTTAGTTCCTCACTTAGTTCTCTTAGGGTTATAGGGCGGTTGTTGATGGTTTGGCTTGTCGTAGTCTGGTCTATTTGGAAATCCCTGAATGATATAGTTTTTTCTGGATCTTCGGTGACTCAAAAAGAAGGGGAAGACAAATGCATCTTCTTACCTTGGAAATGGTATCTTGGTAAGTCAGTGGACAACTCTTGTGTCTTCTCGGTCTAGTTGGAGAACCCTATCCTGTTTCTAAACCAATAGGGGGGTGAGTGGTTTCAACCTCCTTTTGTTGTGTTCTTACTGGCTCTTTTTGTGGCTTTGGTGGTTCTACATGTGTTCATGTTTCGGTTTGCTCTGGTCCCGTGCTTTTGTTGGATCTTTTGTTTGCAGTTGTTATTCTTAGCTGTTGTGTTTTGTTGTTATATGGGGAGGTTTTGGCTGTTTTTTTCTCTACTTTACTCTTGCTGGTTTTATTCTGGTTTTGATACTCCTTGTGCCTTTTTCCCAGAACATCCTTATATTTAGGTCTTAGCGCCTCTCTTTATTTCTCAATTTTCCTTTAAATAAAACTATTTATTGATATATTATTTTACCATTAAAAAAATATTTGAATGTGCATTTTTAATATTCAAAAGATTTTTCTTCATTCTAACTTTGAAAGTGACCTATTGAACATTTTTTTATTTGTCTTCAAACAATATTTGTCATTGTTCAATTATTCTTGCCTCACACTCAAAAGTATTTTTTAAATCCTAAAATTTTGAACTTAATAAATCTTCATCCATATCAAGTCTCATACTCACACGAGGGAGTGTCTTCTGCCTTCAAACATGAATCAACTTTATTATTTTCCCTAGATATTATAGATTTCTCGTATACATAATCTCCACTATTGTTTTTTGCCTTCAATTTCATAGCCAGCAACACAAGGACCAAGGGTTTTGTCCGAGAATATGAAATTCAAATGGTAACTAAATCTTAGAAAATTAGTTTTATATATGCATATTGTATTCCTTATTTTTGTCAACTTCCATATTCTCTTCAATCCCATTGCTAGCTCTTTCGAACTTTTCTTTCTTGGATCTCACAAATAAATCAATGATCACCACTTCTAGTTATTTTAAATTATTGTAATACCCGAAAGAATTTAAGAAAAAAATTTCAAATTTCAAAGCATGACTACTACTGCGTCCTATTTACCATTTTTTTCATGAATTACTTCACTTTAAAATACTATGATAATTTATTAACCTTTTATCTAATAAAATATATTTGAATCGTATATTATATTATCTAAATATTTTAATCATTTTTACTAATCAAAATATTTTTGTAAATTATATTTATTTTCTTATTGGATTAATATGGTTTTGATTTTACCACGTTAAATCAACTAAGTTAATAATAGTATGAATCCACATATTTCACGTATGTCAATCATTAAACTATTAAAAAATATTTAACAATAATAGAAATTTTATAGGAGAATGTAAACCCTTAAGCTAGCTTGTTGTAGTTTTTATTTAAATATAGTTGTTGTAGTTATAATTTGCAAAAGAATAATAAAAATTTAAAGAAAGGAAAAGATTGTGTTGATTTAAATAATGAATTTACCAAAAAGACCGTAAAATAAAAGATTTAGCCATCCAACACGCATAAATTGATGAGTTATGATTTCCTTTTATAATAATATTTTATTACAATTATTATATTATTTCACAACATAGTAATAACAAACAAAAACATGGTGAATGCATCACAGAAATTAATGGTAGTGTGAAAGAAAGAGAGAGAAATAAAAGTAAGAAAAGAAGGAGAAAAAAAGTGTGAGTGTGTGTGAGAGAGTTTAGAAAAAACTACCATGGCATCTTCAAATTCACCATGTGCAGCATGCAAGTTTCTACGCCGCAAATGCCAACCAGAATGTGCATTTGCACCTTATTTTCCACCTGATCAGCCTCAAAAATTTGCAAATGTTCATAGAATTTTTGGGGCAAGTAATGTTACAAAGCTTCTCAATGATTTACACCCTCACCAACGTGAAGATGCTGTTAATTCTCTTGCTTATGAAGCTGAAATGAGGCTTCGTGATCCTGTTTACGGTTGCGTAGGTGTAATTTCTCTTCTTCAACACCAACTTCGTCAGCTTCAAATGGATCTTTATTGCGCCAAATCCGAACTCTCTCGGTACCAAAACTTAAGCATCGCAGCGGCCACTACCGGTCTCCTGACGGGTGAATCTGTAACGGCCGCTACGACTAATTACCACCACCATACTGGTGGTGGTAATAACAGTAACGGCAATAGCCGTGATAGTAACCATCATTATCATCTTCAGCACCATCATCACCATCAGTTTTTTCCAAGGGATCAACATCAACAACATAATTTGGTTAGAAACTTTGATGCTGGAATTGGAAACAACTATGATGCGAGTCTTTTGGCTATGAATATATCTGCTAGCTTAGGTCAGATCAATCAGCTTCAACATCACAGTGCCACCGGTGGTGGTGGTGATGACCGCCGTACTGTTAACCGCTCCTAGGGTTTCTTGATGCAATAGGTAATAATAATTAATATTTTATTTAATTTAAAGTCTGTCATCTATCATCACTGAATTACATAATTGCATATGAAAATTTGCAATCATATCAGTTAGAATTCTTTAATGCTTTACATATTATTTATGCAATTTCTTATGTAATACTGTACTGCACTTAATTTGTAATATAGTTGTACCTATGATTTTCAATTACAACAACAATATTGGTGATACAATAGTCACTACAATCGCATCAGATAACAATTGTAGTATTCGAACCTGGAAGAATCTTACACACTAAAAACATCAATTTAGCTCAATTTTTTTTAATCAAAATTCAGAATTTTGAAACCAAAATTGTATTCTCTTTTGAAAAATCTATACATTATATTTTAAATTGTTTTCAATCAAAATTTATACTGCAATTGCATATTGTAACGACCACAAAATCCGCGATCGCAATTTAAAACTATGTTAGGATATAAGTTTAGCATATGAAATATCTCTTTAATCCTATCATTAAATTTTGGGATGAAAAAATAGAAAAAAATAATATTCATTGTGATTGCTAATTTTATTTTTCTAGTATGATGAATATTTAAAATAATTTAATTCAACTATATATGTGTTTATTTATGGTATTTTGTTTTTCTTTCTGTTTTAAGGAGTTTTCACATTACTAGCTGGAGAAAAGAACTGAACCTGCAATCTTCATTTTTGATGGACACTCAAAGGATAATGTTCATCGGTCAAAGCTTGAGTCGGTTTTTTTTTTTTTTTTTTTTTTTATTTATATTATTACAAAATATCTAGACAGAAAATTATATATATGATGTCAACATGAAGTTATGAAGTAGCTGACCAATATTTTACTATTGTGTTTTTACTGTCTCTAAACAGAGATGACAAATAAGTGAAGCGTTTCTACCTGAAAAGATTATCACTATTACCTAATAGTTTATTATTATCTAATTTTAATCAATAATGATGGTACAGTTTTGGTCAAACATATATATGGTGTTAATTTGCACTATATGATAATATTTGTTTTTAGAATTTTATATGTGTGTTCTGAGAATTAAAATGGATTTATATAGTTCCAACTATTTTTAATTATTTAGATAATCCTATTACACATTTAGAAAATGATATTATAATATATTTAAATAGTTATATCAGATTCGATAACTATACATAATGTCAATACATACAAGTAAACTCTTGTATATTAGAAAAGTTTTATTTTACTCAATATATTAGAATAGTTGAAATAGTATTAGCAATGAAAATTTAAAGAAAAACAAATATAAAATTTATCTTAATATTAATAAGCAAAATTTGTGACTTTTTTTAATAAGCAAAATCATATATTAATAGGATTAGAAGAAGTACTCCAACTCAAAATTTTTGAGTAATTTTTTTTCTTCATTTCTTATTATATGCATAACTATTTCAATTTTTAATTTATATATTTTATTTAAGAATGTGCTTAAATTGATTTGTTTAATTTTATCAAAAAAGATTATAATAGTTTTTAATAAATATATTTTAATTTCTTTTAATAAAATTTTCAAATAGGTTGTAAAAATAATTTATAACATATAAAACAATTTAAATTTATTTCATTATTTATAATAAAATAGATATAAAAATTAATTCATAAACATTTATAATATAAATATCAAATAGATAACGCATATTCAAATTTGCGACATTTTAATTATTTATTATTAAAGGTGATTATTAAACTAAAACACAAACAAAATATACAATAATAGGTAAAAACATGAGATTTCTTTATATTATGAGTAAAAAATTTAACATTATTTTTATAATGTATACTAGTAGTATCCAAAAATTGTATACTCGAGAAATATCAATAGAACAATTTTAAAAGTTTTAACAGCATAATAACTACACCTACTACTTTAATTTAAGTCCTTTACATAAAGTCTTTTTTGCCTTGTATATGATTATCCACCTTTTTCCAGTACAAAACACCACGGTTGAGTTGGAGTAATAGAAGAAGCATATGAAAAAAATGATGATTATACTCTGTCTACAAAACAGAAGAGCATTTATAACATTTGCTTCAAGTTGTTACTGAGTAAAACTACACACACACAAACACACCCTATGTTTAATTCTCAATGTCATTCGCATTTATTAGACAGTGCCAACACTATGGACCTGTTTCTTCCTATCTGAACCCTTTTCTTTATTCCATTGGGTATGAAATGAATTCAGTGACTATGACTTGACCAATTCTTTTACTACATCCCTTTTCTTGACTATTCCTTGTTTCTATCAATAATCATACTTAACCCTAGCATCCATTAGTAAAGGTTTGAGTCTTTGGTCTTAAGAGTGTGCGCTTTTCAAAATCTCAGGTTTAAATTCTGTAAGACGCAAATAATTTTTAGATTGGGCCAAACGGACACCCCAAACGGTACTAAATAAACTCTGCAAGTGAATGTAGAATTTTGTTTTTTTGAATTAGTTTGATAGTAAATATTAATATTTAAAAATAATACTACTTCCACACTTTTTATTTAATAGTTTTTCTTGAAGTTTGGTTTTTGCATGCACGGTTTTCTATATTTATTCATTGTTTTAAATGAATTGAGAATAAAAGAATATAGTTGTAACATCGACATGAAATTATATGCCCGAGAATTTATTCACCTACTGCATTTCTTTCACCTCTCATCTTTATTACTTCCTTAATTATATGCTGTTTGTCCCCTCTTTCTTTTTCTCTTTTCTTTCTTCCTATACAACCACTTCAATTCAGAAATGAAAAAGGAAAAGATATTAAATTAACTTATAATGTCCATGAGATGTGACAATTCGATGTTGATATTTATTTGCAGATCCATGCTAAATCTCAACTCTAATTTTTGTTGTGTACTTTTGTTGCATTAAATAGTAAGATTAGAAAGGTAATTGCTTTAAATAATTTTATGCTATGAGTTATAGGCTCTTAGCTAGAATTGTGATGCTAGGATATAGTTAGAATTAAAGTTGAGTCAAATGAATTTATTATAAAATTGGTTTGTAAATAATAATCAATCATTATATAATGGGTTGACTTAAATGTGAGTGATTAAATTTTATATTGATTAAAAATGATAAAATATTAGATTTATAAGAGAGACAACGGATATTTTTAATATTTTAAAGTTTTGGATAAATATTTGATATAATTTTCTGTTAACTTCAAGTGAGTCAATATGAACCAATATTAATACCAAACTTGCTTCACAACCCAGAAGAAAATAGACTATTATTAAAGAAAAAAAAGTGGATTCCCCGAAATGGTACTTATGGACTCATATGTCACACCTCCCTCAGATCCTCTGCTAGAGAGGATTGGTATTTTGATAGTGGTTGTTCTAGACACATAATCCATGTCAAGAAATTTTTGGTGGATATTAAATCATATTCCACTAGATATGTCACCTTTGGAGATGGATCAAAAGGTGAAATAAAGGGTGTTGGAAAGTTGGACTATCCTGGACTGCATAGTCTTGATGATGTATTGTTTGTTAAAGGGTTAACTTCTAATTTGATAAGTATTATTCAACTAAGTGACCAAGGTCTCAAAGTTAACTTTACTAAATCTGAATGCATGGTAACAAATGAGAAAAATGAAGTTATCATAAAGGGAGTCATATCTAAAGATAATTGCTATGTGGGGACTCCTCAAGAAAAAAATTGTTTCCCCACATGCTTAATGTCAACAAAAGATGAGGCTAAGTTATGGAATCAAAAGCTTGGTCACTTACATTTGAAAGGTATGAAGAAAGTTTTGTCAAAGGAAGCCGTCAGAGGTATTCCCAAGCTGAAAATTAATGAAGGAAGAATCTATGGTGAATGTCAAATTGGGAAGCAAACAAAGATGTCACATAAGAAACTCCAACATCTGACCACTTCAAAAGTTCTTGATCTACTTCATATGAACTTGATGGGACCCAGACAGGTTAAAAGTCTTGTAGGAAAGAGGTATGCCTATGTTGTTGTTGATAACTTCTCAAGGTTCACCTGGGTGAATTTCATCAAAGAGAAGTCTGAAGTGTTTGAAGTATTTAAAGAACTCTATCAAAAGATTCAAAGAAAGAAGGATTGTGGTATTGCCACAATTAGAAGTGGCCATGGGAAGGAATTTGAAAATAACAAGTTTGATGAATTCTGCACTTCTGAAGGGATTAGTCATGAGCTCTCTTTATCCATCACCCCTCAACAGAATGTTGTGGTTGAGCGCAAGAATATGACTATTCAAGAATGTGCCAAGGTCATGCTTCATGTTAAGAAATTGCCATATAATTTTTGGGCTGAAGCCATGAACACTGCCTGCTATATCCTTAATAGAGTGACTATCATATCTGGTACATTTGCTACACTTTTTGAACTGTGGAAAGGAAGAAAGCCAAATGTGAAGTATTTCAATGTTTTTGGAAGTAAATGTTATATTCTAGCAGATCGTGAACAGAGGAGAAAAATGGATCTTAAAAGTGATGAGGGAATTTTTCTGGGATACTCTACAAACAGTAGAGCATACAGAGTATTCAACTTCAGAACTAAGGTGATGATGGAATCCATAAATATTATTGTTGATGACTCAACTAAAGAAGCTGATATCACAGATGATGTTGAAACATCCATGAATGATGTTCCTGAAGATGTTGCAGACTCAAGTGTTAATACTGAACCTGCATAGACTGAGTTAACTGAAAAAGGACCTTCCATCCGAATTCAAAAAGATCATCCTAAGGAGCTTATAATAGGAAATCTAAATGAAGGGATAATTACCAGATCAAGAGAAGTTGTGTCAAATTCCTGTTTTGTTTCTAAATTTGAACCCAAGAATATCAAGGAGGCCTTGGCTGATGAGTTATGGATTAATGTTATGCAAGATGAACTTGACCAATTCAAAAGAAATGAGGTTTGGGATTTGGTACCGAGGCCTAAAGGGACAAATGTTATTGGTACTAGATGGTTGTATAAGAACAATTCTAATGAACAAGGTGTTATTACCAGAAACAAAGCCAGACTTGTTGCTCAAGGATACACTCAAATGGAAGGAGTAGACTTTGATGAAACATTTGCTCGCGTAGCTCGCTTGGAATCTATCAGATTGTTACTTGGAATGACATGTCTTTTAAAGTTCAAGTTGTTCCAAATGGATGTTAAAAACGCCTTTTTAAATGTCTATTCAAATGAAGAAGTGTATGTTGAACAACCAAAAGGATTCGTTGATCCTACTTTCCCAAATCATGTGTTCAAACTAAAGAAGGCATTGTATGGTTTAAAACAAGCTCGAAGAGCTTGGTATGAAAGGTTGAATGAGTTTCTCATCAACCACGGATATAGAAAGGGTAGAATTGATAAGACTCTCTTTGTCAAAGAGAAGGATGGAAAACTTATGATAGCTTAAATATATATGGATGATATTGTATTTGGAGGGATGTCAAATGAGATGGTCCAATATTTTGTCAAGAAAATGCAATATGAGTTTGAAATGAGTTTGGTAGGTGAATTAACTTACTTTCTTGGACTCCAAGTCAAATAGATGGAAGAATCCATCTTTCTTTGTCAAAAAAAATATGCAAAGAATATTGTGAAGAAATTTGGATTGGAGAATGCTAGCCACAAAAAAAAATCATGTTCCTACACACTTGAAGTTATCTAAAGATGAAAAGGCCATTAGTGTTGATCAGAGTTTATATAGAAGCATGATAGGTAGTCTTATATACCTTACAACAAGCAGACCATATATAACGTTTGTTGTTGGAGTTTGTGCTAGATATCAAGAAGAACCCAAAGTGAGTCACATCAAACAAGTAAAAAGGATTATGAAGTATGTGAATGGTACATGTGAGTATGGTATGTTGTATTCTCATGATTCAAATTCCAAGCTAGGGGGTATTATGATGCTAATTGGGACGGTAGTGTTGATGACAGGAAGAGTACCTCTAGAGGATGTTTCTTTTGGGAAACAATTTAATTTCATGGTTCAGTAAGAAACATAATTATGTATCCCTATCTACTGCTGAAGTTGAGTACATAGTAGCAGGTAGCAGTTGCTCTCAACTAATGTGGATGAAATAAATGTTGACTGAATATAATGTCACACAAGATGTCATGACATTATTTTGTGATAATTTGAGTGCTATTTGTAACACCCCGATAAAATATGATAATTATTTAATTTAAGTTAATAGTATATTATTAATTTAATTAAATAATTGGATTATTATTATTGGATTATTATTATTATTATTATTGGAATAATAGAGTTGGAAATAAAAAGGTCCCATTTGGTAAAAGGGGGTTTTCATGTGAAAACAGAGAAACGACTCTAAAGTGGAAAAGGGCAAAGGGCAAGAGAACGAGGGTTGAAGAAAGGAAAGAGCTGGAAGCAAAAGGTTGCCGGATTAACTCAGGTAAGGGGGGTTTATCGTCGTTTGATGGGTATTATGGGTTAACATGTAATGGGTAGTGATAAACCATTGATTTGACTCTGATTAGAATGATGTATGCTGAAATTTGTGAAATATTGGATGAACGAAATTTGGATCATAATTGAAGGAAATTCGTAGGAATTAGATGGAATAATGTTAGAATTTGTGAAATTGAATAGGGTATGATTCGTATTAGATGATATGAACGAACACTGTGTAAAATTGGACTGTGGAAGGTTGGATCTGAAGAATCTCGTAGCAGAGAAAACCATAGCAGATCTGGAAAATTGGTTTCTGGTCATACGCGTATGGCACTAGGCAATACGCGTATGAGATGGTCAGGTACGCGTATGGCACTAGGCAATACGCGTATGGATGAGGAAGATGATGTTTTGAACATGGTTTGGTCTCTGTTGGTACGCGTATGAGGAAGTGGTACGCGTAGCATACGCGTATGAGACAGGTGATACGCGTATGGGATTGGCTGAGAAATGAGCCATACGCGTATGGGACTAGGCAATACGCGTATGGGCAGAATTGTGATTTTTCTGAGTTGTTGTTGTGCAGTTTTGGTCGTTTCAGCTGGGTGATGTAATTTAGCTGATGTATGCTATAGTAGGGACCATTTCCCGTTGTTTTGAGTAGTGTAGGTATTAGTAGAGTGTGCTAATACTGTGATTGATTATTTGACATGATGTGATTCTGGGATAAATATGCTGATGATGTATGATTGTATGCATAATGCTGTGAATGTATCTGTTATGTATGCAATTGTGAATGGACTGTTTATGGCTTAGAGTGTGAGCATATGTCCATCTTGGATTGTTGTTGTTGTTTGCATGCTAGGTGATTTAGCGTGCATAGTATGGCCTTTATGGTGGTAGCTAATTCCCATGGTGAGGAATTAGTGAGTGAATTATTATGGATTGTTGTTGATGTTTGCATGCTAGGTGATTAGCGTGCATAGCATGGCCTTCAGGGTGGTAGCTAATTCCCATGGTGAGGAATTAGTGAGTGAGTCACTAGGTCTCAAATGAGTGGGACTAGTGAGCTTGGTAGCCGTATCTGGATTTGATCGGTGAGGTTGAACTATATGTTCACGAATAGTCGGTACCGCATGCATGGAGTCTCATTGCATAATGTATGTATGGCGTATAATATGAATGGATGTATTCCAATATTATACGTGTTGTTTGGTGTTGGTGTTGAGTATGATTATGATTATGAGTTGATGTTGCCGTTGTTGAATGTGTGATCTGATTAGGGTGATGATATGTGTTAGATTACTTAGCATTACATGATATTTTATAATGCTTATTATATCGATTGAGGAACTCACCCTTACAACTATGTTTCAGGTAACGAGCAGTGATTGAGTAGAAGCTAGTGCTTGGAGTCTAGTGTAGTTCCTTAGTGGGTCATGCTCTGGTAGATGTAACATCGGGACGGGATGTTTTACCTTGTTGTCATTTTTGGTTGTTGAACAACTTTACATGTGATGTGTTACATGTTTTGCATGTTGTTAATTTCTATCCGCTGCGAATTATGCAAATGTTTATTTTGATGAATAAATGAGCATGACGAGTTAATTTGGAACATGGTGTGAAGTGTAAAGTGTGACACCCTTAAATTGCATATCCACTCTGATTTATGTTTGGTTGTTTTAATTATTTATTGGGGTATTTTAGAAGGGTGTTACATTAGTGGTATCAGAGCATAGTCGGTCGAGTCGAGTCGTAATTATTCTGTTCCCCTGTACGGGATAGGTGTTGTGTAACCCTATCAGTACTTATTGTTTTAGCTTGTTGGACTTTCAGAATAGAATGGCTGGAAGAGGTAGAGACGATGCTGCGATTGTTGAGGCTCTGGGTATGCTAGCTGGAGTACTTGGAGGGAATCCGAATGTTGTGGGAATGGGAGCTGCTCGTCAACTGAGTGAGTTCCAGAAGAACAATCCTCCAATGTTCAAGGGAGCATATGATCCAGATGGTGCTCAGAAGTGGTTGAAGGAGATTGAGAGGATCTTCCGAGTGACTGAGTGTGCCGATAACCAGAAGGTCAGGTTCGGTACGCATATGCTGTCAGAGGAAGCAGATGATTGGTGGGTTGCTACCCGCACTGAGTTGGAAGCTGCTGGGGGTGCTGAGATCACTTGGGCGGTGTTCAGAGAGAGATTCCTGAGGAAGTACTTTCCCGAGGATGTCAGAGGAAAGAAAGAGATAGAGTTCTTAGAATTGAAGCAGGGCAACCGGTCTGTTACTGAGTATGCTGCTAAGTTCACAGAGCTGTCGAAGTATTACACTCCCTATAATGAGGCTACTGGGGAATTTTCAAAATGCGTGAAGTTTGAGAACGGGTTACGTCCCGAGATCAAGCAGGCTATTGGGTATCAGCGGATTAGAGTGTTTTCTGACTTGGTTGACTGTTGCAGGATTTTTGAACAGGATACCAAGGCCAGAGCGGAAAGCTATCAGCAAAGGGTTGATAGGAAAGGCAAGAATCAGAATGATCGTGGAAAACCGTATGCAGTTGGCAAAGGTTTCCAGAGGCAGAGTGGGATGAGGAGGCCTAGTGGGGGAGACTCCAGTGCCCCTGCTAAGTGTTACAGATGTGGTCAGGCTGGACATCGTATCCATGAGTGTACAAGTAATGAGAAGAAGTGTTTCAAGTGTGGAAAAGGTGGTCACTTGGCTGCAGAGTGCCGGTTGAAGACTGTGACTTGTTTTAACTGTGGAGAGGTGGGTCATATCAGTCCACAGTGTCCTAAGCCGAAGAGAGAGAACCAGTCGGGGGGCAAGGTCTTTGCTTTATCGGGTTCTGAGACTTCTGCAGATGATCGTTTGATCCGAGGTACGTGTTATATTAATGGCTTTCCTCTTGTAGCTATTATTGACACAGGTGCGACTCATTCCTTTATATCTTTGGATTGTGCTGTGAAACTTAAATTAGAGATATCTGAGATGCATGGTAGTATGGTGATTGATACTCCTGCGAAGGGTTCAGTGACTACTACTTCAGTTTGTTTAAATTGTCCTTTGAGTATTTTTGGTAGAGACTTTGGGATGGACCTCGTGTGTCTTCCACTAGTGCAGATTGATGTTATCCTGGGTATGAACTGGTTGGTGTTTAACCGAGTTTATATCAACTGTTTTGATAAGACGGTGATCTTTCCTGAGATTGAGGAAGGAAAGAGTTTGTTTCTATCAGCAAAGCAGGTGAATGAGGCAGTAGCAGATGGGGCAGAGTTGTTTATGCTGTTAGCGACTTTGGAGGCTAAAGATAAACTGGTGATTTGCGATCTAGCCGTGGTGTGTGATTTTCCTGATGTGTTTCCTGAAGAAGTGAATGAATTACCACCAGAGCGTGAAGTTGAGTTCTCGATTGATTTGGTACCTGGTACTAGGCCGATATCGATGGCTCCGTACCGTATGTCTGCTGTTGAGTTAACTGAATTGAAGAGTCAGCTGGAAGATCTGTTGGATAAGAAATTTATTCGTCCGAGTGTGTCACCGTGGGGCGCACCAGTGTTATTGGTTAAGAAGAAAGAAGGTACTATGAGGTTGTGTGTGGACTACAGGCAACTGAATAAAGTGACGATCAAGAATCGGTATCCTTTGCCGAGGATTGATGATTTGATGGATCAGTTGGTTGGTGCGAGTGTGTTCAGCAAAATAGATTTGAGATCGGGTTATCATCAGATACGTGTGAAAATTGAGGATATTCAGAAGACTGCTTTCAGAACAAGGTATGGACATTATGAGTATTCTGTAATGCCTTTTGGTGTGACTAATGCGCCTGGAGTATTTATGGAGTATATGAATAGGATTTTCCATTCTTACCTAGACAAGTTTGTTGTGGTGTTTATTGACGATATTTTGGTGTATTCGAAATCGGAAGAAGAGCATGCTGAGCATTTGAGAATGGTTTTAGGAGTTCTACGAGAAAAGAAGTTATTTGCTAAGCTGTCTAAGTGTGAATTTTGGTTAGATGAGGTTAGTTTTCTTGGTCATGTGATTTCAAGAGGTGGTGTTGCTGTTGATCCTTCTAAGATAGAAGCGGTATCTAAGTGGGAAGCTCCGAAGTCAGTTTCTGAGATAAGGAGTTTTCTTGGACTTGCAGGTTATTATAGGAAATTCATTGAGGGATTTTCTAAGTTGGCGTTACCGTTGACGATGTTGACTAGAAAGGGGCAAGCGTTTGTTTGGGACTCAAAATGTGAAGAAGGTTTCCAAGAGTTAAAGAAAAGGTTAACTACTGCTCCTATTCTGATATTACCGAGTCCGTCGGAACCATTTGAGGTTTACTGTGATGCTTCATTTTTGGGTTTGGGTGGTGTTTTGATGCAGAGTAAGCAGGTTGTAGCTTATGCTTCGAGACAATTGAAGGTTCATGAGAGGAACTATCCGACACACGATTTAGAGTTGGCAGCTGTGGTATTTGTTCTGAAGTTATGGAGGCATTACTTGTACGGGTCAAGATTTGAGGTTTTCAGTGACCATAAAAGTTTAAAGTATTTGTTTGATCAGAAATAGCTGAATATGAGACAGAGGAGATGGCTAGAGTTTCTGAAGGATTATGACTTTGGTTTGAATTACCATCCGGGTAAAGCAAACGTAGTAGCTGATGCATTGAGTCGGAAATCATTGCATATGTCTATGTTAATGGTTAAGGAATTGGATTTAATTGAGCAGTTTAGAGACTTGAGTTTGGTGTGTGAGAGTACTCACAATAGTGTTAAATTGGGAATGTTGAAGTTAACGAGTGGTATTCTGGACGAGATTAGAGAAGGTCAGAAATCCGATGTGCTTTTGGTTGATAAGTTGACTCTAGTGAATCAAGGTCAAGGTGGTGAATTCAGAGTTATGAGAATGGTGTTTTGAAATTTGGTAATCGGGTGTGTATTCCGGATGTTACCGAACTTAAGAAGAGTATTCTTGAGGAAGGACATCGTAGTGGCCTGAGTATTCATCCTGGGGCTACGAAGATGTATCATGATTTGAAAAAGTTATTTTGGTGGCCGGGAATGAAAAGAGAAATTGCGAGCTTTGTTTATTCTTGTTTGACTTGTCAGAAGTCAAAGATTGAGCATCAAAAGCCGTCTGGGCTAATGCAACCGTTGGCTATTCCAGAGTGGAAGTGGGATAGTATCAGTATGGATTTTGTTTCTGGTTTACCGAGGACAATTAAGAATTTTGAAGCTATTTGGGTGATTGTTGACAGATTGACAAAATCGGCTCATTTCATTCCGATCAGAATGGATTATCCGTTAGAGAGATTAGCTGAGTTGTATATTGAGAAAATTGTAAGTTTGCATGGTATTCCGTCGAGTATTGTTTTGGACAGAGATCCTAGATTTACATCGAAGTTCTGGGAAGGTTTGCAGAGGGCTTTGGGAACTAAGCTAAGATTGAGTTCTGCATATCATCCGCAGACTGATGGTCAGACTGAGAGGACGATTCAGTCACTGGAGGATCTTTTGAGGGCTTGTGTTTTGGAAAAGGGAGGTGCTTGGGATTGTCATTTGCCTTTGATTGAGTTTACCTACAACAATAGTTTTCATTCGAGCATTGGTATGGCACCGTTTGAAGCTTTGTATGGTAGGAGATGTCGGACACCTTTATGTGGGTATGAGTCCGGTGAGAGTGCTGTGGTTGGACCGGAGATTGTTCAACAAACTACGGAAAAGATTAAGATGATTCAGGAGAAGATGAGGATTGCTCAGAGTCGTCAGAAGAGTTATCACGACAAGAGGAGGAAGTCACTTGAGTTTCAAGAGGGAGATCATGTGTTTCTTCGTGTTACTCCGATAACTGGGGTTGGTCGAGCTTTGAAGTCGAAGAAGTTGACACCTCGATTTATTGGTCCTTATCAGATTTTGGAGAGGATAGGGGAGGTAGCCTATCGTATCGCTTTACCGCCGTCACTTGCGAATTTGCATGAGGTTTTTCATGTGTCTCAGTTGAGGAGGTACATTCCTGATCCGTCGCATGTGGTCCAAGTAGATGATGTACAAGTGAGAGATAACCTGACTGTTGAAACATCACCTATGAGGATCGAGGATCGAGAGTTGAAGCAGTTGCGGGGTAAAGAGATTGCTTTGGTAAAGGTAGCTTGGGGAGGACCAGCAGTTGGCAATGTGACTTGGGAACTTGAGAGTCAGATGAAGGAGTCTTATCCAGAGTTATTCGCTTGAGGTATGTTTTCGAGGACGAAAACTCTTTTAGTGGGGGAGAGTTGTAACACCCCGATAAAATATGATAATTATTTAATTTAAGTTAATAGTATATTATTAATTTAATTAAATAATTGGATTATTATTATTATTATTATTATTGGAATAATAGAGTTGGAAATAAAAAGGTCCCATTTGGTAAAAGGGGGTTTTCACGTGAAAACAGAGAAACGACTCTAAAGTGGAAAAGGGCAAAGGGCAAGAGAACGAGGGTTGAAGAAAGGAAAGAGCTGGAAGCAAAAGGTTGCCGGATTAACTCAGGTAAGGGGGGTTTATCGTCGTTTGATGGGTATTATGGGTTAACATGTAATGGGTAGTGATAAACCATTGATTTGACTCTGATTAGAATGATGTATGCTGAAATTTGTGAAATATTGGATGAACGAAATTTGGATCATAATTGAAGGAAATTCGTAGGAATTAGATGGAATAATGTTAGAATTTGTGAAATTGAATAGGGTATGATTCGTATTAGATGATATGAACGAACACTGTGTAAAATTGGACTGTGGAAGGTTGGATCTGAAGAATCTCGTAGCAGAGAAAACCATAGCAGATCTGGAAAATTGGTTTCTGGTCATACGCGTATGGCACTAGGCAATACGCGTATGAGATGGTCAGGTACGCGTATGGCACTAGGCAATACGCGTATGGATGAGGAAGATGATGTTTTGAACATGGTTTGGTCTCTGTTGGTACGCGTATGAGGAAGTGGTACGCGTAGCATACGCGTATGAGACAGGTGATACGCGTATGGGATTGGCTGAGAAATGAGCCATACGCGTATGGGACTAGGCAATACGCGTATGGGCAGAATTGTGATTTTTCTGAGTTGTTGTTGTGCAGTTTTGGTCGTTTCAGCTGGGTGATGTAATTTAGCTGATGTATGCTATAGTAGGGACCATTTCCCGTTGTTTTGAGTAGTGTAGGTATTAGTAGAGTGTGCTAATACTGTGATTGATTATTTGACATGATGTGATTCTGGGATAAATATGCTGATGATGTATGATTGTATGCATAATGCTGTGAATGTATCTGTTATGTATGCAATTGTGAATGGACTGTTTATGGCTTAGAGTGTGAGCATATGTCCATCTTGGATTGTTGTTGTTGTTTGCATGCTAGGTGATTTAGCGTGCATAGTATGGCCTTTATGGTGGTAGCTAATTCCCATGGTGAGGAATTAGTGAGTGAATTATTATGGATTGTTGTTGATGTTTGCATGCTAGGTGATTAGCGTGCATAGCATGGCCTTCAGGGTGGTAGCTAATTCCCATGGTGAGGAATTAGTGAGTGAGTCACTAGGTCTCAAATGAGTGGGACTAGTGAGCTTGGTAGCCGTATCTGGATTTGATCGGTGAGGTTGAACTATATGTTCACGAATAGTCGGTACCGCATGCATGGAGTCTCATTGCATAATGTATGTATGGCGTATAATATGAATGGATGTATTCCAATATTATACGTGTTGTTTGGTGTTGGTGTTGAGTATGATTATGATTATGAGTTGATGTTGCCGTTGCTGAATGTGTGATCTGATTAGGGTGATGATATGTGTTAGATTACTTAGCATTACATGATATTTTATAATGCTTATTATATCGATTGAGGAACTCACCCTTACAACTATGTTTCAGGTAACGAGCAGTGATTGAGTAGAAGCTAGTGCTTGGAGTCTAGTGTAGTTCCTTAGTGGGTCATGCTCTGGTAGATGTAACATCGGGACGGGATGTTTTACCTTGTTGTCATTTTTGGTTGTTGAACAACTTTACATGTGATGTGTTACATGTTTTGCATGTTGTTAATTTCTATCCGCTGCGAATTATGCAAATGTTTATTTTGATGAATAAATGAGCATGACGAGTTAATTTGGAACATGGTGTGAAGTGTAAAGTGTGACACCCTTAAATTGCATATCCACTCTGATTTATGTTTGGTTGTTTTAATTATTTATTGGGGTATTTTAGAAGGGTGTTACACTATTAATATCTCCAAAAATCCTATTCAGCACAATAGGACTAAACACATTGACATCATGCATCATTTTATTAGAGAACTTGTTGAAGACAAAGTCATAACACTTGAGCATGTCAGCACTAAAAATCAGCTTGCTGACATTTTTACCAAAGCCTTGGATGCAGTTCAGTTTGAAAAATTAACAGGGGAACTTGGTATTTGTGTTTATGAGAAATTATAGCAATTGCAGCTATTTAGGTGTGTTAGACAAGTTTTTAACTCTCATCATTACACACGACATGCTTGTCTAAGCCCATTACTTCACTATGTATCCGTTTTGAGAAAAACACGCTACCCATTTCTGTCAAATGCTTCATTCCTCACCATAAATCTTTACTCGCCTTCTCTCACGTGTCTTTCCTCATTCCGTCTGTGTCAAGTGTTACCAAAGATGTTGAAACCATCTTTACCCAAGCACATGCATTTCTCAACTGAAACCAGTGGATCATCTTCTCCAACGGCTGGGGCTGATGAACCATTCCAAATGATAAATCTGTTTGATCTTGTCTTAGAGGTTTCTCTCTTATCCATGATTCATCCACCTACTCAGAAGAAAGCAACACCGTCTATTTCAAATAATGTCAAGACTTCTGGTAAGTCTTATGTTTCTGAGCCTACAATCCCTACTGAAGATAAGACTGTTGTTGAATAGGGTTCTAGGTCTAAAGGTTCTGAGATGAGAAACCCTACTAAGCATACCAGTGTCATTGAGAATCATACCGAAGCGGAAAGGATAACCATTGATAAGGAACTTCGGAAGTTTGTTACCTATGTGTTGAAGGAAGTGGATTCACATGTTTTTCCAAATGTTCAAACATATTTGGAAAAAGAAACTAGCCCTAATGCTGATTCTAGTGAAAAGGTTGATGAATTGTCCTTGAGAAAGCTACTCATGAAAGAAGGAGTAAGAAGAAGGCTGGTGAATGTGTCCCTGAGAAAGCTGCTAATTAAAGAAGAAGTAAGAAGAAGGTTGATTATGTTGTCAATGTTGATGACCTAACATCTGATGAGGAACCCCTTACCAAAATCGTGACTCTTGGTATAGCCAAGAGACTTCAGAGAAGAAAAGGAAAGGTTGTGATGTTTGAAGATTCTCCTTCTAAGGAGATAAAAAGAAAATATGGTGGTATGAAAAGAACTCCCTCTAGAAGTTCCAAAGGAAAATCCCATGTTGGTCCTGCTAGATCATGGAGTAAAGTTGTTACACCTACGAGGAAGAGGAAAGTTGTTTCTTCAAGTGATTCTGAGTTTGAGGTCGAAGAGGATGTCCAGGACATCACCCCTGTGAGAAGATCTGCTACAAAGAAGCCTTATGTTGTTTTGCCCGAGGCTCCACTACACAATGTGTCATTACATTATGTGAAGAATGCTGAAAGATGGAAGTATGTTATTCAAATGAGGATAGCTTTAGAGAGGGAATTGGGTAAGGATGCCTTAAAATGTAACGAGGTTGTAGAGCTTATAGAGGCTGTTAGGTTGATGAAGACTGTCACAAAATTTGGTCCTTCATATGAAAGTCTAGTCAAGGATTTTGTGGTGACCATCTCTGATGGTGTGATGATGTGAAGTGTAAACACTATAGGAAGGTGTATGTTAGAGGAAATGTTGTGACATTTTATCCTGCTTTGATCAACAAGTTTTTGGGAAGGACTGAAGAACCTCAGGCTGAGCTAGAGGTTACAGATGTCCAAGTGTGCAAGGAGATAATTGGCAGGTGAAACACTGGCCAAACAAAGGAAAGTTATTTGCTGGGAAGTTGAGTGTCAAGTATGCAATCCTTCATAGGATTGGGACTTCCAACTAGGTCCCTATAAATCACACTTCAACCATCTCTACTAGGCTTGGTATGTTTATATATTCTATTGGAACAAGAAGATATTTTGATTTTGGGAAGTACATTTTTAAACAAGTTCTGAAGTAGGCCTTCTCAAATGCTGTGAAGATGCCTATCTGCTTTCTCTCACTCATCTGTGGGATAATTCTGAACACATGTTCTAGATACTGTCATGACATCTTCTCAAGTACCTAGCCCTTCCAGTTCCAAGAAGAGTGTTATTTCAGAGCTGAAGGAGACATGTAAAGAATTGGATGATCCCGTCCTGTCTAGCACTGCTACAAAGATAAAGCTTGAAAATTTGATCAAGGCTTTGAAAGAAGAAGAGGAAAAGGAAGTTGAACATGGTAGTGATGACAATGTTGGAATTGATGTTGGCGACTCTGCTGGTGGCAATGATGTTGAGAATAATGAAGATAAAGAAGCTAAAGGAGAGGAGTATGCTACTACTCACTCAGATAGCCAAACATATATTTGATTGTGGTGTTCTTTACTTTGGTTTAATGTTGTTTTGTGGTCTCTGATCAGGATTTCAAGCACCCTTGTGTGTGAAGGAGAAGTGCGATCCAAAACGCAACGGAAATTAAAATTTTCTCCTTTAGTGATCCTTACCAATGGGCATGATCATTGATAGAATAGTTACCTCTTGTGACGATTAAAACCTTTGATGCAGATCTACGGAGCGATCACGAACGTTGAACAATGACAACGCCTCTACTCAGTCCACGCGAACGGATTCCTTCAATCTCAGTGCTAGCTGCTATGAATGAAGGCTTTGAGTGTGAGAGAGAGAGAGAGAGAGAGAGAGAGAGAGAGAGAGAGAAAGAGAAAACGAAAATGCAACCTCAATTAATGCTTCTGCACAAGGGTTCTATTTATAGAACCACTTGTGTGGGCTTCAAGCTAAAAGCCCACTTAAGTGTATGTGGCCCATATCTTATAATATGCCCAAAATCACTTAAGCGCATGGTACTTTACCATATTTCGTATTCTACTTAAGTACACCGTACCTTACGATATTCTACAATTCACTTAAGTTCACTGTACCTTATGGTGTTCCTTAGTTACTCTATCTCTCATCAATCCGTCCTTTGTGTGTGACCCTGTAGGTTTTCGCGGCATTGGTAATTATATTAAATCACGTATTTAACATAATAAACAGTGAGCGGTATCTAGCAACACATCACTGCTACCCAAGACACGAAAATGTCATGTGATCCGACAAATCCTTCTGTGATAATACTTATGTGTACAATTACCCTTTTGCCCTTATGTCTATATTGAACACAAGGCATAGACCGTGTCATCCTTGTCCAGTTCAATATTGGGCCCATAGATATTTATCCTGTTATACAAGATGGGCAAATTCCATCTAGGTCACTCATGTCCCTCAGCATGCTTCGTGGAGTACCCATCAACTGTCTTTATGGTTATCCAGTTACGGATAATGTTTGATCAACAATAAAGCACTCGACTCTACATCTAGGGTCCATAGTGGTTTCAGGTCGAAGGGTGGTATACACCATTATCACCATGAGAATAACTTATTCTATAACATTCTATATAGTATTCTCATAGCGGGTCAATCCAGTATAAATATTACTCTTAATATTCATACCTATGTTTAAGACTTGATAACTCCTTATCCATGATCCATGAGATGTGATCATTAGTCTATATACATAATAGTCTTAATGCTTTAATGTTATCCCATTTCACAATAAAGCTTGACTACGGATACTTTAAGAATAGTGTCCTTATGTTTAATGTGATCTCATGATCAAGTCACACTTGATACATTAAACAGACTAGCTATTCTAGGGACTTTATTAAACAAACGTAATAAATAAAAAGCCTTTTATTATTAATAAATAATTCGATACAAGTACCAAAAGTATTGGCCTCTAGGGCTTACACCAACAGTGTGCACTTTTGTTTGTGATACTTAACTTTATGAATGTGGTTTCTAAGTTTTGGTTAGCTGCTTACCTTTGTCATATAATGGATAAAAAGGGGGAGTAATGTCTATGTGCTCTAACCACTAACCACTAACTACAGGCTATGTTTGAGGGGGAGTTCTTGTTCTAAAACTGTTGGGCTGCTGTGAAGAGATGTCAGACATGATATCCTGACATCAATTTGTTTGAGGAATTATTTATGTGTGAGGCTTATTTTTCTTCTACTCTATATGCCTCTGATGTTTGAACTTGGATAAGTTATTTTGTTTTGGATGTTCCCTTGAGGGGGAGTCCTAATTATGTGTGACAGGGGGAGTACAAAACTTGGACAAGTCATTTTGCTTTGGATGTTCCCTTGATGGGGAGTCCTGATTATGTGTGATAGGGGGAGTACAAAACCTGTCTATTATGTAACTGCATGATTGCTTCTGATTTGTGTGTGTTATTTTTTTTTTCAAACCTATGTAGTTCTGTTGTAACCTAGATTGTGGTGTTTGTGTGCAAGGGTTATTTGGTTGTTTTAGACAAAATTTTCCAAAGGGGGAGATTATTAATTCTCTGTATTTGTGATTGCCAATAATTTTGGTAAAACTAACTTAGCAGCAACATGTTGAACAAGATGTTCTAACATGTGGATCCGACATCTTGTCTAGTACAGGTTTACTCTTGGTAACGTTTGTTTGATTAACAGATTACTAAATATTATGGGAATATTAAGTAATCCGATGTGGCGTCCAAGATTGAGGAATCAAAGATTCTATATGAATTTAAAGTTATTCTATTTTTCTAAACGTTGATACATTTTAGGAAACTCTTGATTGTAGACCTAATTTTTTGCAGAAGTTTCTGCATACTTTTAGCAATTGTCTCGCTGCGTGTTTGAAGCCCAAATCCAGTACAGACTTTGGCTATATATAGAATACCACAAACCTAATTGGAGTACGAATCAAATATTTTGTTCACTGTGTTTAGGGTTTGTGTTGATGTTAATTGTGAGCCTCTCTAATATCATCTTGATATAAGAGTAGGATTGTCTCTATTGAGTTATAAGTTTTGTCAATCACTCTCAAGCTTGTAAACATTGAGTGATTGTGTGTCTTTAAAGTGTAACTTCTGAAACTTTCATAATTGTATTGTTTCTTCACTATTGTGATTGAAAGGGAAGTGGGAGGGGTCTCATACCTAGGTGCACCTTAGGTAGAAGTTAAGCACGGGTAGTGATTAGGGAGTAGATTGTAAACTGGAGATAGTTTCCTAAAGGTCTACAAACTGATATTATTTAGTGGATTTCCTTCCTAGCTTGGTAGCCCCCAGATGTAGGTGTTGTTGTACATCGAACTGGGTTAACAACTCTATGTGTTATGTTATTTTCTATACACTTAACTGTATGTTATATTGTCATTGTGTTTTGATCAGATATTAGTGTCTCGACATCTCTTAGGACATCTGATATCTACATACCAGAATTTCAGATATGTTGGAATTTCATCCTTGTAGGGTTATTGGGATGACCAAGATTTATCTATGACATGTTCAAGGCAAACCAATGAAGACTTAGAGGCATAAAGAAAGGCACAACTTATGAATAAATAAAATGTAGGATTTAGGGTTAGGATTAGTGGTTGACTTTGGTCAACTGGTTGACCAAAAAGTCAACAGCTGACTCTGCTCAACTGTAGGTCAAAATTTGTAATTTTTGTGTAAAGTTTGTAATTTGTCCTTTTTGTTATGCAATGGGATGTTTTGAAATTAAGATGGCTATTTTTAACTTGTGTTCCAAATAATATGTTCCCTCCATAAGCATGAGTTATTGATATCTGAATGAAACATGGATTGATTTGAATCCTAATCAAATAACCCCTGGATTAATATTGAAACAAGGCCATAAAGGTCAAACTTGCAATCAAACCCAATGATCAAATGCAAGCCAAGATAACCAATGACCCCAACCCTAGAATTAGGGTTTCAAACAGGTTAATGTAAAACAATCCCAAAAGGTGTGATGTCATGGAAGAAGATTCTAGCCCATGAGACTAGCCAAGCCAATTGATAAAAATCCAATTTTTGTGTCATAAATAGCAAGAACTTTTGAATCAATGATGTTTGTTATTATTATGCAATTATGAATGAATGCAAATGGTATGTATATGCAGGCAAACCAAAAGTCGGATGAAAATGAAAAAGGGAGGGCAAATTTTGGGGTATGAAAAATTGCACCCATAATCATAACGCTCGATTGAAAACTCAATTTTGAACTCATGTGTGATGTGAGTGCGGTGGGTGAAGTTCTAGGGCAAAGGAAGAACAAACCTTTTCATTATGCAAGCAAGGTCTTGAATGATGCATAAATTAATTATGCGACTACAGTAAAAGAATTGATTGATATAGTATATGCATTGGAAATCTTTTGATCCTACCTCATTGGCTAAAAAATTGTTTGTTACATTGACCATGCAACGATCAAATACTTAATCCCCAAAACTGACTCCAAGCACAGACTCATTAGATGGATGCTTTTGTTACAAGAATTCAATTTAGAGATTTGAGACAAGAAAGGAACCGAAAAATTGGTAGTAGATAATTTGTCTAGGCTGGTGAATCTTGAGATAACAGAACAAGAACGGGAAGTCCTAGAAGAGTTTCCAGATGAAAAGTTACTTATGGTGCAAGAAAGACTGTGATTTGTCGACCTAGAAAATTACAAGGCAACTAGTTTAATCCTCGAATATTTGAATTGGAAACAGAAGAAGAAATTCCTCTGGTATGCTAATTATTATATTTGGGACAATCTGTATTTGTTAGAAGTTGGATCAAATAACCTGTTGAGAAAGTGTGCAACAAGCGAAGAAGCGAGAAGTATCATATGGCATTGCCACATCTCGCCATACAATGTCATTATAATGGTGAAAGAATAGTTGCAAAGGTCTTATAATCAAGTTTTTACTGACCCTCCTTATTCAAGGAAACTTATGAGCATTCCCAAAGGTGTGATAGCTACCAACGGATTGCTGGAATTTCTAAACAGAATGAGATTCCGCTACAAACTATGCTAGAAGTAGAAGTATTTGATTGTTAGGGCATAGATATTATTGGGCCATTTCCTCAATCTCTTTCAAATGAGTACATCTTGGTAGTTGTGGACTACATCTCAAAGTGGGTAGAAGTTATAACATCTCCTAAAGAGGATGGTAAAACGGTAATCATATTTCTCAAGAAAAACATATTTACTCATTCTGGGACTCTAAGGGTCTTGATTAGTGATGCAGGGTCACATTTTAGTAACTCTTAACTATCTAGAACCCTGGAGCATTATGGTGTTAGGCACAAGGTTGCATCGCCATATCACCAACAGAGAAAATGGGCAAGCAAAGGTTTTAAACCGTGAAATAAAAAAGGATTCTTGAAAATACGGTTTCAACCTCTAAAAACTATTGGTCCATGAAACTTTATGAAGAATTGTGGGCTTACCGTACAACATATAAATCACGAATAGGACTCACACCTTTCCAAATGGTGTACGGTAACACTTGTTATCTTTCGATGGAATTGGAGCACAAGGCTTACTGGGCACTAAATTTTTTGAACTTTGATCAGAATTAGGCTGGGGCAAAAAGGAAAGTTAATTTACATGAATTAGATGGGATAAGAATTCAACCATATGAATCTTGTAAGATCTATAAAGAGAGAGTCAAGAAGTATCATGATAAGAAGATTCTTAGTAGATATTTTAAACCAGGGCAGATGGTGCTATTATTAAATTCACGTCTTAAACTATTTCCTAGAAAGTTAAAGTCTAAGTGGTCAGGGTAATTTCAAATCAAGGATGTGAAGCCTCATGGTGCACTTGAAATAGAGGACCCTATGTCTAATGAAAGTTGGACTCTTAATGGCCAAAACATAAAGCTCTACTTGGGTGGTGAAATTGATCGAATCACCACAACAATTCCACTAAATGATCCTTGAGTTACAAAAGCAGGGATCGAGATAACAATGTTAAATAAGTGCTTGTTGGGAGGCAACCCAACTTTGTAAGTATTTGAAGTTTCTTGCATAGTAGGATCCGAAATGAGGGAAAATGGAATACAACATATTTTGCAGAAAAAACTGAAATCTGACAAGCTCGCCAAGCGAGACAATTTTTTATGTTCTCGCTGATGGCTCGCTCTGTCACACCAGGCAAGCATTGCAGATTCAGTAAAAGCAAATTTATGTTATTTACCACTCAGTTGCTACTCCCACCAACTTTTTGATTGTAGCATTCAATGGGCCTTTAACACACCATAACATTATTTGTTTCACACAATCTATTTCACTCACACACGGTAAAACCTAGCCTCACTCTATCTGACACTTGTTTGAAGAGAGCCCATTCTCACAACTAGCTTTTGTTCATCTTTATGCATTAACCAAGATAAGTATGCATGCTAACTACACTTTAGTGAGATATTTCTCTAGTATGAACATATTCTTGTGGTACTCGTCAAATAATAAAGAAATGAAACATTTTCTTCTTGACTAGAAGTAGTAGGGTATATAACTTTGATTAGAAACATATTTTCATACACCCATAACTATGGTAGTTGCTTATGATGTGTACTATTAAACTTTGCATTTTTTCAAATTTTTAGCCTGTCTTGCTAGGCAAGAGTCAGTGAGGGCTCGTTGCAAGCTCGCCATGCGAGCATAACAGGGCATGTTCTTGAAGCCCTATAAATTGCTATAACAGGCAACACTCTTTATTGTGTTGTTGAAAATGTTTGATTATAGGAATGGCTCCAAAAGTTTCTGCTGCATCCAAAAAGCAAAAGACAACAAGAGGGACATCTCAACAATCAAGGCCATATGGCCCTTCAATATTTCTAGGTCCTGACCAACAATAGAGGTTCAAGGAGTTAGAAAAGAGAGAGATTTGAGCTAAATTCTTAAGGGAGATTTAGGGAGGTCGCCCACATCATTGAAATAAAGAAGTGGGATGAATTGATCGACCCTCATAGATTCTTCAACTATGACATCATTAGAGAATTTTATGTCAATGCTCTTCATTCCTATGATGAGCCTTTCACCTTTGCAACTATGGTGAAAGAAATAACCATAAGGTTTGATTGGGATAACATCAATGAATATTTGAAAAACCCTCTTACTTTAAGAGAGGGTGATATGTGTGCCTTCACCAAACACATCAGCCATCATTGGGACATCAATGAAATCTCCAACTCTATTTATAGGAAGGACAAAGTGAAACTCAATGCTTTTGGACTTCCTGTACAATACTTAAGGGAATATATGATACCATCCGGTCAAATCATTATCATTTTAATCCTGTACAATATCAGGCCTCAAAGTCACCTCTCATCCATCCCATTGGAGACAACCTAAATTTGCTTCTTTATTTTGAAGTATAGGCAAGTGGATGTGGAAAGAATAATAGAAAATGAACTCAAAATGGTGGTGAAAAGTGGCTGGAAACCTGGGGCCAAACTGAGTAGTCCATTAGTGTTTCTCGACCTCATCATGGGATTATGTGTTGCTAATAGGATTGTTCTTCCAAAAAAGTACACGAAACCATCACTGGAACTATTAATTACATTTATGTTTCTAGGTACTGTATGGGGAAGAAAATTAGAAACACCAGAAAAACTTCAAATCCATCAGGCACCACTACCTTTGCAGCCCTTGACTATAAAGATTGGGACTCAAGGATGAGAACTGCGTTTTCTCATACTTGGGGCCAAAATGAGTCCAACCATAGTTCTTTTGTCTCTATGAAAGACTCTATGTATAGACTGTAGTTGTAGATTGGAAGACCTGAGGATGAAAATCATCAGGTGATGGAACCAGAAGCTTTCCAGTCACACATTAATTTGCCTGAGGTCAGGCCATTCTACCAATGGAAGGCAGCAACTTCGGGTGATGAAAAAGGTGAAAATGAAGAGGAATAGGAAGAGAGCCAAAAAAGAGATTTCCAAAGGATCAGAGGAGTCATATTCATATGATGATATGGAGGATGAGTAGAACTGCATAAATGATTGCAGTATTTATATTTTCCTTTCAGTTTCTTTTGTATTGGAAACTAGTTTTTTTTGGTGTTTTAAGTTTGTTTAACTTTGGATAATTTTGTCATGTTACACCATGACTTTTGGATAATGTTGTGTATAAATAGTTTGTTTAATTTGTGCAACAAATTTTTGTGTTTTTTTTAAGATTGGTCTAATTTGCTTGGAGAAACAAAGAAGACTCAATCAAGTTTCAAGTAAATCAACAAAAATATAGTGGTGATGATAAGAACTTTGGATGAATTGCACACAAGCAAGGTACATCTTTATTGCTTTCTAGAATGTTAGCATGAATTTGAAATTTGTACTTCATACAAAATCATTTCATGCATCATTTTGCAAAAGTATGTTTCATGCCTGAATCACTTATGTGTAAACCAGAAATTGTAAGGAAACCGTCTATTGTTCACTTATATGCTTATGATGACTGATAATTCTTGTTTTAACCCGTTCGATTCATGTTAAATATTGCATTTATTTTGAAATTTATGGAAGCATAGAAAGGATCAAGGAAATTTATGTTGTTGAGAAAAACCACCAAGCTTAAAACAGCCTCATCCTACCTGGTGAAGGAGTGAGCATTTGTAAAACCTCTTTGAGCTAAAATTTATGAATAAATCAATTTTGAAATCAAACAAAACACTAAGTAAACCACTTGGTGAATTTGTTTCATTTCATCAAAAAAATCAAAAAGTTTATAATTGATTCATTTTAGTTTTTCTTTGAAAGCACGACCTTAAACCAATCATGATTAATAACCTTGCCAAGAATGAAGAGTATTTAAAAAATGGGAAGTGTGAATTGTTTAAGTTGGGGAGAGGTTGCTTCATGGACAAGAAAAGGAAGAAAAAAGAACAAAGGAAAATAAAGATGAATTAAAAAAATGAAATAAAATAGAAAGATAAGAAAGAAAGGAAAGGAAAGAAAAGAAAATAAATGATCACATTGTTGCATCAAAAGATCTGGAGGGCTGGAAAGAAAATAAGAAAATGAAATTGTGGATAATGTAAAATTTTGATATGATCTTCATTAAATTTGGCCATTCATGTTTCAATATCCTTATAAATGACCATTCCTTTTAAAAACCGGCCAAGTTACAACCATTAACAAGTCCTTAGTGATATATGCTTGCATAATTTCAAAGTGAATTGTTTAGATGAATGCATGGATTAATCAAGATGTTAGCAAGGTTATTGGATGAGTGTTCACTTCCCCATGATTGAATTCAAAGTTCTTCATCCATTTTATGAAGTGTGTTAGGGTGATTCAAGTAGAATTATGTTATTTCTTTGGAATATTTGACATGAAAGTTGTGTTTAGAACTTAATTGATATTCATGTTTTTATTCTAAAAAAGTAATAAGCATAACCTTCACATGTTCCTTCTACACTTGAACCATACATATTCTTCATTTGTTTGAAAAGTATTTTTGATCATAAAGCTTGGTGAAAACTTCTTGAATTTGAATTTTTTTTAAGACTTTGATTAAAGACAAACAAAGATTCAAGTTGGGGAGAGTTTGATAAGTACCAAAAGACTGTATTTGACCACATTAAATCTTCGCACCTATTAGCTCGAATTACCATTTTATACCATTGAATTCCTCAAATTGTGAACATAATTAAGTTTGAAACATATTAGTGTTGTGCTTTGTGATTTCATTGCTATTGTGCAGGAATGCCACAGTTAAACCAAGATTGGAACACAAATCAAGAAAGGATAGAACCGACAACTTTTCCAGGTGAGCATCTAGCGAGACTCATAAGAAAGCTCATCCAAGAAGCCAACAACGAGGCTCGGGCATGGAGAAACATAAGTAAAAATCATCATTCTCGCCAGGCGAGCCTCAAGCAAGCCATATCTCCCAGTGAAGCTGAAGGAGAATTGCCATCCAAGGCGCAGCGGAATTTAAAAATTTCTCCATTTAGTGATCCTTACGAATGGGCATGATCAGTGATAGAATCGTTACCTCTTGTGGCGATTCAAGCCTTTGGTGCAGATCTCTTATAACGATCAAAACCTTGGATACAAATCCACGGAGCGATCACGAACGTTGAACGATGACAACGTCTCTACTCAGTCCACACGAACGGGTTCCTTCAATCTCAGTGCTAGCTGGTACGAATGAAGGCTTTGAGTGAGAGAGAGAGAGAGAGAGGGAAACGAAATTCCAAGTCTTCACTTGAGTTTTAGTCTGAGTGACAATGCTTCTACCCAAGGGTTCTATTTATAGAACCACTTGTGTGGGCTTCAAGCTAAAAAGCCCACTTAAGTGTATTTTTGGCCCATATCTCATAATATGCCAAAATCACTTAAGTATTTAGTACCTTACCATATTTCGTATTCTACTTAAGTACACCGTACCTTACGATGTTCCTTAGTTACTCTATCTCTCATCAATACATCCTTTGTGTGTGACCCTATAGGTTTTCGCGGCGTTGGCAATTATATTAAATCACGTATTTAACATAATAAACAGTGAGCGGTATCTAGCAACACATCACTGCTACCCAAGTCACGAAAATGTCATGTGATCTGACAAGTCCTTCTGTGATAATAATTATGTGTATAATTACCCCTTTGCCCTTATGTCTATATTGAACACAAGGTATAGACCGTGTCATCCTTGTCCAGTTCAATATTGGGCCCATAGACATTTATCCTGTTACGCAGGATGGGCAAATTCCATCTAGGTCACTCATGTCCCTCAGCATGCTTTGTGGAGTACCCATCAATTGTCTTTATGGTTATCCAGTTACGGACAATGTTGGATCAGCAATAAAGCACTCGACTCTACATCTATGATCCATAGTGGTTTCAGGTTGAAGAGTGGTATACACCATTATCACCATGAGAATAACTTATGACACTTTGCATAACTTTCTATATAGTATTCTCATAGCGGGTTAATCCGGTATAAATATTACTCTTAATATTCATACCTATGTTTAAGACTTGATAACTCTTTATCCATGATCCATGAGATGTGATTATCAGTCTACAAACATAATAGTCTTAATGCTTTAATGTTATCCCACTTCACAATAAAGCTCGACTACGGATACTTTAAGAATAATGTCCTTATGTTTAATGTGATCTCATGATTAAGTCATACTTGATACATTAAACGGACTAGCTATTCTAGGGACTTTATTAATCAAACATAATAAAGAAAAAGCCTTTTATTAATTAATAAATAATTCGATACAAGTACCAAAAGTATTGGCCTCTAGGGCTTACACCAACAGAAGCTTCAACGAGCACCAGGCGAGACAAGTCAGAGACTTTCTAGAATCAAAAAGTTCCATTCTTCCCATATGATGATGCAGCAAGGAAGCTTGCCAGGAGAGCGAAGGCGGTTTGAGATACTGAGTTGGCAGATACTTAAGGGTGAAGAAAGGTTGCTCACTAGGCGAAGCAACAACTTGTCAGGCGAGAGCAGCAAGACACAACCACTGTATATAGATTCAGAAAAATTTCAGTTGGGGGACTTCTTGGAATTTTAGAGTTTTACACCATTAAAGAGAGAACGAAAGAGAGAAGAGTGGGACTTGAAGAATAAGAGTTGGATACACATCAATCGTCGGGAAATCACCATTGATACTCATCCATATTTATTTCTTATCATTTGTAATTAAAGCTACCATGAGTAGCTAAACTATTTTATTTTGTAGGGATTGGATGTAATCCATCGACACCGTATGTATTTATTATGATCATTGCGTTATATATGAATTATTTGTTTATTGACAATGATGTTATCCTCATTTTTTTGTTTAGTTTATAGATTCAAACTGTTATTGAGCAATACTCTTCAAATCCCAATTTAGGATAATCATCTGTTAGCTCTAAACTCTAGACATAAATTTGGGCTAATCATTCACTATAGTGTTGATTATTAATGCTACTGTATTATTTAATAGGCTGAGATATCATTGATTAGACAATACAGTTGAATTATCGTCAGTGTTTAGACATAAACACTAACAATGAGCAATACATAATAATATTAATCAAACAACTAATCTATGTATAACTAATCATAAGAATACGTGCATAATAGGTGGATGAACCCCAATCTCATCAAGCTGTCTTATCTTTAAAACTTCATTTATCAATTATCATTTTTCCATTACATACTTTTTGCAAACAACAACTCGACAACTCTTCACTTAAACTATATAAATTTTTGAAAAAAATTAATATCACATCAGTCCATGTGGATATGATAAACAAATACTTACTTTTGATTTTGAATACGACAACCATCACCATGTAAAGCTAACAAACTGATTAGAGATTTTCCAGGAAAATCTCAATAACCAATCTTGATTTCTCAAGAGTGTCGCACTCTTAAGAGTAATAACATCACCACGACAACAATACAATGTCCTCAAAAGTATATTTTCACTCAAAGGCACCAAGGCAACTTAAGTGAAACAAAAATATTTTTTAGAGAGAGATAAGTTCCAAAGAAATAGAGAAGTTAAGATATTTGGTGTGTAATAAATAAAAGAGGCACCTCCTTTATCTAGGAGATAATTAAACCAAAAAAGGAAACGACCCATGTGCAATTTTAATGGCTCAATCGACTGGCTTCTTGTCCTAATCGATTGGATGAGCAAAATAAGTAGTTAGTAAATACTTCAGAACAAGCCTGAAAGCCTCCTAATTAACTAGATCAGGCTTGGAAATATTTGTAAGAGTTTTGATAGTTAAAAATTGATTTCAATAGAGCTTTTAATTGGGTGTGTGTGTGTGGGGGGGGGGGGGGGGGGAGGGGGAGTTGCCTTAGTTTCTTAGAGGTTACTATTCTACATTCACCAAACTATGGCCACTCAGACAAATACAACCAAACGAGCTTTCACAACTCCTATCTTTCACAACTATGAGGTTTTCAAGACCTTTTCCAGATAAATCGATCATATAAGAACTTAAATGGATTATTGAGTCTCTTAGTTTATGAGGTGAGATAAGTATTTAAGTTTTATCACCATCATAGAATTAGAGAGCTATTACCATTGACATTAATAGTCATTGGTGTTGTCTTCATCAAAACACCAGGAAGATTTTCAACAAGATTATCAGCTTCATACCTGCAAGCACAAAGATCCACAGTCCTTACATGTTTATTAGATCTTTCCTTTGAGTTCAATTTTTTAACATTCTCCATTGCCTTCATCCGTCTTCTTAAGTTTTTTGAGATAGTGAATGTTAGGTCTCGTTCATTTGCCACATTGTACATGCACTTTCTGCATCATAATTTAATTATGGTTATTATATCATATTCGACCAGGAAGGCTAGTAACTATATTTTGACGAACTGGGTGGATTCAGAGATATTGGAGACTATTTATGCCTTTGTTCATAAGGAAGCATTCAACAAAGATGTAAATGATGCGGGCCCTGCGATTGATTGGGTACTATTTTCCCCTTACAATGGTAAGTGGATCTATAGTCAATATGATGGGTGCGAGATCGCTTTCCAATATTTCTTATATTATCTCCTAGGCTACTGCCACCCCTTTAATGAGTTTGAGGTTGGCGAACTGAATCATTTGTTGATTGCCCCTTGGAAATTACATCTGGTGAGTTGGACACTCATCAAAGTTTTTTCAGTATTGGTGCAAATATAAGGAGAGAAAGCCGACTCTGACTCTGTTCTTCAACCTTTTCAAGACTAAAAATAACACCAACTATGTGAATGGCCTCGATTTTCTTTTTTTAAGCAGAGTGTCAAATATTTTGAAGCTTATTCCAATAGAGTGAAACATTTCAAGGATTTCTTTTTTCTTAGTCACTTATATTAATAAGGAGACTCACATGATGATATTTCACTTATAATGTGGTTCTTCGTCTGCGTGCACGGATATCTTTCATAAGTATTGGAATCAAATCCATTACTTGACAAGAGTAAGGATGTATCACTTTCGGGAAGAGGACTTGCCCTAGATGGAATTATTCTTGAAGAATTAGTTGGTGGACTTCTTCCAAGAAAATAGATATATAGGTAGGGTCGTTCCCTCATATATGGTGTCCAAAATCTATTAAAAAATATGCATTATAACCCATTAGATTGTGGATGCCAAATCAAAAGATGAAAGGAATACATTCTTTGGTAAGTGGCCTTTATTTTATCTATTTTATCTTCTTGGTTATTCCTTGAACATCTCTTGATGCCTAATTTTTTGAATATATAGATGTTATGAAGAGTGAAGATAGCTTGCGGAAACCCAGGAAGGAGATTTGTGTTGCTACAACTTTAGTGGGTATTCTGAGTACGCCATCCCTTGAGGGAGCTTCTTCCTAGGGTAGGCCTGCTAGGACGCCCTATGGTCTATGTACAAGACAAAACATTCAGACAACTCCTCGCCTAGCTCTAGATGAGATCCATGTTTTCTTTGATTAGGCTTCAATTGATGTCACTTCACCATATCTTGGTCAAGTAAGGGAGGAAAAGTTGACCTCCATTCTTGAGTTAGAAGAGGTTCGGGTTAAGAGTCCTCTTCATGAGTGTCTTCATCCTAGGTCCACGACGGGGTGAAGCTTGCACTCAAATGAGGTTGAAACTTGTGATGCTAGCACTTTCGGGTCCAAGGACAAATAGATAAAAAATTTCTTCCATTTATGATAAAGATTATGCTATTCTCAGGTTTCTTTGAGGAAGTGTGTCAAAGGGAGTCAATTTTCTTGTCATAGTCGTCGGTTTCACCTGTTTTGGCATTCAACACTATTGGTTAGCGAGAAATATTATTATTTGAATTGACGGCCTTATAGATGATTAAAACCGATATCTGGAAGAGCTTAAGGATGATCTATTCCTTTCTAGATATGGATGGAACTCTGGAACCTTTCGAGTATCTTGACACTCTGGTTGAAACGATTAAGTTGCTTTCCTGGGATGTAACCAAGAAGAGTGAGGCTTTGTCCAAAGCAGAGTCTTCTCGAGCGGAAGTGATCCAACCATATGATTCTACCCAAAAAAATATAGAGGAAGTGGAGAAGTTTTTGAAGGAGTATAAGGAACGTTAGAGGAAAGTTGAATACGACATTCGTGCAATGCATGAAGAGAACCTCTCTCTCTCTTTCTAAATATTTGACCAAGTCATTACAAGAAGGTTTTTCCATTGTAGAAGATCACTTTTATATTGATTTACATCATGTGGAATATTTTTATCCCACCGTGTCGATTTCTTGAGATCTGGTTTGTTTTAATTATGTTATTAAAAATGGGAAGGTGGTTTCCTTCGAGGACTAAAGTGTTTCTTTTTTTATCTGCATGCTTGTTCCTAACATATACGCAACTTTGACGTTTGTCATACAATATATATATATATATATATATATATATATATATATATATATATATATATATATATATATATATATATATATATATATATATATATATATACACACACACACACACACAAACACTAGTTCATTTTATATTCATATTTTACCTAATTTATGTTTCTATTTATGGTCCCAATGGTTGGAACCCCTTCCCATGCCCCAAGTTAAAACATGGTTTGAGGTAAACATATTGGCAGACCCACTGCATCCTTTGGAGTGGCTAGCTACCAATATGGAGAGAGCCAGTTATTTTCCATTTTTAGGCTTATTTTATTTATGAGTGTGTATGTAGGAATTGTGGGATTTTTTATTTCTTTTCTCATATGTATGTGGAATTTGTGACAACACCCCTGAGTCGCTTATCATAAGATCAAATCATAACCTCCTACACCAGGATTTTATCCAAGTTCAAATTTCAATATTTATAGTAATCGATTAAGAGGATTTCTAATTTATTAGATGTTGAGTTTGCTCCATAATCGAATGGACATGTGTTCTAGTCAATTAGAAAGAATTTTTTTTCTTGGTAATTGATTATGTATGATTCCTAATTGCTTTTCTTTAGGCCAAAATTAATTTAAAGAACCTTTTAGAAATATATGAAGTTTGTAAAATAGTTTAACTTTATGTGTGCCTTACTTTGGTAGTTCAAGAGCTAACAACACTTATTAAAAACTAATGATCATAAAACAGATAAAAAATAACCTAACGAGCATGCTCACGTGAGAGATTTCAAATACATTAGTTTCTTTGATGTTTTTCTTAGCGTTTGATTATCTCTGCGCCAAACATCAGAACGTTCTTGCTTCAGTTTTTGATTTATGACAATCTTTTTCTTTCTTGATGATTCTTAGGACTATAAGATTTTATCTCTATTTTTTCATTGTAAGAACCATAATTACCTGCACATCACATAAAACTACATTCTCCCTCTTTTTGATGATGAAAATGTATCTCTCAAGGAGGTGGTAACATAAAAAGATTAAGATTCAAAAGATTAGAGTTGTTAACTCTGTCTCGCATATAAAAATATTATACTTTACTTCCTTGATTTAATATGATGTAATATGAAGTATCCCTTGATATATTTGATCAAATGTTGAAGAAACTTGTTGAGGAAGTCACACAAGATACCCAGATGAATTAGGGCTTCCAAGGCAAAAAAGCTTCAAACTCTTGATGAACTCTTGATCAAAATGATATGTGAAGAACATGGGGATCCATATATGATGTCTAGAACCAATGTAAACCATCTCTTGATTGATCTCCTTGCATTAAGGGTCTTAAACCCTAGATATGAGCTTAATGGAGCATGGGTGAACACACATACACTACCTACAAAAGTAACAAACTATACATAGACATATTTTTGGCATTTTGCTTAGTAAATAATAAAAAAAACAAAGTATGATACAATCCAATGTGCTTGGTGACCTCTCCCAATACAAACCCAATGAATGAGGGGTAAGGAGGATGCCAAGGTGTAATAATAAAGCCAATGCAAATGATGAGATAGCATGAGGGATCTTAGGTTCAAAATTGGGGTCTTACAATTGGGGGCACTCGCAATCATACATTCATAATAAAACGAACTCAGCGTCTTCAAGAAGATTTTTGTCATTTCCTTCTCCTCAAGAGGTGGACTTATCTATGCAGCAAGCTCTCTCCATCTCTGAGCATACTCTTTGAATGTATCCTTATATTTCTGAGACATAGACCTCAAATGGTCTCTATCAGATGCCATATCCATATTGTACTTGTACTGCTTGACAAAGACCTCACCCAAGTCGTTAAAAGTACGAACGCTTGCTTTGTCCAAACGCATATACCACCTCAAAGCAGCTCCAGTCAAACTGTCTTGGAAATAGTGAATCAATAACTAATCATTATCAGTCTGAGTAGACATTCTGGCACACAATTGGGTGGCGTTCCCCAAGGGAATCCGGAACGCATAGAGGGAATAAATTGACTGGCAGCAGCAACAAGAATAGTCGAGGTAGCAACCTCAGAAATAACAGTCCTTTGGGTAGGAAATGCAGGAGTTAGTGATGATTGGTTATGTATAGCAATGACATATTCCATCAACACCGTTAATTTGGCAATCTCATCCTTTAGCTCTCAGTTCTCTTGTTCTAGATGCTCCATGATCCTTTGTTGATTAGCACGAGTGTTATAGCAGTGACTCAACTTGGCTGATACATAAAAGAAGAACTGATAAGACATCTGGCGGAAGAAAACCTGTTATGCAAATGATGCATGAAATGCAATGTTTTTGATTGTTTTTAATTCAAGGAACATATGAATCATTATTTGCAATAATAACAACAATTTGATTGACCATAAAAATCTCTTTTTATTCATAAATTTTGGAAGGATTACACTGAGTACAATTTCGGAAACCAAATTACAAATACAAGAGAAAAAGAAACTATCATCCTAAGGACCCCTAGCAACTGCATCAGATGATCTAGTTTTGGGTGAGTATTTCCTTCGGATGCGTCGAATCTCATACTCAAAGGATGTCTTCATCTGAGACTTCTCAAGGACTAGCTGATCAACGATCTTCTTCCAAGCATCGAAAGGCTGAGACATACTAGAGGAAGATAGACCCTCTGGCTCTCCCTGTTTCTTTACTGCTCGGTCTTCAAGAATATTAATAAGCACATATTTGTCTTTCGACTCAAGTTCCAACTCTTCATGCTTTCGGCTCAAAGCACGAAACCTCTCTTCCCACACATCTCTCTCTTGCTTCATCTTGGCAAGTGCGTCTTCCAACTCTTCTACATCTTGATTAGGGAGAGTTGATGGCTCAACCATAACCACAGACATAGGTCTTTCACAGGCATATGGCATCTTCAGCTCGAAAGCTCTCTTCTTTACTGAAATAGTGTAAGCTTCTAAGGCTACACAATTGCACGGACGAAGGTCGGATCTGAATTTTCTATGCACGTTATGCCAAGCATGTATCATCCTTTGCTTCAAATGTTGGGGATCTTTACCCTCTTGATAAAAAAGACTTTCTAATTGAGTGTTATTAGGTTTATCTCACAAGGGGAACCCAAGTTAACGACGAGCCAAAGCAGGGTTGTAGTTGATTCCTCCTTGTGTACCAATGAGAGACACATTAGAGAACTCACCACAACCATCAATAATATCCACACTACTCAATGCAGAATCAAACCAATCAATATCATCATTAGTGACAGACATAAGTCTCTAGGACCACCGTAGACATTGCTTGTTCTCCAAGAAAGCAAGTGTCAGAGGCAAGTGCGAAATAAACCACTTGTACAGAAGAGGAACCCAACACACAATAGTCCCACCACCTTTTGAATTTCTCAAATGCAAAGAGAAATACATGTCACCCAACAAAGTCGAAAAGGATTCCAAAATTAAGAAAATTCTAATGGCATTAACATCAACAAAATCGTAAATGTTAGTTGTAAGACCCTAATTTTGACCCTAATATCTCTCATGGCATCATAACATTGCATTTATATCTTGCCTCAAGGATCATAGCATCTTGGCTCCTGACCTTTGGGTGGGAACACTTGTGTGTTGGTTTGAGATCACCAAGCATGCTTGAATTGTATACTATTGCTTTCCTTACTTTCATTACTAACCAAAAGTACAAAAATATGTCACTAACTTTACTTGTTTTGTAGCTTGAGCAATCATAAGATCCAAGGCTCCTAGGAGACCCTATGCTCATTGATATGGCCAGGTGAAGAGGAAAGCAAGCATGGAAATGGTTCACAAGGCCCTCATCCATCATATATGCCTCCCAAGTATCTCAATTCATCATTTTGATCAAAGCAAACCAAAGGGCTTGAGGCTTGTTTCCCAAGGAAACCCTAATTCATCTATTCATCAACTATGCCTTGCTCATGAAGCAACCTCAACCCATGATCAAATACAATCAAGGGAAGTTCTTCCATTCATCATTTCATGCATATTTGAGTTTATTTGAGTGTCCTCAATCATAAATTCATCAAGAATTGAGGCATGGACTCGAGAAGTTGATCAGTCAATTCATCTGACTATTTTGAAATCCACTGAGACCTAACTTTTGATGTGTTTGTCAAATGGAGATGACCACAAGATAAAAAATGTTCTTAAGAACCATATGAACGACTTTCATGTTCATCAAAAAATTTATTGAAGCTCGGAAGGTCATCATCCATTTCAAAACATTATAGGTCATTTTGACTGAAACCCTAATTTTGGGTCAACTTCCCAAGAACATAACTCATTCATTTTTCATGATTTTGAGGTGGGATCAAATGAATTGGAACGTTTAGGGTGTCTACTTCATTGTTTATGTTGAACAAATTTTCATAATCCTAAAAGAAATACATGTGATAATGCAAAACATTATAGGTCACTTTGGACCAAAGGCATTGAAATGTGAAAAAGTCCAACTTCAAGTGCCCATAACTTTCTCATCAAAAATACATATGATGCAAAATGTAAGTCCAAATTGATTGTCTTGAAAATATCTACAACATTTATGTTGAAGGTTTTGTCATTTGGATCTTGAATCATTAAATCAGAAGGGCTTGAATTTGGCCCATTTTGGAAATTTTCACATACACATGTTTTGCACTTTGCACTTTATGATCAATTTTCATCATTTTACCAATTCCAAATGAAGTTTTGTTCAACATAACAATTAATCCTCATGTCAAGAGCTTTCCAACCATTACCCATAAGGCCATGTTCTATTTTTGGAAGTGGCATTTTCAAAGAGAAGAACCTTTTGGTGCATTTTTGGAAACTTAAATCAAACTCATTGCACAAGCTAATTGCATCATTTCTGCATGTCCATTTCACCTAAATGTGATATCAACATTCATTTGCAATAGGAATTGGGCCCTCCACGCGCCTGTGCAGGCCCATGCATGGAGGCCTTATTCATTCATGCACACACTTTCCTCATGCTTGCAACTTCCATTCGCTATAAATAAGTGTGTTAGGCTTCATAATTTGATAACCTGAAGGCGCCTGTTATGCTGCACAACTCCCTCCATAGCCATACCTAAAGGAATTCTCACTTTCTTTTCAAAATTTCAGATCTGAATTTCAACTTCATTGGTTGATTTTCAGACTCATAATTCCTTTATCTTGCTTCATCTTCATCTCTAGATCATACTGCAAGCATTAGCTAAGGAGATTTGTGCTTTCTAGATCCACATTTCAGAGGTGGATATCCAAACTTTTCTTAGTGATGGACAATGAGCCTTCCATGCTTATTATAGGGTTAACCCCTCACTAGCATGTTGAAGCTATCCTCACATGGTGGATTTGTTGTTTTAGGTTGAGTTTTCTCCCTTGGATAACAAAAGACCTTAAGGCTTTTGGACCAATCAATTCACCAACTTGTTTTGAGATTTTTACCCTGAACTACGAGGTTTTGATCCTAATCTTTTTTAAGATGGTACGTAGGCAGTGGGTTTATCCATTCAAACACAAAATTGTAAATAAATTTGTATATTCTTCTCTTATCTCCCCAATCATGTTTGCACAAATAATTTTTCGCAAATATCAACCTACCTTACAACAAATTGTGAAAAGGGCTCCCTAGGAGTACCTAGGATGTTTTGGGTGCTTAAAACCTTCCCATTGCATAACCAACCCCCTTACCCCGATCTCTGACATTTTTATTAGTTTTTGATTCGATAAAACTTCTCGGTTTTTGTTCGCTTTCTAACCTTTCCTTTGGATAAATAGAAGTGCGGTGGCGACTCGACTTGTATGGTTTACTTTTGATTTAGTCAATAAATCTAGAGGTAACGAATACCCCGCTACAGAAAAGTGGCGACTCTGCTGGGGACATTTGCCTAGTGGGTTTTGCCTACGTTTCATATTTTGTTGTATTGTATTGTATATTATTTTGTGACATATTTTTTGTGCAATTTGGGATTACTGTATTGTATGTAATGATTGAATTGCTTGATATATCAATTCCTTGTATGCTTGATGATCTTTGTGAGATGAGTTATATACCCGAACTCGAGTGCACTTAGGATAGGAGAATGGCATAGTCTTGTCAACTTGTGTGGAGTTATTCCTTAGCAAGTTGACTTGCAAGCCCATTCACTTGGTGGAGGTCATGTTGGGATCAATAATGTCACACGAGTAGTCGTGGTTAGGCATTACTCTTTCTAATATAGACCTTAGAAGCCAAGGACCTTAGTTTACCAAGCCCATCTTGGCCTATTTTTAGGACGTAGTGCGAAGGTTGTTCAAGTGTAAGATTTGATACGATTGTTATGCGATACTACACTCATAAGAGTCTCTCTTGAGAATATTTTTGGAATACGAGTAGTCGTTTATCCGATAATATCCTAAAGATGGGATGATGACTATGGGAACCCCTTGTAGAACATGATTGGCAGGTTTAAACCCTAGTACACTCCCTTTGGGTGGTTTTTAACCAAGACTCCATGCTCGTGACTTGCAACAAACCCTTGATTCATGGTTGATCCGTTCTTGTGTATCCTTAATATCAATGGAACTTGGGTGTTGATAAGGTGTAAACCATAATCCACCAAAATGGATGATTGATATTAAAGGATGACTTGATCCATCCCATGACCTTTGTGTGGTGTGCTTTGCTTGATCCTTGAGTGTGATTGTTGCATCCATGCATTCACGCACCCATTTGCATCCATATCATCAATAATGAGAAAATTTTCAAGGAACTTAAGAGGTCTATTTGCAAATTTTTAAACATGGATAAACAAAGAAGGAATACAAAGAAGTACAGTTTCAGACAAACCGACTTGAAAGAGCTAAGGAATTTGGCATCCTATGTATTAGATCCCTTAGAGTTCAAGGCTCGTCATGGGAAGCTTCTATCTATTCTGGCTACTCAGGTAGACGAAGGTCTGATGAGTGTATTGATGCAGTTCTATGATCCTTGTACAGTTGCTTCACATTTCCGGATTTCCAGCTTTTGCCTACGCTTGAGGAGTATGCATATCTTGTGGGTATACCTATCTTAGATTAGTTGTCGTTTAGTGGCTTGGAGAGGGTCCCTACTTCTCAAGAGATTTCTGATCTGTTGCATATAGATGAATCTCTGGTTGGCGCTCATATGGCTACTAAAGGTGGAATTCAAGGTCTCCCTTCTGAGTTCCTCATTGCTCAAGCTACTTTATATGGGAAGGCCATGAGTGAGGACGCCTTTGAGGCCATATTTGTACTTCTCATCTATGGGCTAGTGTTATTCCCCAACATCGACAAGTTTGTGGACGTGAGCGCTATTAGGATTTTCTCTACTCTTAATCCCGTTCCGACTCTGTTGGGTGACACTTATTTCTCTTTGCATATGAGGAATGCAAAGGGTGGTGGTACCATTGTGTGTTGTTTGCCTCTGTTGTACAAGTGGTTTATTTCTCACTCGCCACAGATGGTCGCCTTCAAGGAGAACAAAGGATGTCTACGGTGGTCCATGAGACTTATGTCTCTCACTAATGATGATATCTTTTGGTACAATCGTGTATATGATGGTGTGCAAATTATCGACTCTTGTGGTGAATTCTCCAATGTGCCTCTTCTTGGTACATGTGGTGGGATTAACTACAACCCTATTTTGGCACGTCGTCAGCTTGGGTTCCCCCTAAAGGATAAACCTAATAACATTTTGTTAGAAGGTGTGTTCTTTCAGGAGGGTAAAGATCCCCAAGGCTTGAAGGGCAGGATGGTTCGCGCTTGGCGCAAGATCCATAGGAAGGGAAGGAAAGAGGTTGGTCCAAAGAACTGTATTGCTTTGGAACCCTATACCTCGTGGGTGAGGAGGAGAGCTTCCGAATACCTTATGCCCTACGAGTATCCGAGACCTACACCTTTGGTTATAGCTGGGCCTTCAACCCTCCCTGACCAAGGAGTAGAGGAGTTGAGAAACGCCGACCGTTCGCGTGCTTGGATCCGTGAACGAGAAGAGCTACTTCAGCAGCTCAGAGATAAGGATGCTTTGATTGAGTTTCTTGAGCATCAGGTTATCGACGAGCCTGATGATGTGGTGACTTCTCTTCTTCCTCAGTCTTCCATGTTTTGGAAGAGGAAGTACGATCGACTCGCCAAAGAGAAGGCAGATATGGAGGCAGCCTATGAGCGAGAGGTGAAGAGGCTTTGTGCAGCTTATCTTCCAGTCTCGAGAGCTTTGGATAATTGTTTCTAGGGTTCCATAGGATGTTCATTTTCCTTCTCTCTTGTATTGTATTATTTGGTTACCAAGACTGTACTTCTTTGGTGTAAAAATTTTCCATATATTATTGATATGATATTTCCATATATGTCTAAATAATTAATATTTTCAATATTTGCAAATAGAACTCTAGAGTTCCTCTGATAAATAAATAAATTATATGCACAAGCATTGCATGTATCATGTGCATAAGCAGGTTTTGCTCCAGGCTTCTTGATCAATGGTCTAACTCTGTGTTCTTCATTTATTTTGAAGACAAACTGACTCACCGGTACTACACCAGAGCCAACACTTCAAGACTGATGGATCACTTAGAGCAAGAGAACAGAGAACTGAAGGAGGAAGTGGCCAGATTGACTGCCCTGATGGAGTCTTTTATGGCCGCCCAAAGCCAGTCGTCTCCAACACCTTCAACTCCTCCCCAGAGGACAGTCATCTCTGAGATTGCCTATTCAATAGTGCCTGCTGCTAGCGCCCACTTCACGCCAACTGCTATTCCAGCCGGGTTTCCCTAGGGGATGCCTGCGAATTTTGTTCCTGAGGGTCTCGCCCCCACGTTTGCTTCTCTGCCGGTATCTAGCTCGGTCCTCGCCGTTCCACCTCCGGTCGTGCATACTATGCCAAGAGTAGATGACACCATATACCATTCTGAGTCGTCTGAGGGCCCAGACGTGTATGAAAAGATGGATGCAATGAACGATCAGTTTCTTGAGCTCCGCAAGGAACTCAAAACTCTCAGAGGAAAAGACCTATTTGGCAAGTCTGCTGCTGAACTCTGCCTGGTTCCTAATGTCAAGATCCCTGTAAAGTTCAAAGTACCTTACTTTGAAAAGTACAAGGGAAACACTTGCCTGCTCAGCCACTTGGTCATGTATGCAAGGAAAATGTCAACTCAGACCAACAATGATCAGCTCCTCATTCATTATTTCTAGGATAGTCTGTCCGGTGCCGCCCTGAGATGGTACATGGGTTTGGACAACACAAACATCCGATCCTTCAATGACCTTGGCGAAGCTTTCGTCAAGCAATACAAGTATAACGTGGATATGGATTCCGATAGGGATCAATTGAGAGCCCTGTCCCAGAAGGACAAGGAAACTTTTAAGGAGTATGCCCAGAGGTGGCGAGAACTAGCTGCACAGATTGTGCCTCCGCTGGAAGAAAAATAAATGACCAAGATCTTCCTAAAGACTTTGAGCTCATTTTATTATGAGCGGATGATTGCCAGCGCTCCTTTTGACTTCACCGAGATGGTGAATATGGGGATGCGTCTGGAGGAAGGAGTCAGGGAAGGGCGCCTGACTAGAGAAGAAGACTCTTCTGCCAAACGGTATGGGGCGTTTGGAAAGAAGAAAGATGGTGAGGCACATGCTGTGACCTCCCATGTCAAACCCAGAAGACCCTCTGTGAGGAGAAAGACCGTGCGTCCCGCCGGTAATCAGTATCAGGTGGCTCACATAGCACCTGTTTTCAGAGAAAACCAACACTATCAGCATAATAATAACCAGCAACACCAACACCAACAATATCAACAACAACAACACCGTCCTCAACAGTAGGCCTACCAACCTCGAAACAATAATCAGACCAGTACAAGCTATGAGAGGAAAAGGGTCACTTTTGATCCTATTCCCATGACCTACGCGGAGCTATATCCCTCTTTGATAGAGAGGAAACTGATCACTCCACGTGACCCACCGACTATACCTACCAACCCTCAGTGGTGGTATAAGCCCGAGCTACATTGTGTTTATCATTTCGGTGCCCCCGGACATGATGTGGAGAATTGCTACCCGCTGAAGACCAAGGTTCAAGACCTTGTGAGGAGCGGTATCTTATGTTTCGAGGACGTAGGTCCTAACGTTAAGAAGAACTCATTGCCCGAGCATGGGAAATCTACTGTCAACATGGTCCAGGGCTGCCCTGGTAAATACAAGGTCAGATATGTCAGCCATATCCGACAATCATTGGTCGAGATGTACAGACAGTTGTGTGAATACAGTCACTATGAGCATGACCATGACAAATGCCGAGTCTGCACTATCAATCAGAGGGGGTGTCGTCAAGTCCGTAAAGACATCCATGAAATGCTGGATGGAGGTGTAATTGAAATACTTCAGAATCGCGATGGGGATGATAAAGTTAATGTGATATCACCAGTATTCCGGATCCTAGAGCCTGTTGTCATCCGATATGATGGCAGCAAACAAAAGGCTTCTCCCTCCCTCATAATTAAACCAGCCGGCCCTGTGCCATATTCTTCTGATAAGGTTGTCCACTATCGTTACAATGTTGTGGCATTAGAAGATGGGAAGGAGGTGCCCCTGCCCTCTACCTCTGTTGTTAATATCGCTGATGTCAGCGGCCTTACCCGTAGTGGTCACTTTTTCTCGGCTCCGCCGAAACCTCAGGCTGACATCAGAAGGGCTGATGTTGCTGATTGTGTTATTCGTCCGGTTGGAAATTCTGCGGCTGCTCCGAATCTGGAACTTGTTGTAAGTAAACCTGTCACCGTTGTAATAACTCCTGTCCCTACTGGCCAGAATGGCACAATGAAAGAGGATTGTGATGAGATACTAAGGCTCATCAAGAGGAGTGAATACAATGTTGTAGATCAGCTTCTACAAACGCCATCAAAGATCTCTGTGCTATCTTTACTAATGAACTCAGAACCACACCGTGAAGCTCTGCAGAAGGTGTTGGATGTGGCGTATGTAGACCATGACGTCACAATAGAATAATTCGATAGTATTGTTGCAAACATTACTGCTTGTAACAATCTAAGTTTTTGTTGCAAGGATGATGCCACGTCTAATGTGCTGGTAGACACTGCATCATCACTGAATGTGTTGCCAAAATCCACTCTGGCTAGATTGTCATACCAGGGGCCTCCCATGAGGCAGAGTGGAGTGGTTGTAAAAGCTTTTGATGGATACCGCAAGACGGTGATTGGTGAGGTTGAACTCCCAGTCAAGATTGGACCAAGTGATTTCCAGATCACTTTTCAGATCATGGATATCCATCCATCATATAGCTGTCTGTTGGGCAGACCATGGATTCACGAGGCAGGCGCCGTGACATCCACCCTACACCAGAAATTGAAATTTGTCAAGAACAAAAAGCTGGTGGTGGTAGGGGGAGAGAAGGCTCTCCTGGTTAGCCATATGTCTTCCTTTTCTTATATAGACGCTGAGGATGAAGTTGGGACGCCGTTCCCAGCTTTATCTATTGTTGAGCCTTCTAAAAAAGGAACTTCTTCATTTGCGTCCTACAATGATGCTAAGTTGGCCATTGAGCATGTCACAACTACTGGTTTAGGACAAATGATCAAGATGGAAGACAATAAATCCCGAGCTGGCATAGGGTATTCTTCAGGCACCTTCAACAAGTGTGGGCTGTTTCAGAGTGGTGGGTTCATCCACACCGTCCAAGACGAGGAAGTTGCTGCTATTGTGGAAGAGGATGCAGAGGAGGATTCTGGCAACTTTGTCATCCCTGGAGGGGTCTGCAATAATTGAGTCCCTGTTGATGTTCCAATAGTTGTCCATAAGTCAACGTAATGTTCACTGTTTGTTTAAAAACCCTTCTCCCATGCCAAAAGGAGGAATGATGACATTGTTGGCTCATAAATACAATGATATTTCATCCAATAAATTCATGTTAAATGTTTGTTTTTTCCAATTATTTTCACTTTTTGCTTTTTTACATGAAATTGGTGATCACATAAAACCTTAAAAATAGAATAAAATCAATCTTTTCATCTGCATAATGATTTGCCTCGTTTGAATTCTAAAATCTCTTTATATCCAAAATCATTATGCAGGTTGATCAAACCCATTGGACCTAATGATCCAACACCATCTCCCAACTTTGAGTTCCCTGTATTTGAGGCCGAAGAAGATGATGTGGAAGAGATTCCTGATGAGATTACCCGTCTACTTGAGCATGAAGAGAAGATCATTCAGCCACATCTTGAGAATCTGGAAACAGACAACTTGGGGTCTGAAGATTGTGTTTGTGAGGTGAAGATTAGGGCACTCTTGGAAGAATCTGTGAAGAAGGGGTTGATTGAGTTACGAGAATACGTCGACATCTTTGCCTGGTCATATGAAGACATGCCCGGTCTAGATACTGATATCGTGCAACATTTCCTGCCTTTAAAGCCTGAGTGTGTGCCTGTGAAGCAGAAGCTCAGAAGAACTCATCCTGATATGGCAGTGAAGATTAAAGAAGAAGTTCAGAAGCAAATTAATGCAGGGTTTCTGGTGACTTCTACATATCCTCAATGGGTGGCCAATATCGTGCCCGTGCCTAAGAAAGATGGAAAGGTCCGAATGTGTGTGGACTATAGAGACTTGAATAAAGCTAGTCCAAAAGATGGTTTCCCTCTACCACATATTGATATGTTGGTAGATAATACAGCTAAATTCAATGTCTTCTCATTTATGGACGGATTTTCCGGATATAATCAAATTAAAATGGCACCCGAGGATATGGAGAAGACAACATTCATCACACCTTGGGGAACATTCTGTTATCGAGTGATGCCCTTCGGTTTGAAGAACGCTGGAGCCACATATCAACGAGCTATGACTACCTTGTTTCACGATATGATGCACAAGGAGATCGAGGTATATGTTGATGATATGATTACGAAGTCAAGAACGGAAGATGAACATGTAGAACACTTGTTAAAGCTTTTTCAGCGTTTGAGGAAGTATAAGCTTCGTCTGAATCCTAACAAGTGTACATTTGGAGTCCTTTCTGGAAAGTTATTGGGCTTTATTGTCAGCGAGAGAGGTATTGAGGTTGATCCCGCCAAGGTCAAATCAATACAAGAAATGCCTGCGCCCAAAAATGAGAAGCAAGTCCGAGGTTTTCTTGGCCGCTTGAATTATATCTCCAGATTTATATCGCACATGACTGCCACATGTGCGCCAATATTCAAGCTTCTCCAGAAATATCAGCGTCATGATTGGACCGAGGATTGCCAAAAAGCCTTTGACAGTATCAAAGAGTATCTGTCCGAGCCTCCGATTTTGTCTCCGCCTGTGGAAGGGAGACCCTTGATTATGTATCTGACTGTTCTTGAAGACTCTATGGGTTATGTCCTTGGTTAGCAAGATGAATCAGGGAAGAAAGAATATTCCATCTACTATCTGAGTAAGAAGTTCACTGATTATGAGTCCCGATACTCGATGCTTGAGAAAACATGCTGTGCTCTGGCTTGGGCTGCTAAGCGCTTACACCAGTATATGTTAAATCATATGACTTGGTTAATATCCAAAATGGATCCAATCAAGTATATTTTTGAGAAGCCTGCTTTAACTGGAAGGATTGCCCGTTGGCAGATGTTGTTATCTGAGTATGATATTGAGTATCGAGCTCAGAAGGCTATTAAAGGTAGTATCTTGGCTGACCACCTGGAACATCAACCAATTGAGGATTATCAGTCAGTTCAGTACGACTTCCCAGATGAGGAGATTCTGTATTTGAAAATGAAAGATTGTGATGAACCTACGCTCGATGAAGGGCCAGAGCCTGGTTCCCGATGGAGCATGGTGTTTGATGGTGTTGTAAATCAATATGGAAATGGTATTGGGGAGTGATTATTACTCCTCAGGGCACACATTTTCCTTTTACAGCAAGGCTAACTTTCAAATGCACAAATAATATGGTGGAGTATGAGGCTTGTATTATGGGATTGGAAGAATGTATTGATCTTCGGATCAAGCATCTTGATGTTTATGGTGATTCGGCCCTTGTTGTTAATCAGATTAAGGGTGAATGGGAGACGAATCAGCCTGGCCTCATCCCATACAGAGATTATGCGAGGAGGATTTCAATGTTCCTTACTGAGGTTGACTTCCATCATATTCCTCGAGATGAGAATCGGATGGCAGATGCACTTGCTACGCTTGCTTCTATGATTATGGTGAGACTCTGGAATGAGGTTCCTAATATCACTGTGATGCGCTTGGATAGACCAGCTCATGTATTTGAAGTAGAAGAAGTGAAGGATGATAAGCCATGGTATTATGATATCAAGTGTTTTCTTCAGAGTCAGATTTACTCGCTTGGGGCATCTATGAAGGATAGAAAGACCTTGAGGAGATTATCTGGCGGTTTCTACCTCAATGGCGATGTGCTTTATAAAAGGAATTTTGACATGGTTATGCTCAGATGCGTGGATAGACACGAAGCAGGCCTGTTGATGACTGAAGTCCATGAGGGTTCATTCGGTACTCATTCCAATGGACATGCCATGGCAAGGAAAATGTTGAGAGCAGGCTATTATTGGTTGACAGTGGAGTCTGATTGCTGCAAATATGTGAAGAAATGCCATAGGTTTCAGATTTATGCGGATAAGATTCATATTCCCCCGACACTTCTGAATGTGATTTCGTCACCATGGCCTTTCTCCATGTGGGGAATTGACATGATTGGCATGATAGAGCCGAAAGCATCCAACGGTCACAGGTTTATTCACGTAGCAATTGATTACTTCACCAAGTGGGTTGAAGCGGCGTCATATGCTAATGTGACCAGGCAAGTGGTTGTGAAGTTTATCAAGAATTAACTCATATGCCGTTATGGTGTGCCAGACAAGATCATTACTGATAATGGATCTAACTTGAACAACAAGATGATGAAAGAGCTGTGTAGCGAGTTCAAGATTGCACACCATAATTCTTCTCCTTATAGACCCAAGATGAATGGGGCTGTTGAAGCTGCTAATATGAACACCAAGAAGATTATCCAGAAGATGGTTGTTACATACAAAGATTGGCATGAGATGCTGCCATTTGCGTTGCATGGCTATCGTACATCCGTCTGCACTTCAACAGGGGAAACCCCTTTCTCCCTTGTATATGGCATGGAGGTTGTGCTCCCAGTAAAGGTGGAGATCCCATCAATGAGAGTCTTGATGGAAGCCAAGTTGAATGAGGCTGAATGGGTTCATAATCGTTACGACCAGTTGAACTTGATTGAAGAGAAGAGATTGACTGCCATGTGTCATGGTCAGTTATATCAGCAAAGGATGAAGAAAGCCTTTGATAAGAAGGTCAAGCCTCGTGTGTTCCAAGAAGGTGACCTTGTGCTCAAGAAAGTTTTGTCTTTCGCGCCCGGCTCCAGGGGCAAGTGGACTCCAAACTATGAAGGTCCATATGTTGTTAAGAGAGCCTTTTCAAGCGGTGCTTTGATACTTACAACTATGGATGGGGAGGATTTCACTCGTCCTGTAAATTCAGATGCAGTCAAGAAATACTTCGCCTAAAAGAAAAAACAGAATAGCTCGCTAAGTTGAAAACTTGAAAGGGCGGCTTAGGCAAAAATGAGCGTCTCGGTGGATTGAAAACCCGAAAGGGCGATCCAGGCAAAAGTTAGAGACATAAAAAATGAATATATATCCCACTAGATTGAGTACCTCACCCCGGGGCAATCTAGGCAAAAATTAGGGATTTGGCAAGTAACTGCATCCTGACAAGACTTTATCCTACAACTATCATCTGTCAAAGAATTTCGCTCAGTCATCGTCAACTGAAGCTTTAAATACATCAGATTCAGAATTGGTGGATAAAAGGTCATTATGTTCAATGTAGCCCTTTTCCAATATATATCACCAATTTCAAATTTGTAAAGATCCATGGAGTCTTGCCATTTGCAGACTACCATTCCATCAAATAAATTTGAGCCTTTATCCAATTCTTCACACTCGTATTTGTTTCTGTTCAAACAAATATTTTGCATGTTTTAATTGAAAAATATCATTGTTTTGAATAAATAATTTTTTTCATAAGTTGTTTTTAAACAAAGTGAACATTCGCAACGAAAAGGATAATTGGGACGTCTTCAGTGCTCTCCCAAGGATAGTATGATCTCCAAAAGGGTAAGACATTTGTTCATATTCCCAGCATACCTGTATCCTCTTCATTATCTTTCAGGTTGTCTCCTCCGCAAGTGCAGAAGAAGGGTAAGCATCGCCAAATTCCCCAGAGAGTCTAGAGCCTTGATCCCCATTTTGTTGGGAGGAGTATGTCTCTAACAGCCCACCAAATCCCCAGAAAGTTTGGAGTCTGGCCTTAATCTTCTAACTCCTCAGTAAGGCTGGATTTAGCATTCGTGTTATCAATTATATGGTTGTCATCCCTTGGTTGGATAGACCTAAAATCCCTTATAAATTGATAAATTGATATGCTATCTTTTCGAGGAAGTTGGTCTTCCCTCATTGCACTTCTCCCGCAGAGTGAGCAGGAAATTCCCAACATGAGTGGAATTCTTAATAATTTGGTTTGTAGCTTATCCCCAATGGACTCGCCTACATTAATCTCCAGCAGGATGGGCTTTGATCATCCTCAGCATCAGATTTTATTCCCTGCAGATATCAATGTTTCCTGGTTTCTGTTGCCCCCGTCAGATTGGGAGTCTCCCCGGTGGGCCTAGTTTTCTTTTTCGAGATGTAGTACCGGATGTTTGTCCATTGATTCCTTAACTTGGTTGTGTTAGATATGCCTGTTTGTCAGTATGCGTCATACATAAACCACGCATATACATGCATAGCTACAACATTCAGATATTCATGTTGCATTCTTTGCCATATATCTTTGTTTGTTATCTCCTGCTATTTGGTGATGCATGTTTTCCTCAAGCAGATGTTGGTGTTTGATCTCTCCATATGGAGTCGGCCCCATAGGAAGAAAGTGTCTACCCTTTCTTCTATATTCCCCCCGAGTTATATTCTCGTGGATGATTGTTATTTTTGTTTCCTCCCAAAATATGTATTAGGGATGGAATTACTCCCCTGAGTTATATCCTCATTGGGTTGAGTCTTGTTTCGTTGTGTCTCTCTAGTTCGTTCCTAGTTTGACTCCTCTTGTTATTTCCCTTTTTACTTCCCCGTAGTTTAGATGAATGATTGCCCAGTAACCGGTGATTGTCCATCTTTTCCCCGGTGGAGTCTCAGTTGGTTTTCTACCCTCATAGCGGTAGTTGTAAACCTTATTTTATCCCCTTGAAGAGTTAACCTTGATTTTGTCCATCCTAACTGATGGCGGTTACTCTTCTATGGTTTTCTACCCTCATACCGGTAGTTGTAAACCCTATTTTATCCCCTTGAAGAGTTAACCTTGATTTTGTCCATCCTAACTGATGGAGGTTACTCTTTTGTGGTTTTCTACCCTCATACCGGTAGTTGTAAACCCTATTTTATCCCCTTGAAGAGTTAACCTTGATTTTGTCCATCCTAACCGATGGCGGTTACTCTTCTGTGGTTTTCTACCCAATAACTGGCGGATGTAATCTCCTCTTTGACGATTATCTTTATCCAATATTCGGTATCGATAATCCTCCACCTTTCGAGTGTATCTCTCAGTAACTAGGTGATATATCTCTTGGATAATTGCTCTGATAAAGCAATGTATCCCCGGCGAGTCATCTTTCATTCACCCCTCTCGTTGGTAATGATCGTTTCTCCCCTTTGATTGGTCATCATTTTATACCCATCATTCGGTAGCTCGATGTCCTTTCTTTTATCGATCAATTTATCCTTTATTAACCCAGTAGCCGGTTGTGGATAATCTTCCATGTGAGTATGTTATCTATGTTCTGACGGTAATAGATAATGTATCTCATGCGCTCTTCAGTCGAAGTCCTTTTCTTCCCCAGTCGAGTAAGATTCGTATTTCCTTTTGGAATCGAATGTCCATCCTACAATCGAGTTCGCTTTTTCAGCCCTCCTTTCGGATGATGAGTGTTTTGGAAATATTCCCCAATTCACGCATGGTTGGTCACCTATTATATGCCCAGTAACCGGTATCCTTGGTGTTCCTTCCTTTCTGCTCCCTATTATGACTTTTGTCCCCTGTGGAGTCAGATTTTCCTGAGTTGAAATGTACCTTTTCGGGTCTTCCTCAGATGTTTTAGATGATTGGCATCTCTCACCATTATACCGATCTTAGATGGTCATTCTCCCCGAGCATGTTGCTTGTCTCACCCTTATACCGGTGTTTTGATCACATGTCTCCTTGAGCTTATTACCCAGTAACCGGTAATACCTCATTTTGTTGTTTCCTCAGCTGAGTCCTCTTTGGACATTCCTTATGAGAGTCCCTTGGTGGATTTTCTCAGCCTGAGTCCAGATTTTTATCCGAAGTATCCTTTGTGGATAATTTCGATGTATTGGCCTATTCCCTAATACATGCATCTTTGCGTCAGATCGAGTCTTTCCATTGATTTATTTTCATGGAATCCCTTCATGTCTCCCAGCAAGTTTTAAGTCGTGACCTGCTCACGCATTTTACTCCCCTTTACTCCCCCAGAGTCTCTGTTCCCTTTATGAGTGTATTACTCATATGGATTTTCAGTTTTTCCTGATTTCTTCCCCTTTGTGGACACATAGCAAAGTATTACCTTTTGCATACATACATTTGCATCATGAGGTCTCTTAGGGACCAAAATTCGTCTCTTTATTATTATTTAAGTCCACTCTACCTCGTCGAGACGAAGATTTTAACCTTCACTTCTCCGGCTAGAATGACCTTAAATAGGGGCATCTGTAAGACCCCAATTTTGACCCTAAGATCCCTCATGGCATCATAACATTGCATTTGCATCTTGCCTCAAGGATCATAGCATCTTGGCTCCTGACCTTTGGGTGGGAACACTTGTGAGTTGGTTTGAGATCACCAAGAATGCTTGAATTGTATACTATTGCTTTCCTTACTTTGATTACTAACCAAAAGCACAAAAATATGTCACTAACTTTACTTGTTTTGTAGCTTGAGCAATCATAAGATCCAAGGCTCCTAGGAGACCCTATGCTCATTGATATGGACAGATGAAGAGGAAAGCAAGCATGGAAGTGGTTCACAAGGCCCTCATCCCTCATATATGCCTCCCAAGTATCTCAATTCATCATTTTGATCAAAGCAAACCAAAGGGCTTGAGGATTGTTTCCCAAGGAAACCCTAATTCATCTGTTCATCAACTATGCCTTGCTCATGAAGCAACCTCAATCCATGATCAAATAAAATTAAGGGAAGTTATTCCATTCATCATTTCATGCATATTTGAGTTTATGTGAGTGTCCTCAATCATCAATTCATCAAGATTTGAGGCATGGACTTGAGAAGTTGATCAGTCAATTCATCTGACTATTTTGAAATCCACTGAGACCTAACTTTTGATGTGTTTGTCAAATGGAGATGACCCCAAGAGAAAACATGTTCTTAAGAACCATATGAACGACTTTCCTGTTCATCAAAAAATTTATTGAAGCTTGGAAGGTCATCATCCATTTCAAAACATTATAGGTCATTTTGATTGAAACCCTAATTTTGGGTCAACTTCCCAAGAACATAACTCATTCATTTTTCATGATTTTGAGGTGGGATCAAATGAATTGGAACGTTTAGGGTGTCTACTTCATTGTTTATGTTGAACAAATTTTCATAATACTACAATAAATACATGTGATAATGCAAAACATTATAGGTCACTTTGGACCAAAGGCATTGAAATGTAAAAAAGTCCAACTTCAAGTGCCCATAACTTTCTCATCAAAAATCCAAATGATGCAAAATTTAAGTCCAAATTGATTGTATTGAAAAGATCTAAAACTTGGATGTTGAAGGTTTTGTCATTTGGAGCTTGAATTATTGAAACATGAGGGCTTGAAGTTGGCCTATTTTAGAAATTTTCACATACACATGCTTTGCACTTTGCACTTTATGATCAATTTTCATCATTTTCCCAATTCCAAATTAAGTTTTGTTCAACATAACAATTATTCCTCATGTTAAGAGATTTCCAACCATTACCCATTAAGGCCATGTTCTATTTTTGGAAGTGGCATTTTCGAAGAGAAGAACCTTTTGGTGCATTTTTGGAAACTTAATTCAAACTCATTGCACAAGCTAATTGCATCATTTATGCACGTCCATTTCACCTAAATGTGATATCAGCATTCATTTTCAATAGGAATTGGGCCCTCCATGCGCCTGTACAGGCCCATGCATGGAGGCCCTCTTCATTCATGCACACACTTTGCTCATGCTTGCAGCTTCCATTTGCTATAAATAAGTGTGCTAGGCTTCATAATTTGATAACCTGAAGGCGCCTGTTATGCTGCACAACTCCCTCCATAGCCATACCTAAAGTAATTCTCACTTTCTTTTCAAAATTTCAGATCTGAATTTCAACTTCGTTGGTTGATTTTCAGACTCATAATTCCTTGACCTTGCTTCATCTTCATCTCTAGATCACACTACAAGCATTAGCTAAGGAGATTTGTGCTTTCTAGATCCACATTTCAGAGGTGGATATCCAAACTTTTCTTCTTCGAAACACCTTGATTATTGTCTGTTTATTGCATTTTTTGGCTTGGCTGAAGTCCTCTCATCATAGGCAATTGAACTGTACCTTTAATTTTGAAATTCCATTAAGTTCAAGATGAACACCATCATTTTCAACCTCTGATTTCTCTTTCCATGGAGGTCTAGAGTGAAATTAGATGGCACAGGGGTGATGTACATCACCCTAGCTTTCCATTGATGTATATACGCCTCATTTGGTTAGGTTTTGTTCTCTGCAACTCTCGCCGGAATCTCTGGTCTCGCCGGAGAAGACGGTGATGTACACCACCGTCCGTTTTCTAGATCAAACCACAGCCGTGCGATGCATTCTCCAGATTTAATCTCATCCTTCCATCTTTATGACTTTTTTAATGGCTTGGTGTTTCTCATTGACCAACGTGTTTCGTGGATGCGCGCATATGAGTCGTCTGATGCGCCAGCTCAATTAATGAGCTTGAATCTAACGCATCACGTTTTTTCTCATTTTTTATTTCTGATTTAATTTCCATTTTATTTCTTTTATTTCTTTTCATTTCAAAAAATCATATCTCATTCATTTTAATTCCAAAAAATGTGAGACCAATTGCATTATTTCTCTTTTAATTTCTAGTTTCTAAAAAGATTTTTAATATTTTTATTTTATCGTTTGATATTTTTTATGAATTTTCTCTTTTCTGGTTATTTTTATTTCATTTTAAATAGTTCTCAATATCCAAAAAATACAAATATATTTTCTTAACCTCTTTGAATGATAATGGATCTATGAAAATATTCTCATCAATTTATTAATTGATTTGAGATTTATTTGAGATTTTAATTCAATTAGGTTATTTTTTATGCATTTTTAATTGATTAAAAATAGTTTCTGGTTTCTAAAAATGCTGAAATTTTTTGTCAAACTTTGTTTGACCTTGTTGAACTTAGGACGATCCATTTGGACTTTTCAAAGTTAGTTTGAAATGGATTTGAAGTTTGACCTTTAATTGTTTATTTTAATTCAAGTATTATTTTAATTTGGAAAAATACCAAAAATATTTTATTTGTTTCTTGACTTCTAAGTTTCATTTTGCTCCTGTTTACTAATGTTTGACCTTGATTTCATCTATCTTTGGTCAATGTATGTTGATTACTTCATTTGAATTTCCATTAATGTTCCTTCTTATTCATCTCCTTCTTCATCTTTTTCTTTTTTTTATCAATGAGTTAAAGATTGGTGGTTAGCCTTGATGAATGAGAGGTTTAACCTTCCTTGATTCAAATATAATTCATCTTGATCATAGATCAAGTGAATGGCTTTGCATTAAGGATAGGTTGCTTCCTAATCAAGCAAAGAACCTAAATCAATACAAGATCATTTCTCATCTTCTTTTGGCATGGCAAGTTGTAGGAGCTTGATTCACTAATCAAGATCTCTAACTTGTGTTGTTGCCTATATTTCTATTGACCGGCCTCAGATAGGTGTGACTACTACATTAGTCCACTTACGATTGCTTAACATAGCGCTAAATTGCCTTATGGCACACTAACACTAATAATTGACCATTAACATTTAATTCTTGCACTTTACATTTATGCAATTTAATATTCTTGTACGTATTAATCATTTGCTTTTGCTCTTTGCTCATTTGAGCACATGTTTATGTTAATGCAATTTTCCTTTTACTCACTTGAGCACATAATTGTGTATATACTATTGTGCTTGTGTTTTGTTTTGATTGTTGTGAACCAAATGCAAATGGACAAAAGGACTTAGACTTTAGGACATTCCCTATGCAAAAATGGAGTGAAAAGGACTTAATGTTGAAGATGAATTGGGAGGACCCAATCTCTAAACTCACTCTTGTCCATTATTGGTTTGCATTGTAGAACTTTTTGATGTGTGTACTTTTGTGCTAGGGATTCCCATTTGAGCCAAATTGAAGAACCATTGTCATGTGCATCAAAAATGAGAGATACAAGAGCCATTGGAAGACTCTTAAGAGCTTGCTTGATTGATTGGTTGCTTGAGTATACACTTATTTGCTTGCTTATTCCAAAGGTTGGGAGCTACTTGGATCATCACTATGATCTCAAGAAGGGAACTCCATTTGTGGTCTTATTTCTCTTCCTTCATCTCTTGTATGTTTAGGACTTAGCCATTCTTCTTCTTCCCTCCACTCTAACCCAAGCCAAAACTTTTGTGCAAACATTAACATTTGTTTTCCAACCTTAGAAACCTAAGCATTATGCTTTTGATCTTCAAACTTTCTTTTCATAACACTTATTTTGAATTGAATCTTTAAGTCAACTTTGACCATATTTTGTAAATACCTTTCATTTGGTAAATATAACTCATTCAAATGTTTTGTGGTTTCAATGGCCACTTCTTATCAAAAAGTTTCCATAACCTTTAACTATTAGGTTTGAGTTATCCTTAAGGTAGATATAATACTCACCTATATCCTTAGTGATGGACAATGAGCCTTCCATGCTTATTATAGGGTTAACCCCTCACTAGCATGTTGAAGCTATCCTCACATGGTGGATTTGTGGTTTTAGGTTGAGTTTTCTCCCTTGGATAACAAAAGACCTTAAGGCTTTTGGACCAATCAATTCACCAACTTGTTTTGAGATTTTTACCCCGAACTACGAGGTTTTGATCCTAATCTTTTTTAAGATGGTACGTAGGCAGTGGGTTTATCCATTCAAACACAAAATTGTAAATAAATTTGTATATTCTTCTCTCATCTCCCTAATCATGTTTGCACAAATAATTTTTTGCAAATACCAACCTACCTTACAACAAATTCTGAAAAGGGCTCCCTAGGAGTACCTAGGATGTTTTGGGTGCTTAAAACCTTCCCATTGCATAACCAACCACCTTACCCCGATCTCTGACATTTTTATTAGTTTTTGATTCGATAAAACTTCTCTATTTTTGTTCGCTTTCTAACCTTTCCTTTGGATAAATAGAAGTGCGGTGGAGACTCGAATTGTATGGTTTACTTTTGATTTAGTCAATAAATCTAAAGGTAACGAATACCCCGCTACATTAGGGAATAAAGCCAAGCCATAAATGAGCAATACCAAGATAGCTTCAAAAACTTCCATGCTACCGGCTTGAGCAAAGACAATAGCTTTACCAATGAGGAACTCAGAAGTCAACCCAAGAATACTTCATTTCTTCACCAAATGAGCATCAATCTCATATTTCTTAAGATGAAGAGCTTCAGCTATGATATGAGATCTAGGAATCTCCTCAAATCAACTAAAAGGTACTTCTTCAGATACGGGTATACCTAGGAGATGGGCATACTCCTCCAACGTGGGCATAAGCTGATAATCAGGAAAAGTGAAGCACCGATAAAGAGGGTCATAGAACTGAACCAAGACACTCAGAAGTCCCTCAACCACATCAGTAGATAACACAGACAAAAGCTTCCCATGACGTTGCTTGAAGTCCAAGGGATCTAATACAAAGGATGAAAACTTTCTTATCTCTTTCGAATCAGGACATTTGAAACTGTACTTCTTAGTGTTCCTTCGTCCATAATCCATGGTATGAAAATATTTGCAAATAAGACCCCAGTTTCCTTGAAATTTATTTTTTGTGATGAATGTTATAATGCGCATGTATGTATGAATGCAACAATCACAAACAAGGGATCACACACAAGGTAAACACAAATAAAGGTCAAAGGATGGATCAAGCCATCTTCAAGATCAATCATCCATTTTGGTGGATTATGGTTTTCACCTTATCAACACCTAATTTCCATTGATATTGACTAGACTTGATCGGATCAACCAAGAATCGAAAGGTTTTGTTGTGAGTCACGAGCATGGATTCAGGTTAAGAATAATCCCAAAGGAGTGTACTAAGGATAAAAACCTGTTGATCATGTTCTAAAAAGTTCCCAGGGTCTGATTCCCATCTATTAGATATTATAAGTTAGGATGACTGACTCATCAACCCATAATATTCTCAAGAGAAGCTCGTCTGAGTGTATTATCACATAACAAATGTTATCAGGTCTACACCTGAACAGCCTCCACACTACATCCTAAATAGGCCAAGTTGGGTTAAATGTTCTACTGTCCTCAGCTTCTCGGACCCCAAATCGAAGAAAGTAATGCCTAACCACAAATAACTTGTGTGACATTAGTAACTCCAAAAGGGTCTTTATTGAGTAGATGGGTCTCAAGCCAACTTGTTAAGGACTACTCCATAGAGTCGCCACCGCGCTTTTATTGTTTCCAAGGGAAAAGGGAAAAAGTACAAACAAAACCCAAAGATAAGAAGTTTTCAAATCAAAACTAATAAAATGTCAAAGATTACGCGTAAGGGGGTTGGTTACACAGAGGGAAGGTGTTAGCACCCAAAGTGTCATAGGTACTCCTAGGGAGCCCTTTTTTATATGTGCATATGTTTTTGGTATAAAATATGTTTGAGAAAAATAGAGTGTGGGGATGAGAAAAGAATTCATTAATTATACTTTTGTGTTTGACAAGACCTACGGACTTGTGCCTACGTACCAACATAAAAATGAGGGATCCAAACCTCGTAGTTCATGGTAAAAATTTCAAATAAGTTGGTCAATTGCTTTTAGCAAAAGTTTAAATGAAAAGGGCACAAAAGTCCAAAGACTTGAATGGAGTTTTTAGTTCTTTTTCTCTTTTGAAATTTTAAGTCAACATGGTTAAGTTTATTTATAACTTTGATTTAAGAAAAAGAGTTTGAAAGTTCAATGGCATAAGACCATCGTTTCTAATCATTAAAAAGAGGGAGAGATTTTGAAATTTAAGAAGTGGGAGGAGATGAAGAGGCTATCCTAAGCATAAATTAAAAGTTAAAAGTTGAAAAGATCTGACCAATGGGATGCAATCCAACAGACAAGAATGTCATATAAAAAACCCAGTTTCCCTTTGGACTTTGAATCAAGCAATAATCAATGAGCAATTAGTAGTATCCAGACATTATGAAGATCAAGGCATTAAATAAAGATAGTCACATACAAGCAAGCAATCCCAAAAGCTAGCAGTCTTCTTTGTCTTCTCATGTCTCAGATGAAATATTCCTTGATCAACTCAACAAAGCAACATACACCAGGTCAAAATAACAATTAGCACGAAGACAGAGTAGAAGATGAATTCAAACAAGATCCAAGGCTTACATCAAATGTAGGCTTAGTTCACAATAGCTTGGTTTCAAAATGTTGGCATTGGCCAAGTCCTTTTTGCACAGGGAATGTTGCATAGTTCTAAGTCCAGGAGTTCAGATCAAGATCAATAGTCCACCAAACATTTTTTTAGGGTTTTTGTTGTTATTAAGTATTTTAAGGTCCTAAGACCACAAACAAAACCAAAACACACAAACAAATATATACAATCACAAGATATGGCTCAAATGAGCCAAGTGAAAATGACATAAACATAAACAAGTTAAATGAAATGTGAATGTCAATGAATGATAAATGACTGAAATTTAAATTGCATAAAGTGAATGACTTGAAAGTAAAGCAATATTAACAAAAATTAGTCAAATGTTAGTCAAAGGTTAGTTAGAGGTTAGTTAAAGATTAGTGGTGTTTTTTAATTGATTAAGTCATTCTTTGGAGAACACTCAACCATTCTTTCACAAGTATGAATCCTTAAACCAAGACATCTTTCATGAGAAGGGCTCCAACTTGGATAATTCAACAAGTATGCCACTAGCTCTCATGAAAAAAAAAAATCTCAAGTTTCCACACAATACCATGAAGAATGGGAGACTTACAATCTCACTTACTAGAATGCTATGCAATTAGGGTCAAATTTAGGTCCATGTTAAGCAATCGTAATTGGACTTATGTAGAAGTCACATCTATCTGAGGCCGGGCAATGAAAATTTTGGTGTTAATACATGTTAGATATTTGGTATGAAAAACTAAACTCCTAAAACATACCACACACTAAAAGAAATAGATCAAGAGGGAGGGACCCATCTCAGTCATAGTTGTATTGGTTCATCTGACACAACATCATTGATGAACCAATTAGCCTTAAGACATTAGAGATTTCATTGGTCAAATGAGGGAATGGGAAAGAATAGGGATGAAGATTTAGAGGGAGGATAAGATAGAAAAACAAATTGACCAAGGGAGGATTTTATCAAATCAAAACCATTCATTCATTTTGGGAGATGAAATGTACATTTCATCAATCCCCTAAATCCAATGGTTTTGACCCAAAAAAAGTCAAATCAACATTGACCAAGGCCCAAACAAAAAGTCAAACATCTCAAGTCCATAAAAATGGCTCAACATAATTTTTAAACAATAAACAATTAAAAATCACATTAAAAATGAATAAAAATGCATTTTAATTTGGTCAAAACCTAAAATCCCTTCAAAACACCAAATAAATGGCAAAGGGATTTATCCTAGGTCAAACAAGGTCAAAGGATCTTAGACAAAAAAATTTACTATTTTTTGAAAGTCAGAAGTATTTTTAAACAATTAAAAATATTTACAAAAACATTTAATTCATGAAAAATATCAAAATTAATCCAAAAATTTCTTTAATTCAGAATATGAAAGAGAATTTTTTTTAAAGATTATTGGTGAAAGTCCCATATTTTTTAGATTAAAAATGAAATTGATATTAATTAAACAAAATAAAAGGATTAAATGAAAATTCAGAAAATAAAAAGAAATTAGAAAAAACAAGGGCCATTAGATCTCCCTCATTAATTGAGGTGGCAGATCTGATGGCCACACGTGCGTTTTTCATGGTAGTCTTCAGTCAATGCAATGTACGCGTGGTATTCAGAAGCAATGGCTCAGATTATAACATCCAAACATGATCAGATGGCCAGGAAGTGTGCCAACACACCACCGAAGTTAGGACTCCGGTCATCTTCTTTGGTGACCTCCACCGAACTGGTCCAACTTCATCTCAATGGAAAATGAAAAACAAGGACACTATTTCCAAAGAGAAAATGCTCAAGATCTCGAATCTGGCCTCAATTTTCTCCAATTCCAAGTATATAAAAAGATATAGAGAGTTGAATTTTGAGGATCATGAACTGAGTTGCTTCGATTTGACCTCAAAGCAACTCAATCTTGTTTCCTACATAGGTAGGACTACAGTTAACCAAAAAGCAAAGAGAATAGTGAAGAATTGAGAGAGAATCGAAGAGATAAAGTTTATGAAAATTCACCTTTGAGGGAGCCTGAATCTTGCTTGATCTTGCTTCCAATTGGCATTGGCTTGACTTCAGAAACTTGCAAAAGTTGAATTGGATCAAGGAAAGGCTTGGATTCTTGGTGTTTCAACTTCAAAACTGAACTGAAATTGAAACTCGATTTTCAAATGAAAACCTTTAAGTTTATCCTCTAATGGTGAGGGTTTGGATGGCAGGTTCAAAGCTTGGGCAAGGTGTCTATAATTTTGAGCATGAAGGGTCTTATTTATAGGAAATGCAATTGATTTTCACACCCTTCCATCAAAATGCCAAAAATAGCAAACTCCACTTGCATGGTTGCATGGGTCTGTGATAGGCCCATGAAATGATGTAATCAGGTCCAAATTTCATCATGTGCAATGCTGAAAGTGTGTCATGTGATCATGCAATGGAAATTGGAAAGTGAACATGGGATTCATCCAAATGGAGCCATGAAGAGAAACCATGCGCAAGTTATCCAGTTCTCGGCCAATGATATGATCTTGGACTTTTTTGAAAGGTGAGATCAAGGGGAACAACTTTCATGTTGAAATTTTTTCCATTTGAAGATTGGATCATGATGAATTTTAAGGTGGAAGTTTGGCAAATCAAACCTAAATGAAATGTTTCTAAGTACCAAGCCAAATGTTCACTTCTTCCACCTTGAATAACTTTTGCTATGGGATTCAAGTGGAAAAAGTCCCTTCATCAAAGTTGTATTACTTTCAAACCTATTAAATTTGGTCACCAATGTGACCTCATTTTGATTTGTCATGAAAGAGTTATGAATTTTAGAAATTGAGGAAAATCTCTTGTTCAATGGTAATGGTAGAAAGTGACCTATAATGTTTCCTCTTGGCACATGCCCTTACAAGTTGAATTTGAATTTCTTCCAAGAATAAAAGTTTGAGAGGACATCTTGAATTTGATCATGAAACTTTAATGGCCTTCATCTCATAAAAATTGAACTAGTTATGGTCCTTGGAAGCTGATCTCCTAACTAGGATTCAGACAAAATGACCTATAATCTTTTACCATAAAAAATGCGTTTCCAAGAAAAAATATCTATTGACTTAAACATGAAAGTTGCTTGTAATGGCATAAGGAGTAACGTTGCTTTTGGAATCATTTTCATATGACAAAAAGTGTAGGAGGTAGGGTCTAGTGAACCCCAGTTTTGACCAGTTGACTTTCTCTGGTCAACCACAATGAACCAACTTGCAAACTTGAATTTATATTGAACTCTTGGACTCATGGAGGATCATATATGTGTAAGATGATGTAATATGAAGTATCCCTTGAAATATTTGATCAGATGATGAGGAAACTGGCTGAGGAAGTCACACAAGATACCCAAATGAATTAGGGTTTCTAAGGCAAACAAGCTTCAAACTCTTGATGAATTCTTGATCAAAATGATAATTGGAGATCATGGGGATACATATATGATGTCTAGAGTCAATGTGAACCATCTCTTGATTAGTCTCCTTGCATTGAGGGTCTCAAACCCTATATATGAGTTTGATGGAGCATGGGTGGATGCATACACTACCTACAAAAGAAGTAAAGCTATACATAGACATATTTTGGTATTTTGGTTAGTAAATAATGAAAAATAAGGTATGATACAATAAAATGTGCTTGGTGATCTCTCCCAATTCCAACCTAATGAATGAGGGGTAAGGAGGATGCCAATGTGTGATCCCAAAGCCAATGCATATGATGAGATAGCATGAGGGATCTTAAGCTCAAAATTGGGGTCTTATAGAGACCCTTTATTTTCTTGTCGGTTACATTGCATTCATGTTGCATTAAGCTAAAATTTTCAATCAAATAAACAAACCCTTGATCCAACGTCAAGTGGCTTTTTCTTAATCAAATTCAAAATACTTAATAACTATAATTAGTATTGTACGCCACGAGCCATAAGTGGTGGTGAATGAGTGAGAATAGAGAATTCCTACCCTCACTCTATTTATTTTGGACGCAAGACTCTGGGCTTATTTTGGACGCAAGACCCTTGTACGGGTTGATATGAAGATCTCACTTAAAGTAGATGACCTTGATGGAGCATTCGCCTGACAAGTAAATTAACATAAGCATCTGACAATCAAGAAAGTCCATGACTCTAGGGGAAGTGTCTCACATCTAATTTCTCAAAATCCCTAGATCATTCAAAGCGAGAACCTTAGTTTTCAAAATAGTCATTATTAAACCTCATGCTTCGTCACAATGGTCCGAAATTATGCCTAAGTTCCGTGGAAATAAATAAAACCAGTCATTCATTCATACATACATTAATTCATTCGTCATCAAACTAATAATCAAAGCTCTTAAGCTTTTCGTTTGTTCAAATGCAGAATTTCAAGACCTTTTACCGACACAATCATGGATCCTTCAATAAGGAAAAACACTTCTCCCTTCTGATTCAAGAGTCCCGACATCAACTTATTAAAGGTCCTTATCTCAAAGGTAACAACCCTCAAGAACAACAAGTTTAGAGCCAATTTTTGGAACATCATAAATCTTATGACCGAGAAAGTTGATTATGATGCTATCACAACAATGGCCCAAGAATATGTCGTCCCCTTTAGATGCTTCACTTTCCCTGACTTCCAAATCTCTCCAACCTTGGAAGACCTTGAGAAAACTGTTGAGAGGTCTAACGCTATGAAGAAAGAAGCGAGGGAGGATTATGAAGCCCAAATCCTCAAGTTTAGGACCACTCTCAAAGAGTGTGAGGACCTCTTAGCTAAGGAACAACTTGAGAGAGAGAAGATTCACCGAAGCTTCTTGCACGAGCAGTTCAACCTTGGATGAGCCTGTGAGAAAATCAAGAACCTGAAGAGGGGGATCTATGACCAAGAATAAGTGGAGTTGCAAAACAATTGTATACATTGGGAGGAGCATTGCCATGGAGTCAAAGATTCCATTGCTCAAAGGGATGAAATCATCCACAATCTCCAAACCCTTTACAACGAGTGAAGGGACAAATATGCCAACATGGAGGTGCTGACTAACTATGCCCTTCAAGACTTTCCCGATAAGTTGAAGGAGACTGATCTGATTATGTGCCCAGGTAATACCCCTTAAGAGGTCTATCACTTTGTCAAATTCTGCAAGAAGACGATGGCTGAACTCATTACCGATATTGAGGCTCTCCGTTAGTCTCAAGGGATCACTTTTAGGGTTGACATCTGGTTAGTTTATTTGTTCTGACTACTTGTACTTTGCAACTTCCATGTATTTTTTACATGTTTGATTTCCCTTCAAACGATGAATAAAACTTCCTGATTTTCTCTTATGTGTTTTCCTTTTTATCTTTGATTGCAAACATAAATCGTCAAGCATTTCTTGCAATGAATAAACGCGATTAACTAAAAGAGCTTTGCATTAACGTAAAAACAAAAATTCATGCATCATTAGCATCTTTTAAAACATAAAACCAAAAACTCATATATCCACCCTTTTCTGATCAGAACCACTCTCCAAAGTTGACTTTCCAGTACAATACGTGAAGACACCAACAAGTCATCATGGAGCAACTTCAGCAAAACCAAGCCGCACTCCAAGAAGAAGTATCCCAAGTGAGGTCCCAGATGGGGAATATTATGGAGATGATCCAAGCGGTCGCTAGGGGCCAAGAGATTATGGAGAAGATGCAAGAAGACATAGACCAGCGTGCTAACGCTGCTAATCCTCCCATTCCTCCGGTGGGTGAGACTTCGATTCCTCCTCCTCAAGTTGACCCTCTGGTCCACATAGGCGCACCCGGAGGTGTACCATACATAAATCTTCATCCTCCTGTCGTTGAGATAGATGATCAACATGATGCTTTCTTCAGCCCTAGGGCTGCCTCTCAATACGATGCTTTTGGTCCGATGACCAATGAAATGGAGAAGAAGGTAAAGGCTATTGAGGAAAAGCTTAAAGAAATAGAGAGTATTGATGCATTAGTTCTTGATGTAGCTGAGATGTGCTTGGTGCCTGACGTGGTTATCCTAACCAAATTCAAAGCCCAAACTTTGAGAAGTACAAGGGAGCCAGTGACCCTAGAACCCACATCATAACTTATTGTCGGAAAATGGATGCTTATTCCAATGATGACCGACTCTGGATGCACTTTTCCCAATATTCACTCAGTGGGGTGTCCCTAGATTAGTACATGCAATTGGAGGGAACTCATATTCATGCTTGGAGAGAGATGGCAAAAGCTTTCCTTAGACAATATCAGTACAACACTGATATGGCGCTAAACCGCGTGCAGTTGCAAAATTTAACACAAAAGTCTGAGGAAACTTTGAAGAGTACGCTTAGAGATTGAGGGAGCTAGCAACCTGAGTACAACCGTCATTATTGGAAAGAGAGTTGATAGACATGTTTATGGGAAACTTATCAGGCTTGTACCTTGATAGAACGGTGGGAAGTACCTCCTCTGACTTTTTTGATTTGGTGTTGGTCGGTGAAAGGACTAAGAACATGATCAAGATGGGAAAAATTCAAAACTCTGCATGTACATCCGGCGTAGCAAAGAAACCTTTTGTCCCCTATGGAAAGAAAAGAGAAGGTGAAACTAATGCAACAACTATCGTTCGATCAAGGACTCCAGCTTATCAAGTTCTATATCAACAAGTGGCCATCATGGCCCCTGTTCAACTAATTCAACAACAACCATTTACTATTCCTGTTCAACCTCAACATCAACAACAACAATGCTACCAACAACCATAATAACAATGTTACCCACAACAATAATAACAATGTCAGCAACCCCAGTATCAGCAACAACAAAGAGCAAGAAGGCCTGAAAGAAGGTTTGACCCGATTCCTATGTCGTATAGCCATATTTTACCATACTTACTAAGAGGATCACTTGTACAACTAAGGGAGATAGGACCCCCACCAATGGTTATTCCTCCCTATTATGATGCAAATGCCCATTGAGAATTCCATTCTGGAGCTCCCGGTCATTCTTTTGAAAATTGCAAAGCTTTGAAGTACAAAGTCCAAGATCTAATTGATTTGAAGGCAATTACGTTCGTGACCAATGGCCCGAATATGAACAATAATCCTATGCCTCCACATAATAAAGCAACTATGAATATGATATAATTGGACGATGGAAGGAAGGTGATAACCTCTGTCAGTGAGTTGAAGACTCCTCTCGTTGAAATCAAGCACGTACTCGTGAAAAAATGATGCATTTTCAGTTTGCACCAATACTTGTGAACATTGTTTAAAGGACCCACAATAGTGTGAGATATTGAAGGCCTCCATTCATACTCTGATGAATCAAGGAATTCTTTTAATTGACTGACCCTCTACACTCAAAGACATGTCCACTCTCGAAATATCATATGATGAAGTCCCTCCTCCAAAAATTCCATATAACTTGTCTCAGATAACTCTCTCAGCAAATCATGTTGCTTTAATGATAATAACAGTTCTAACACCATTCCTCTACGACAACACCAAGGAAGTCCTATGGGTGTATGACACCTCAGTCTACATTCATGGTCAAAAAATTCAAGAAGAATCAATGAAGTCTAATGATCCAATAATTAGCATCGCAGGAACTGGCAAAGTCACAAGAAGTGGAAGGATCTTTGCACCCGCACCTCCTCCAGTTGGTCCTAGAAATCCTTCAACCTTAGACAAGGGCGAGCAAATTGACGATACTCAGCAAAGGCAAGACCATGTACATTCCAATGAGGTAGAAGAGTTACGCATTATCAAGAAGAGCGACTATCAAGTGGTTGAGCAACTCAACCAAACGCCATCAAAATTAATCAATTATTTTAATTTGATAAAAGTCCTCCCATGACCAATTTGTGTTTGTCTCATTTTCCCCTCCCTCTTAATCTTCAATCCCATTCTATCCCATCCATTCCTTTGACCTATGATATCTCTATATCCTAAGGCTAGTTGATTGCAAAATCAACATAAGAATGGATGAGATTAGGTCCACCCTCTTGCCATTTTCTTTTAAGTGTGGTATGTTTTAGGAGTATGGTTCATAATACCATATCTCTAACATGCATTAACACTAAAATTTCTATTTTCCGGCCTCAAATAGTTGTGACTTCTACATAATCAAATTACGATGGCTTAACATAGCGCTAAATTTTGACCCAAAAGCATAGAATTCTAGTAAGGGAGATTGTAAGTCTCCCCCCTTTCATGGTATTGTATGGAAAATTGGCCTTTTTTCCTTCCTTTGGAAGATGTCTTGGTTCAAGGATCCATGCATGTGAATAGAGGGTTGAGTGTTCTCCAAAGAATGACTTAAACAATAAAAAAGCAATACTAACTTCTAATCAACTAACATTTGACTAACTTTTAATTTCAAGTCATTTACTTTATGCACTTTAAATTCAAGTCTTTATCATTTGCCATTATTTATACCATTTAACTTGTTTACTTTAATGCCATTTTCACTTAGCTCAATTGAGCCATATCTTGTGATTATATTGTGATTGTATATACTTGTTTGTGTTTGTGGTCTTTTGACCTTAATGTACATAATAACAACAAAAAAACCCTTAAAAATGTTTGTGTGGACTGTTGGATTTGATCTGAGACATTGGACTTAGAATTAGGCAACATTCCCTATGCAAAAAGGACTTGGCCAATGCCAAATTTTCTAAAGCCAGTAATTGTGAGATGAACTTTCATCTGAAACAAGTATTGAGATCCCTTTTGAGTTCATCTGCTACATGGTCTTGATGCAAATGTTACTTTGAACCTGTGTCCATTGCCTTATTATAAGCCATTCAAGGAGTATGTCATCTGATACATGGGGAAGCTTATGAAGAGGATCATGGAGTTTCTAAGCTTGGATAGGGCTATCTTTATTTTATGCCTTGCTCTTCACCTTACTATTGTGTGTATTGATATTGCTTGATTCTAAAGTCCAAGGGAAAATTGGGTTTCTATATGACATTCTTGTCTATTGGATTGCATCCCATTTGTCAGATCATTTCAACTCTTAACTTTTAATTTTTGCTTAGGATTAGTCTCTTCATCTCCTTCCCACTTCTTAAATTTCAAATCTCTCCCACTTTTTAAAATCTTATTTGCTTGTGATTTCTAAACTATGACTTGTTGGCAAATTAGAAACTTTGACCTTATGTCATTGCATTTTCAAACTCTTTTTATTGATCAAACTTGTAAATGAACTTAACCATACTTGACTTCAAATTTCAAAGGACAAAAAGAACTAACACCCATTCAAACTCTTTTAGGCCTTTTGTGCCTCTTTCAAACTTAAACTTTTGTTAAAAGCAACTCACTCACTTTGAAATTGTTACCACGAACTACGAAGTTTTGATCCCTCATTTTATGTTGGTACGTAGGCACAAGTCCGAAGGTCTTGTCAAACACAAAAATATAATTATTGAATTCTTTTCTCATCCCCACACTCTATTTATTGCAAACATCTTTTCATGCCAAAACACATGTACACACAAAAAAGGGCTCCCTAGGACACTTTGGGTGCTAACACCTTCCCTCTGTGTAACTAACCCCCTTACCTGTAATCTCTGACATTTTATTAGTTTTGATTTGAAAACTTCTTATCTTTGGGTTTTGTTCGTACTTTTTCCCTTTTCCCTTGGAAACAATAAAAGCGCGGTGGCGACTCTGGTTTCATTGACGTCAAGCTTATCCATAGCTTGATGGTTATGAACTTACCGCTACAGAAATTAAGTGGCGACTCTGCTGGGGATGTAGTCTCGAGTGGGTTTAGCCTACTTTTTTGTGTGTATATAATTGAATATTTGATGTATTTATATTTGTTTGTGTGATATAATATGCTTGTTGGTCTTGGTCCTCTCTGAGTGGTGAGATAAGTTCTAACCCGAACTTGAGTACAATTAAGATAGGAGGATGGTATAGTCATGTTCGACTTATGTGGAGTAGTCCTTAACAAGTTGGCTTAAGACCCATCTTCTCAGTGGAGACCCTTTTGGAGCTATTGATGTCACACAAGTTATTTGTGGTTAGGCATTACTTTCTCTGATTTAGGGTCTGAGAAGCTAAGGACCGTAGAACATTTAACCCATCTTGGCCTATTTAGGATGTAGTGCAAAGACTGTTCAGGTGTAGACTTGATAACAGTTATTATGCAATACTACACTCAGACGAGTTTCTCTTGAGAATATTATGGGTTGATGAGTCAGTCATCCTAATCTATAATATTCGATAGATGGAATTAAGACTCTGGGGACTTTTTAGAACATGATCTACAGGTTTTTATCCTTAGTACCCTCCTTTGGAATGGTTCTTAACCTAACTCCATACTCGTAACTCACAACAAACCCTTGATTCTTGGTTGATCTAATCAAGTCTTGTCAATATCAATGGAACTTGGGTGTTGATAAGGTGAAAACCATAATCCACCAAAATGGACGATTGGTCTTGACAATGGCCTAATTCATCCCTTGACCTTTGTTTTTTCTCCTTGTGTGTGATCCCTTACTTGTGATTGTTGCATTCATGCATTCATGTGCATCATAACATTCATCACACCAAAAATAACTTCAAGGAACTGAGGTTTTATTTGCAAATATTTTCAGACCATGGATTGTGGACGAAGGAACACTAAGAAGTACAGTTTCAGATGTCCAGATTTGAAAGAGTTAAGGAAGTTATCATCCTTTGTATTAGATCCCTTGTACTTCAAACCACGTCATGGGAAGCTTTTATCTGTGTTATCTACTGATGTAGTTGAAGGACTCTTGAGTGTATTGGTTCAGCTTTATGACCCTCTCTACCGTTGCTTCATTTTTCCCGATTATCAGCTTATGCCTACGTTGGAGGAGTATGCCCATCTCTTGGGTATACCCGTATTTAACAAGGTACCGTTGAGTGGATTCGAAGAGATTCCCAGATCTCATATTATAGCTGAAGCTCTTCATCTGAAGAAGTATGAGATTGAGGCTCATTGGGTGAAGAAAGGAGGAATATTTAGGTTGACTTATGAGTTCCTAATAAAGGAAGCTACTGCCTTGGCTCAAGTCGGTAGTGTGGATGCTTTTGAAGCTATCTTTGTGTTGCTCATCAATGGGTTGCCTTTGTTCCCTAACATTGATGGTTTTATTGATGTTAATGCCATTAGAATCTTCTTGATTGGAAATCATGTGCCTAATTTGTTGGGTGATATGTATTTCTCTTTGCATCTAAGGAATTTTAAAGGTGGTGGAACTATTCTATGTTGTATTCCTCTTCTGTACAAGTGGTTTATTTTGCACTTGCCTTAGACGCCTGCTTTTGTGGAGAACAAACAATGTCTAAGGTGGTCTCAGAGACTTATGTCTCTCACTAATGATGATATAGTTTGGTATGATTCTTCATTGAGTAGCTTCGATATTATTGATTGTTGTCGTGAATTCTCTAATGTGCCTCTCATTGGTACACAAGGAGGAATCAACTACAACCCTGCTTTGGCTCATCGTCAACTTGCGTTCTCCTTGAGAGACAAACCTAATAACACTCAGTTAGAAGGTCTTTTCTATCAAGAGGGTAAGGATTCCCAACATTTGAAGTAAAAGATGGTACATGCTTGGCATAATGTGCATAGGAAAGGAATATTCGAGCTTGGTCAGCGCAATTGTGTAGCTTTGGAAGCTTACACTTCTTGGGTGAAGAAGAGAGCTTTGGAGTTGAAGATGCCTTATGCTTGTGAAAGACCTGTGTCTATGGTTGTGGTTGAGACGTCAACTCTTCCTAACCAATATGTAGAGGAGTTGGAAGACGTGTAGCACCTCAAATTTGCCCTCCTCATTCATGCATTCATTTTAGGTCATTTAACATTTCATATTGCATTTCATCATGTCAATCAGAATTAGCTCCAAGAGTTTATCTTCTAAGAAGCTTGGATATCATCCAAGTCACTTTGTGGGTTCATCTAGGTATCAAAGTCAAAGTAGGGTTCCTCAACGATTGAGATGCATTCTTGGTTTGAAGGTCTTATGGATGTTGTGTAGAGCTCTTGGGAGCTAGGGTTTCATTTTCAGAGGTTTTCTCTAAAGGATCAAGCTTAATGGGCTCAGTAAAGTTCAAAATTCAACTATGAAGTCAAAAGTCAACTATTGGTCAACTGAGGGTCAAATGGCTAGGGAATGACTCGGGATACTTCCATCATGTTCAAATGGGGTCTATTCATCGTTCAAAACGTTCATCTTGAAGGTACAAAGGAACTTCCTGAACTGTCATGCTCGCTAGGCGAGCAATCCTTCACTAGGCGAAGCCCACGCTTCCTCCTTCGCTCCAACGAGCCCTGATGATGTTGCTACTGGAATTGCTCGCTACCTGTTCGCTGGATGCTCGCCTAACGAGTAAATGCTAGCTATGTTTTTACCCAAGTCTGGGAGTGTTTGATGGAACCTTGCTGAATTGTGCTTTGCATGCTGTTTTGAAAAAAACAAAATCATGTCATGTTCGCTAGCTGCTCGCTAGGTGAAGACAATAGCGAGATGATTCGCTAGCTGCTCGCTAGGCGAAGACAGTAGTGAGCATGGCAGAAACCCATTTAATTTTCAGAGGGCCACTCATTTGGGCCCAAAACCATTTTAAATTATCTCACTCTGACTCTCACTCTCACTCTCACTCTGAGGCTGACTCTCACATTTTTTCATTTCCATCTCAAAAAACCCTAATTCGGGCAGCCTCCATACACACTGAAAAAACTCACTTGCACAAAATCACCTCTATCAATTCCATCTCACATAAACCTTAACATTGCTTTGCAAACCGAACCGTGCATTTCAATTTCAATCGATCTCTCCAATCAGGTTTGCCCTATTTCCATTACTTTATGCTTTCAATTTGAAATTTCTGAAGTATGAGACATTATGGGTGAATTTGGGAGAGTGGGTATCATTAGGTTTTGCATGTGGGTTTAGATGTGCATGAATGTGTAGAACAATGCCTTGAATGTTTAATCACTTAGTTTCCGAAATGGGTACCATAGGATTTAGGGTTTTCTAAAATTGGACTGTTATCAAGGAAGGACCCAGAACCCATAGACATTCGCTAGCACCTCGCTAGGCGAATCTGTGGCGAGCATTCGCTGCCACTTCGCTAAGCGAACCTGTAGCGATCATGACAGTAATTGGTTTTCTGTTTGCTCTCTAATCTGTTTTGTGCTTTGTTATGACATGCTTTCTATTACATTCGTGCACTATTCACCTGACACTGTTGTTGCTATGATTCTTCTGTTTGGTGCAACTCTTGATTGCACCCCATCTTGTAATTCTAACTTGTTTGTTGAGTTTTTGTGACGGCTCACATGACTCTTGAAGAGATAGCTTGCTTGGTATTCCACTTTATTTGTGGGATACCATTTGGAGATTTATTCTAATTGCTTTCCTGACTTGCTTTCTTTGATGGTGCTAGCCTGAGAGACCTCTGGGTTTCTTGTTTCTTTAGTTGCTGCTACTTCGGATCTTTATCCGTGTGGTAGATCTCTTGATCCCTTTTACATCTTTCCCGCATTCTACCGCTTTCTTAGCTGGAAGACCTCGATAGGAGGCAATGTTTTTGTGTGTTTACTTTTGTGCCCAAAGACCTCCAAGAGGAGGCACCAGTGCTAAAGACCTCCATGAAGAGGCAATTGACGGATAAAAGGGATTAGTAGTCAATCCCCCTTTATTCAGTGTGTCGTTCTTTATGCTCGAACTACGTGTCGATGCTTCAGAACAAAAGCCCAAGATCTTTTGTCCGGTCAGTCAGTGGAGAGGGTTCCATCTTTCTGGAACCCCACGCTTTGTCACGAGCTCACCCTGTCCAGGGTTAAGAGCTATGAGGTCTTATCCTCATTACCCTTTTGATCCGCTCACCCTGACGTTCAATGTCAGTGGTTAAGAGCCCATTTGATTACCTTTCCATGGCTTGTTTGTCCAGGCTGATATGACCCCTCTTGACTAAAGCCCTACACATGTATGTTTGAGCCCCCCTTGTTGGTGTGTTTACTTTATGCTATATGTTTTTGGTGTGGTGTTATCGTCTCCCCACAGGACTGCTAGGCTTCGTATAGTCTCTCGTTTGCATGTCAATTAAGGTAGCACGGTTCCTTCGTCTAGGACTTCCTTTTTTGCATGAGCATTCCTAAAACACAAACAAACTCTTTGATTTTCTTTTCTTAAGAACACGTTAACTCCTTCTACTATAGGTGAGTAAGTCTCCAAAGGTCGAGCATCCAGTAGATTGCGTAGTAACGTTGTTCATCTAAAAAAACACAAAACAAACAAAAATAGGTTAGCCGAGCTACGGTGCTCTGATTCTCAATCCTTCTCGAGATACGTATACAGCAGGGTAGGGCCTGTGCGAGCAATAACTCTTTCTTTTCCCTACTTTGATTTTCTCTCTTTCGCATCGCATATAGGACTTTTTATACACACACTTTAGACATAAATAGCAAACGTGGATCCTGTGGAGTACCACAGACGTGAAGGGGTGCGATAACCTTCCCTTCACGTAACCGGCCCCCTTACTCAGTTTTCTTTGGTTTGAGACTTTGTTTTATCCGTTCCCTCTTGGTTATGCAGTACTACCTTTCCCTCCTCTTGGGATAAAAGTACATAGCTGGCGAATCTACTCTTTTTCCGCGCCACCTCTTTTTCGCGTTTGTACTTGGATTCGGGAAATCCGGGGAGCGACAGCTGGCGACTCTGCTGGGGATTTACTTTCCCTAGTGGGCCTTTCCTAGCGTTTGTTTGTTTATTGTCTATTGTGTGTTATTCATTTATTGCTTTGCATACTTATCTGCTTGCATTGCATCCTATGTGCGCTTTACTGTTTCATGCATACTGTGCTGGCTGTGTATCTGTTTCGCTGTTGGGTGGGAGTCACAAGAGGTAAAAGGCCCAATACACAGGCTATGAGTGAACTTTAGGACGCATAGGAATAGAGTGATTCATGGGAAGCGGGTGGTATGGCGCCACTTAGCGGAGCATGGTATCACGAGCAGTTCAGATTCTGATGGGGTATTATCGTTGCATACACCTGGTGTGCATATGACGATATTCTTGAAAGGATTGTTTATCCTGCATTTCTCTTGACCTTACCCTGGCGTAGATTACACCCGTGAGTGGGGCGGGAATGAATCATTTATAGGTACTGATGGTGACTTGTTCTGATGGTGATTTGTTCTGTTGATGACCGTGTCCTGTTGGTGACTTTTGTTTGGTTCTTGTTGGTGACCGTTGGTTCTGAAGTATGGGTGCTAAGTTGATGACTGTGTTCTATGGTTCCCGGTTCCGAGTTCATGCTGAAGTTCTGATCCTGTGCCTCGTGATACACAGCCAACCAGTCATTGTTTCATCATTTTGCATCATAGCATGTTTATTTTATGAAAAAAATGCATAAAAAAAGAGAAAAAAATCAATCCGCATATGCATATCATTTTTCAGGTTTATTCAGGAGTATGTTCACACCGAGAGATGGCTGCCATTCCAGAGTTGAAGAGGAAGACTTGCACCTACAGCTTTTACCGTGAGCCGTTGACATCTTTGGAAGAATTGGGTAATCTCGTGACCGACCGTAATCAGAAAGTTTTTGATGATCAGTATGGGGATATCTTGGCATTGTTAAAGATGGTGGTTGATCCGGTACCTCTGCAGACTCTCATTCCTGAAGGACGACTTCCCTAGTTTGTCTTGTTGTTTATTTTGAGAATCACCTCCAGGATTGTTGGATGGGATTCCTTGTTCTACACTGATGAACTAAATCTTTTCTTGAACCATGTTTGTATGAACCTTATTTCTTATGTCTATGGATGAGATTATTGATGTTTCACTGTTGCTTGCCGTCCAGTGTATGTTGCTTCTTTGTTGTCTATGTTCCGCCTACGGGCGCAGGTTGCCATATTTCAAAGGTGGACGAGGCTCTTGAATACCTGAGAAATGATAAAACATAACATACGCATCATACACATATCATTCTTGCATCATTACAGGTGTTCTTGAGGAGGATTTGTCATTCTTGTTCCCGTTTCAGGAAGGATTGCTGAGTATCGTCCGCACCGTTACGCAACAAGGCAGAATCAACAGAAGACCATGGATCAATTTCAAGCAGATCTAGCAGAGATGAGGACCAACATGGCCCAGTTCATGAGTATGATGCAAGAGGTAGTGCAAGGGCAAGAGGAACTCCGAGCCTTGGCCCAGAGACAAGAAACTGTGATTCCCCCTGTCAGTCAGAATCCGTCAGAAGGGACCCCTGTCGATGATGCTGCTGTTACCAACCATGTCAACAACTATGCTACCGGTGATGAATTGCATGGTATTAGGATCAATGGACAACCCATCATTACAGAGGCTGCTAATGCTCGAGCGACACGTGCTCCAGTTCACCATCCTTATCATTTGGTTGACAAGCAAGAGGATATGTTCACTATTCCCAGTGATGATGATGAATTTGGAAAGGCGGAAGAGAGAGATAGAAAGGTCGACGCCCTTGCTGAAAAGATTCGCGCCATGGAGTGCCAGAATTCTTTGGGTTTTGATGTTACTAACATGGGTTTAGTTGATGGTTTGAGGATCCCATACAAGTTCAAAGCACCATCTTTCGACAAGTACAATGGCACTTCTTGTCCCCGAACTCGTGTGCAAGCTTACTACCGGAAGATATCCGTTTATACTGATGATGAAAAAATGTGGATGTACTTTTTCCAAGACAGCTTGTCTGGAGCCTCTTTGGATTGGTACATGGACTTGAGAAAAGAATCTGTCAGAAGCTAGAGAGAGTTAGGTGAAGCTTTTCTGAGGCAGTACAAGCATAACATGGACATGGCTCCGAGCAGAACCCAGTTGCAGAGTTTGTTTCAAAAGACCGGTGAGAGTTTCAAGGAATACGCCCAGAGGTGGCGTGAACTAGCTGCGAGAGTACAACCTCCGATGTTGGAGAGAGAATTGACTGATATGTTCATTGGAACCCTGCAAGGTGTATTCGTGGATCGTATGGGAAGTTGCCCATTTGGTAGTTTTTCGAATGTTGTGATTTGTGGAGAAAGAACTGAAAGTCTTATCAAAGCGGGAAAAATCCAAGACCCTGGTCTTTCAAGTTCTTCAAGTGCTAAGAAACCATTTTCAGGGGCACCCATAAGGAGAGAGGGTGAGACAAATTCTATACATAATCAGAGAAATGGAAACAGAGGACAACAATACCGTCAAGTTGCTGCTGTGACTATTCCAGCAACCCAACCTCAACAACAACAAAGAGGACAACCACAACAACAACAGCAACGCCAATTCCAACCAAGACAAAGAATGCCAGATCGTCATTTTGATCCGTTGCCAATGACTTATGTTGAATTACTCCCTGAACTGCTTAGGTTAAAGTTTGTTGAACTTTGCACTATGGCTCCATTAACAAGGATTCCCGCTGGTTATGATGCTAATGTCCGTTGTGATTTTCATTCTGGTGCGCCAGGGCACCACATCGAGAATTGTCGGGCTTTTCACCATAAAGTTCAAGATTTGATTGATGCCAAGATGATTAACTTTGCTCCTACTTCGAATATGGTGAATAATCCTAGGCCTCAGCATGGAGGGCCCAGAGTAAATAGTGTGGAAGATGGGAAAAATTTGAACTTGGTAGTCAATGTTAATGATGTTCAGACTTCGTTGTTTGTAATAAAGGAACGTCTGCTTAGAGGGGGAGTATTCCCGGGATGTGACAATAATTGTTCAGATTGTGGTAATCATGAAAACGGCTGTGTGAAACTGAAAGAAGGTATCCAGGAATTGATGAATGAAGGTTGTTTACAGTTTGATCGAGTAGTGAAAGACCGTGAAGAGGCATCGACTGTTACCATTTACTTTACGCCATCAGAAGGTCCTATACGTGCTCCAAGAACTATTAGTGCACCCGTGACTATTGGTACTCCTGTGACCGTAGCTGCGCCCGTGACCATATCTGCTCCGGTGAGTGTTGGTGTTCCCAAAATTATTAATGCTCCAGTAACTATCAGTACTCCTACCACCATTGCTGCTTCTAGTGGAAGACTTTTTGAGAATAGTAGAGCAATTTCATGGCAATATGACAATGCTTTTTGTAGAAATAGAAGACCAGAGAATCAGACTAGATCAGTAAATCATACTCCAGTGACGATTGGTTCGTCAATTAAGACTCCAGTAGCAGTTGGTTCGGTTGTGGGTAATGTGGGAGGACCTGGAGGATTTACGAGAAGTGGTCGTTTGTTTGCACCACAGGTTCCGAAGGATAACAATGCTGAGGCTCTTGCTAGAACAAAAGGAAAACAAGTTGTTGTTGAAGAAGAACCAGTGCGAAAGGAAGTGCCCGAGAATTCTTTTGAGAAGGACGTGGAGAAATTTATGAGAATTATCAAGAAAAGTGATTACAAGATCGTAGATCAGTTGAACCAGACACCGTCAAAAATCTCTATTCTCTCTTTGTTGATGTGTTCTGAGGCACATCGTAACGCCCTGTTGAAAATGTTGAATATGGCTTATGTGCCTCAAGAGATTTCTGTTAACCAGCTTGAAGGTGTTATTGCAAATGTTAACACGAGACATGGTTTGGGATTCAAGGATCTAGACTTGACACCTGAGGGTCGCAATCACAATAGAGCTCTGCATATCACGATGGAATGCAAAGGCGCGGTCTTGTCGCATGTTTTGGTTGATACCGGTTCTTCTTTGAATGTGCTGCCCAAAAAGGCTCTGAGTAAGCTTGATGCCGAAGGGGTTATTCTCACACCAAGTGATCTTGTTGTCCGTGCTTTTGATGGATCCAAGCGATCAATTTTTGGTGAAGTCACGTTGCTTGTGAAGATCGGCCCGGAAGTGTTTAATATTGTCTTCTATGTAATGGATATTCAACCAGCATATAGTTGTCTGTTGGGGCGTCCCTGGATACATGGAGCCGGAGCAGTTTCTTCGACTCTCCACCAAAAGCTAAAATATGTGTGGGATGGTCAAGTTGTGACCGTGTGTGGCGAAGAGGACATCTTTGTGAGCCATTTATCCTCCTTCAAATATGTGGAGATGGATGGCGAAATTCATGAAACTCTATGTCAAGCTTCTGAGACTGTCAGTATTGAGAAGGTGGCTTTTATTGAACAGAAGAAATCAGGTACCTCGATCGCGTCCTATAAACAAGCTCTGGAGGTCATTCATTCAGGTAACGCGGAAGGCTGGGGCAAGGTGATTGATGTGCCCGTAAAAGAAGACATGTTTGGCATTGGTTATCAGCCTTTTCAATCATCAGAGCAAGGTGTCCAAAATCAGAAAGGGCCGTGTACTTTCACTAGTGCTAGATTGATGAATCACGGGGATGTCTTTGCAATAGACAATGAAGATGGTGACAGTGATTAAGATATGGATAACTGGGTGCGCCCGTGTGCTCCAGGGGAGAAGATCAGCAACTGGACTGTTGAAGAAATAGTCCAAGTTACTCTTCAGACAGAGTAATTTTCTTCTGTTTTTCATTTTGCATGAAAGCCCTACGCTCTGCCCAAGGCGTGGTGGTTCATTGTAGGGCCACATCATGTTTTGAATTTTCAATGATTATCATCAATAAAGGATGTTTTGCAATCAAATTTGTGTTCACCGTCTTTCTGTTTTTATTACTTTCATTTTCAAAACAATAAAAATGGCAATGTTTTTTTTTGTGATTTCCTTGAACTCTTTTCTAAAATAAAGCATGAAACACCGTTCGTGCAGAATTGATCTTGCGGATTCCATTAAAAACAGTTCTGTTATGGCTCAATATGACTTCGATAATCCCATTTACCAAGCCGAAAAGGAGAGTGAAGAAGATTGTGAACTCCCCAAAGAATTGGTCAGACTATTGAAACAGGAGGAAAGGGTCATTCAACCTCATCAGGAAGAGTTGGAAGTCATTAACCTTGGTACTGAGGACGCAAAGAAAGAGATCAAGATAGGGGTCGCTTTAGAGGAAAAGGTCAAGAGAGGGCTGATTGAAATGCTGCAAGAATATGTGGATGTATCCGCATGGTCGTATCAAGATATGCCTGGTTTGGATACAGATATTGTGGTGCACAGGCTACCTCTCAGAGAAGATTGTCCTTCGGTAAAGCAGAAGCTTCGCAGAACTAGTCCTGATATGGCTGTCAAGATCAAAGAAGAGGTTCAAAAACAGTTGGATGCGGGCTTTCTAGCAGTTACCAATTATCCCCCTTGGGTGGCCAACATCGTACCCGTGCCGAAGAAGGATGGTAAAGTCAGGATGTGTGTCGATTACCGAGATTTAAACAGAGCCAATCCGAAAGATGACTTCCCATTATCTCACATTGATGTATTGGTCGATAACACTGCTCAGTCCTCGGTTTTCTCTTTCATGGATGGATTTTCTGGCTATAATCAGATCAAGATGGCGCCAGAAGACATGGAGAAGACGACATTCATTACACCTTAGGGCACGTTCTGTTATAAGTTAATGCCATTTGGGTTGAAGAACGTCGGTGCTACCTACCCAAGAGCTATGACGACTCTCTTTCATGACATGATGCACAAAGAAATTGAAGTGTACGTGGATGATATTATTGCGAAGTCTCAGACAGAAGAGGAGCACTTGGTAAACTTGCAAAAGTTGTTTGAAAGATTGAGAAAGTTCAAACTCAGGCTGAATCCAAACAAGTGTACATTTGGAGTGAGATTTGGAAAGCTGTTAGGTTTCATTGTCAGCGAGAAAGGGATTGAGGTTAATCCAGCGAAAGTAAAAGCTATTCAAGAAATGCCTGAACCAAGAACGGAGAAGCAAGTTCGTGGGTTTTTAGGGAGGCTGAACTACATTGCACGGTTCATATCTCATCTAACAGCTACGTGCGAACCGATATTTAAATTGCTAAGAAAAGATCAAGCAATCAGGTGGAACAATGATTGTCAAAAAGCTTTTGATAAGATAAAAGAATATTTGCAGAAACCTCCAATTCTTATACCTCCAGTTCCTGGGAGGCCTCTGATAATGTACCTTTCAGTAACAGAGAATTCGATGGGGTGTGTATTGGGACAGCATGACGAGTCTGGTCGAAAAGAGCATGCAATATACTACCTTAGTAAAAAGTTTACCGACTGTGAAACAAGATATTCGCTGCTCGAGAAAACTTGCTGCGCTTTGGCATGGGCTGCTCGCCGACTAAGACAGTATATGTTGAACCATACTACCTTATTGATTTCTAAGATGGACCCAGTAAAGTATATCTTTGAAAAGCCGGCCCTTACCGGATGAGTGGCTCATTGGCAAATGATTTTGACAGAGTATGATATCTAGTACACGTCGCAAAAGGCCATCAAAGGTAGTATTTTGTCTGATTACCTTGCCGAGCAACCAATTGATGACTATCAGCCGATGATGTTTGAATTCCCCGATGAAGATATCATGTACTTAAAGATGAAAGATTGTGAAGAGCCTCTTGTCGAGGAAGGACCGGATCCCGATGACAAGTGGACACTGATGTTTGATGGGGCGGTAAATGTGAATGGAAACGGTGTTGGGGCAGTACTCATTAATCCTAAAGGTGCACACATACCTTTTTCTGCCAGATTGACTTTTGAAGTAACCAACAACGAAGCTGAGTACGAGGCCTGTATCATGGGGATTGAGGAAGCCATCGATCTAAGGATCAAAACTATGGACATTTATGGAGATTCCGCTCTAGTGATTAACCAAGTCAATGGAGACTGGAATACTCATCAGCCGCATTTGATTCCTTATAGAGATTACACCAGAAGGATCCTGACTTTCTTCAAGACAGTAAAGTTGTATCATGTACCCCGAGATGACAATCAAATGGCTGATGCCTTAGCCAGATTGTCTTCCATGATTAAAGTTCATTGGTAGAATCATGTACCACACGTTGCTGTGAATCGACTCGAGAGGCCTGCGTATGTGTTTGCAGGCGAGTCTGTTATTGATGAGAAGCCATGGTTTTATGATATTAAGAATTTCCTCAAAAGCCAAGAGTATCCTGAAGGAGCGTCAAAGAATGACAAGAAGATAATGAGAAGGCTAGCTGGAAGCTTTTACTTGAACAAGGATGATGTGTTGTACAAGAGGAACTTTGACATGGTTCTGCTCAGATGGGTGGTTAGACACGAAGCAGACATGTTAATGCAGGAAGTACACGAGGGATCTTTCGGTACCCATGATGATGGTCATGCAATGGCCAAGAAGTTGTTAAGAGCCGGTTATTACTGGATAACCATGGAATCTGATTGTTTCCAATACGCTCGGAAGTGCCACAAATGTCAGATCTACGCAGATAAAGTGCATGTACCACCAAACCCTCTGAATATTATGAATTCTCCTTGGCCATTCGCGATGTGGGGCATCGATATGATTGGAAGGATTGAACCTACTGCTTCTAATGGACATCGCTTCATCCTAGTCGCGATTGATTACTTTACCAAGTGGGTGGAAGCAGCTTCCTATGCTAGTGTTACCAGACAAATGGTTGCTCGATTCATTAAGAAAGAAATTATCTGTCGTTATGGGGTTCCTGAGAGAATCATCACTGATAATGGTTCGAATCTCAATAACAAGATGATAAAAGAGCTTTGCAAAGACTTTAAGATCGAACACCACAATTCATCTCCTTACAGACCAAAGATGAATGGTGCTATAGAGGCGGCAAATAAGAACATTAAGAAGATTGTGCAAAAGATGGTTGTGACGTACAAGGATTGGCATGAGATGTTGCCTTTCGCTTTGCATGGGTATCGTACCTCAGTGCGTACGTCAACCGGGGCAACTCCGTTTTCACTTGTGTATGGCACGGAGGAAGTCTTGCCAGTAGAAGTTGAAATCCCTTCTTTGAGGGTGATGATGGATGTAAAACTTGACGAGGCTGAGTGGGTTCAAGCCAGGTTTGATGAGTTAAATTTAATTGAGGAAAAGCGATTAGCAGCTGTGTGCCATGGACAACTATATCAGAGAAGGATGAAGAAGGCCTTTGATCAGAAGGTGCATCCTCGAAGCTATCAGATAGGTGACTTAGTTTTGAAGAGGATCCTTCCTCCCGGTACAGATAACAGGGGCAAGTGGACTCCGAATTATGAAGGTCTATATGTTGTTAAAAAGGTCTTTTCTGGTGGAGCCTTGATGCTTGCAACTATGGATGGTGAAGATTTTCCGTCTCCTGTGAATTCAGATGTAGTCAAAAAAAACTTCACATAAACTGACCCACTGGACAAAAAAAGAAAGTCCAGGCAGAAAAGGATATCCCGGCGAACCAAGAAAAAAAAAAGGTTCGGGCAAAAGTTAGGGATAAAGAATGAAAAAAATAATATGTACACCCGGTAAGTCGAAAACCTGCAAAGGCGACTTAGGAAAAAATGGGTATCTCGGTGGATTGAAAACCTGAAAAGGAGGTCCAGGCAAAAGAGGGATTAAAGCAAAGACTACAGTCTGAGTTATCTGTACTTCATCGCGTTTCAGTGTCTACCATCTTGAAGGATATGATCGGTCCAATCACTCTTCTCAGAAAGCAAAGAATTTGGGGAAATTGAAGATCTATGAGTCATAACAGAATTGGAAAATAGTGGAATGCCGAGTTCACATTGCCAATAGGATAGTTTATTTTCTCTTTTGGCGCAATTACCTCTTCCTAGGAATTGTTTCCTGATGTATTTGCCTTTATAGGCCATTTTCAATCAATAAAAGTCGTTATTCAGTCAAATTGCTCTCTTGTTTTTTATTTCTACTGTTTTGTGTGCAAAAAACGTCCGAATTTTTTATAAACATTGCATCTAAAAACATGAAGGCTATACAATGACGTGCGGAAAGATAAAACATCTGAAAATCATTTTGAATGTTGGGTACACTTGAGTATATTTTGTCCATACGATCCCCTGGGGCATGTATGTCTTGCCGTTTTGCAGGTTACTATCTTTGATTGATGGCTAAAGCAGATGAGCCAAAGTTTGTTCGAAGGAAGACCCTGTTGTTTCAACACTGTCCAGTCGTGTAAGAAGTTGGGTCGTCTAAGTCGAGTTCAGAATTTGCTTCCCCAGCATGGTCAAGAGGTTGGTGTTTCCCCAACAAGTGACTCCCCAGTTGAGTTGGTTTCTCTACCGTTCCGAGAATGTCAGATTAGTAAGTATCCTCAGCAGAATTGTTGTATGTCCCCACAGAGTTGGAAGATCGAATCAGAAATTGTGTGCTCAGTAAGGTGATCATTTGCTTTCCCAGCAGGAGTTTTCCTCCCTTTGCATCTTGCATGTAGTAATCATCATTTGCATTCGCATTCTCAAATCGCGTAGCATTTCCATTCAGTATGGAGCATTACGTCGTGGAAAATTCAAACATATGCATACATGTATTAAACCAGATTGGATCATATCTCCGGGAGAGAGGGATCATTTTTCAACATCAGTGTAGCACATTTGCAGCAGTCGCTCTTGGCGACATTCAGAATCGATAACCCCGGTGAGATTTATTTTCTCACCAGTCCGTGAAAGGAAAGCTTGATTCTTTTCTGAGTTAGTCACCAATAAGTGTCTGCCTTATTTTGACATATGTAAATATCATCCTTGAGATACCGGTAAGTGTCGTGTTGATCCCCGTAAATGTCTGTGCTTTTCTTTGATGTCGGCGAACATCATCTTTCGATGTCGATAAACGTCGAATTCCAATCGTTGGCCATCAATAAATGACATGTCTCTCATGGTGTCTACAAAAAAATAGTTCTGTCAACACCTGTGTGTGTCCTTTCCTTTTTTGGTGTCAGTAAACATCATTGTTCGATGTCGGTAAACATCAGCCGCTTGTTAACCATCGGTAAATGGTTTTGTCGTTTAAATAACTGTGTGTTTTCGCTATCCGTAAATATCGAGTATTTCATTTTCGCCATCGGTAAATGGTTTCGTTCCATAAATGTATTTTTTCCTTGATGTCTGGTCTTGTTTCACTTGTAAACATCTTTGTTCGATGTCGGTAAACATCGAGTTCCTTCCCAGTCATTGGTAAATGTCTGGTCTTGTTTCACTTGTAAACATCTTTGTTCGATGTCGGTAAACATCGAGTTCCTTCCTAGTCATCGGTAAATGTATGGTCTTGTTTCACTTGTAAACATCTTTGTTCGATGTCGGTAAACATTAAGTTCCTTCCCAGTCATCGATAAATGTCTGGTCTTGTTTCACTTGTAAATATCTTTGTTCGATGTCAGTAAACATCGAGTTCCTTCCCAGTCATCGGTAAATGTCTGGTCGTGTAGCGCTTTCTTTCATATCGGTAAATATCAAATCTGTTTTGAAGCCGCCATTGGTAAATGGCCTCGCTTTCTTTGCTATCGGTAAATATCAAATCTGTTTTGAAGCCGCCATCGGTAAATGGCCTCGCTTTCTTTGATATCGGTGAATATCAAATTTTGTTTTGAAGCCGCCATCGGTAAATGGCCCCGCTTTCTTTGATTCGTCACCTACAGAGTGCAAATTCTCCGGTTCTTTTGGTATTCAATCCTTATTTACCTTGAAAGTCTGATAGCCGCTGCTTTCATCCGTTCAGGTTCACAGTTGATTGAATAGGGGCAGCTGTAGCACCTTAAATTTTCCCTCCTCATTCATGCATTCATTTTAGGTCATTTAACATTTCATATTGCATTTTATCATGTCAATCAGAGTTAGCTCCAAGAGTTTATCTTCCAAGAAGCTTGGATATCATCCAAGTCACTTTGTGGGTTCATCTAGGTATCAAAGTCAAAGTAGGGTTCCTCAAGGATTGAGATGCATTCTTGGTTTGAAGGTCTTATGGATGTTGTGTAGAGCTCTTGGGAGCTAGGGTTTCATTTTCAGAGGTTTTCTCTAAAGGATCAAGCTTAATGGGCTCAGTACAGTTCAAAATTCAACTATGAAGTCAAAAGTCAATTGTTAGTCAACTGAGGGTCAAATGGCTAGGGAATGACTCGGGATACTTCCAGCATGTTCAAATGGGGTCTATTCATCATTCAAAACGTTCATCTTGAACGGACAAAGGAACTTCCTGAACTGTCATGCTCGCTAGGCGAGCAATCCTTCGCTAGGCGAAGCCCACGCTTCCTCCTTCGCTCCAGCGAGCCCTGATGATGTTGCTACTGGAATTGCTCGCTACCTGTTCGTCGGATGCTCGTCTAGCGAGTAAATGCTATCTATGTTTTTACCCAAGTCTAGGAGTGTTTGATGGAACCTTGCTGAATTGTGCTTTGCATGCTGTTTTGAAAAAAAACAAAATCCTGTCATGTTCGCTAGCTGCTCGCTAGGCGAAGACAATAGCGAGATGATTCGCTAGCTGCTCGGTAGGCGAAGACAGTAGCGAGCGTGGCAGAAACCCATTTAATTTTCAGAGGGCCACTCATTTGGGCCCAAAACCATTTTAAATTATCTCACTCTCACTCTCACTCTCACTCTCACTCTCACTCTCACTCTGAGGCTGACTCTCACATTTTTTCATTTCCATCTTGTAATGGGGTATTCGTTACCATTAGAGATATTGAATAAATCCAAGGTAAATCATACAAGTCGAGTCTCCACCGCACTTCTATTTATCCAAAGGAATGGTTAGAAAGCGAACAAAAACCTAAAAGTTTTATCGAATCAAAAACTAGTAAAAATGTCAGAGATCTGGGTAAGGGGGTTGGTTATGCAATGGGAAGGTGTTAGGCACCCAAAGCATCCTAGGTACTCCTAGGGAGCCCTTTTCACATTTGTTGCAAAGGTTGTTGTTTTTTTGTGAAAATTTATTTGTGCAAACATGATTGAAGGGATAAGGAAAGCGTGTATGTTTATCTAATATACTACTTACTAAAGGAAGGGTCAAAAGAAAATGACTCGCACGGATGTCGCATCCATTGCATACGTATCTCATCTAAATCTGAGAATCAGAGTCTTCGTAGCTCGGCTACCTATGGGTTAGGGGTTAGTTTGCTCGCTAAGACATCGCGTCTTATGCCTACGTATCTCATCTGGGATGAAAATCAGAGCAAAACGTAGTTCGACTAACTACGGGTTAAGGGTTTTGGGCGAACGACGTTACTACGCAATCTACCGGATGCTCGACCTTTGGAGACTTACTCGCCTGTAGTAGAAGGAGTAAACGTGTTCTTAGGAGAAGAAAAATCAATGAGTTGTTTGCGTTTTAGGAACGCTTCTGCAAAAGGGCAGTCCTAGGCTAGGGAACCACGCTACCTTACTAGACCTGCAAGAAGGGAATACAAAACAAACATGCATAAGGTAAATAGCCAACGGAGGGCAGGTCAGTACAGGTGATCGGAATAAACCTCCGGGTGGTATCCCACAAATAAAGTGGAATACCAAGAAAGCCATCTCTACAAGAGTCACGTGAGTCCTTATAAAAACTCAACAAATAGGTTAGAGTAACAGGATGTAATCAGGGGAAGACAATGTCATGGCAAACACAAAATAGGTTAGAGCAAACAGAAAAAAAAACAAATACTGTCGCGATCTCTGCTGCGTCGCTTAGCGAAGGCATAGCGAAGCCTCACTACGTGCTCGCCTAGAGAAGGTGCTAGCGAGCGCCTGCGGATTCTGGATTTTTCTTTGATGCCAGTGCGGTTTCAGGAACTCCAAACCTCAGGGTACACATTTCAGGAATTAAACGATTAAACATTCAAGGTATTTCTTCATATATTCATGCATATCTAAACCCGTGGGCAAAACCTGACGATACCTCACACATTCAGAGCATTCAAATTAAAAATAATGGGAATAAGGGCAAACCTGATTAGGGAGACCGATAAAAATCGAATGGCACGACTGGGTTTGCAAGGCAATGTCAGGGTTTACGTGAGGCGGAGGTGAAAAAGTGTGTGAGTCAGAGTGAACTTCTCAGAACTGCCTGGAGGTTGTTGCAGATTAGTTCGCCTCTCTCCTTCTCTCCCTTTTTCTATTCTTTCTGTCCTCTTTCTGTCCAGGGTTTATAACTTAATATTGGTGACTTGGTGGGCTCAGAATCAAGCCCAAAATTTTCTATTATTTTCCAAAATATGTGCGCTTCGCTTAGCGAAGGATCTGCTCGCCTAGCGAGCATGACAGTTCAGTTCGCTTAGCGAACCCTGCTGCTCGCCTAGCGAGCATGACAGCTCAGAAACAGATTTTTACTCTTTCAAGATTAGCATTCTGAATGATGAATAGATCCCCTCGGAACATGTTGGAAGTAAGCCACGTCATTCCCCTGTGCGTTTGGTTAGTAAACAAAAATAAGAGAAACAATGATATATAATTCAAGCATGCTTGGTGATCTCAAACCAATTACAAAGAGTCCCACCCAAAGGCAAAGGGAACCAAGATGCTCATGATCCTTGAGGCTATGCAAATGCAATGTTATGATTCCATGGGGGATCTTAGGGCCAAAATTGGGGTCTTACAGATGCCCCTATTTAAGGTCATTCTAGCCGGAGAAGTGAAGGTTAGAGTCTTCGTCTCGACGGGGTAGAATGGGCTTAAATAATAATAAAGAGACGAATTTTGGTCCCGAAGAGACCTCATGATGCAAATGTAGGTATGAAAAAATGGTAACACTCTATGGAGATATGTATCCACAAAAGCAAAGAAATCAGAAGCCACTGATAATCCATATGAGCAATTCACTCCATGGGACCAAGACCCTGGGGACTCTCCTGGGGATAGAAAAGGGATAAAAGTGCGCGAGCAGGTCACGACTCAAAGCTTGGGGAACAGAATCCCAAAGGGAATAAATCCGTTGGAAAGACTCGAGCTGGCTCGAAGACGCCCGTATTGGGGAATATGCCAATACAGCAAAAACTATCCATAACGGATACTTCGGATAAAAATCCGGATGAGGACAATCCACTAAGGGACTTCGCTGGGGATGTCCAAAAAGACTCTCCTGGGGAAACAGCGAGATGAGGTGTTACCGGTTACTGGGTAACAAGCTCAATGAGACATGTGATCTGAACATCGGTATAAGGGTGAGAGGTACAACATGCTAAGGAAGAATGAATATCTAAGACCGGTATAAGGGTGAGAGACATCAAGACTTCAAAACATCTAAGGAAGACCTAGAAAGGTATATTTTGACTCAGGAAAGTCTGACTCCACAGGGGACAAAAAGTCATAATAGGGAGCAGAGAGGAAGGAACACCAGGGATACCGGTTATTGGGCATATAATAGGTGACCGACCAAGACGTGAATTGGGGAATATTCCCAAAACACTCATCATCCACAAAGAGGGCAAAAAGCAAACTCGATTAAGGGATGGACATTCGATTCCAAAACAAGGATACGAATCTTACTCAACTGGGGAAGAACAAAAGCTTCCACCAAAGAGTGCATGAGATATATTATCTATTACCGTCAGAACGTAGATAATGTACTCACATGGGCGATTATCCACAACCGGTTACTGGGTTAATAAAGGATAAATCGACCGAAAAGAAAAGGCATTGGGATACCGAAACTAGGTATATAATAATGACCAATGAAGGGGAGCAACAAACATTACCGACAATCGGTATGAAAGATGACTTGCTGGGGATAAATTGTCTAATCAGAGCAATTATCCAAAAGAAGGAGGGAATATCAATACCGAATATTGGATAATGATAACCATCAAGGAGGGGATTACATCTACCGGATACCAGGTACAAAACCACGGAAAAGTAACCGTCATCAACTTAGGATGAACAAAAAAGGTTAACTCTGCAAAGGAGAGAAAATAGGGTTTACAACTACCGGTATGAGGGTAGAGAACCACAGACTCCGTCGGGGATAATAATTACTAATTATTGAGCAATTATTCATTTACCACGGGGAAACAGGAAAAGAGTCTCAAGAGACCGATCTAGGATCAAACTAGATAGGCACACCAAATCAAGACTTGTCCCGGTGAGGATATAGCTCAATGGGGAAAACCATCCCAATATATGTGTCGGGAAGGAACAAAAACAATCAACATCCACGAGGATATAACCCGGTGTGGAATATGGAAGAAAGGATAGACGCTTTCTGCCTATGGAACTGTCTCTATATGGAGAGATCAGACACACACATCTGCTTGGGGAAATATATCACCAAATAGCAGGAGACAACAAACAACGAATATATGGCAAAGAATGCAACATGAATATCTGAATGTTATAATTATGCATGTATATGCGTGGTTTTATGTATGATGTATGCTGACAAACAGACATATCTAACACAACCAGGTCCAGGAATCAACCACCCGGTACTACATCTCAAGAGAGAAAGCCAAGTCTCCTAAGGGCGACTGTCCCTGCAGGGGATGAACATCAGTCGTTCTAGCTGGGGACGAGAGTCATCACAGACAAGGTCCACCACACCAACAACTCTACTGGGGAATTTATCCGAGGAGATAAAGGACTTATCGGGATCAACCACCAAATACCGCTCTTGCCCAAAGAGATCCAAGCTGCTGAGGAAGAAAGATTGCTACTCTGCTGAAGGGAAGAGAGGTGACTCTCAACAAGCAATCCACTTGGTAGGATAAACCACAAAAGGTTCCGAAAGGAGGAGATACAGTCATGCCAGGAATATGGACAAAATCTTACCCTGTTGGGGATCGTACCACCCTTGGGAGAGCACTGAGGATCTCCTAAATATCCTTTCGTCATTGTGAATGTTCACTTTGTTTAAAAACAAATTATGAAAAATTTGATTGTTTAAAACAATGATATTTTCTTAATCAAAACATGCAAAACATTTGTTGAATAGAAACAGATAAGAATGCCAATAACTGGATAAAAAGGCTCAAATTTATTTGATAGAATGGTAGTCTGCGAATGGCAAGACTCCATAGATCTTTACAAATTTGAAATTGGTGATATATATTGGAAAAGGGCTACATTGAACATAATGACCATTTCTCCACCAATTCTGAATCCGATGTATTTGAAGCTTTGGTTGATAATGAGCAAGAATCTCTGACGGACGACAGTTGTAGAACAAAGTCTTGTCAGGATGCAGTTACTTGCCAAATCCCTAATTTTGCCTAGATTTCCCCAGGATGAGGTACTCAATCTAGCGGGATACATATATCATTATTATATATTTTTTGTGTCTCTAAATTTTGCCTGGATCGCCCTTTCGGGTTTTCAATCCACCGAGACGCTCATTTTTGCCTAAGTCGCCCTTTCGGGTTTTCAACTTAGCGAGCTATTCAGTTTTTACTTTTTTTAGGCAAAGTATTTCTTGACTGCATCTGAATTCACAGGACGAGTGAAATCCTCCCCATTCATAGTTGTAAGTATCAAAGCACCGCCTGAAAAGACTCTCTTAACAACATACGGACCCTCATAGTTTGGAGTCCACTTGCCCCTGGAATCGGGCGCGAAAGACAAGACTTTCTTGAGCACAAGGTCACCTTCTCGGAACACACGAGGCTTGACCATCTTATCAAAAGCTTTCTGGAAATCTTCGATCCAATCATGAGATTGATCTTTCTGGAGGAGCTTGAATATTGGCGCACATGTGGCAGTCATGTGGGATATGAATCTGGAAATGTAATTCAAGCGGCCAAGAAAACCTCGGACTTGCTTCTCAGTTTTGGGCGTAGGCATCTCTCGTATTGCTTTGACCTTTGCAGGATCAACCTCAATACCTCTTTCACTAATGATAAAGCCCAATAATTTGCCAGAACGGACTCCAAATGTACACTTGTTGGGATTCAAATGAAGCTTGTACTTCCTCAAACGCTGAAAAAGCTTCAACAGGTGCTCTACATGTTCAACTTCCGTTCTCGACTTAGCAATCATATCATCAACGTACACCTCAATCTCCTTATGCATCATGTCATGGAACAAGGTAGTCATGGCTCATTGATACGTGGCTCCGGCGTTCTTCAAACCGAAGGGCATCACTCGATAACAGAATGTTCCCCAAGGTGTGATGAATGTTGTCTTCTCCATATCCTCGGGTGCCATTTTAATCTGATTATATCCGGAAAATCCATTCATAAACGAGAAGACTTTGAATTTAGATGTATTATCTACCAACATATCAATATGTGGTAGAGGGAAATCATCTTTCGGACTAGCTTTATTCAAGTCTCTATAGTCCACACACATCCGGACTTTTCCATCTTTCTTAGGAACGGGCACAATATTGGCCACCCATTGAGGATATGTAGAAGTTACCAGAAACCCCGCATCAATTTGCTTCTGAACTTCCTCTTTGACCTTCACTGCCATATCAGGATGAGTTCTTCTGAGCTTCTGCTTCACAGGCACACACTCAGGCTTCAAAGGTAGGAAATGTTGCACAATATCTGTATCTAGACCTGGCATGTCTTCATACGACCAAGCGAAGACATCAACATATTCTCGTAGCAATTCAATCAACCCCTTCATGACAGATTCTTCCAGGAGTGCCCCAATCTTCACCTCACAAACACAATCTTTAGACCCCAAGTTGACTATTTCCAGATTCTCAAGATGCGGCTGAATGATCTTCTCTTCATGCTCGGGTAATCTCGTCAGGAATCTCTTCAACATCGTCTTCCTCTGCCCCAAATACAGGGAATTCAAAATTGGGAGATGGTGTTGGATATGAAAGCTTTAGAATTCAAACAAGGCAATCATTACGCAGATGAAAAGATTGATTTTATTCTATTTTAAAGGTTTTATGTGATCACCAATTTCATGCAAAAAGCAAAAAGGGAAAATAATTGGAAAAACAAACATTTAACATGAATTTATTGAATGAAAATATCATTGCATGTATGCGCCAACAATGTCATCACTCCTCCTTTTAGCATGGGAGAAGGGTTTTCAAACAAAGTGATTATTACGTTGACTTATGGACAACTATTGGAATATCCACAGCGACCCAATTGTTGCAGACCCCACCAGGGATGATGAAGTTGCCAGAATCCTTTGTATCTTCTTCAAAAACGGCAGCAGCCTCCTCATCTAGACCAGTATGGATGAAACCTCCACTCTTGAATAGCCCTTGCTTGTTGAAAGTACCAGAAGAAAAACCTATGCCAACCTGGGACTCGTTGTCCTCTAACTTAATCATTTTTCCTAAACCAGTGGTTGTACCACGCTCAATGGCCAGCTTTGCATCTTTGTAGGAAGCAAATGAAGGAGTTCTCTTCTTAATAGGCTCAACAATAGATAACGCTTGGAAAGGAGTTCCAACTTCAACCTCATCATCTATATAAGAGAAGGAAGACAAATGGCTAACCAGGAGAGCCCTTTCTCCCCCTACCACCACCAGCTTCTTGTTTTTCACGAATTTCAATTTCTGGTGTAGGGTGGATGTCACGGCGCCTGCCTCGTGAATCCATGGTCTGCCTAAGAGACAACTATACGATGGGTGAATGTCCATAACCTGGAAGGTAATCTGGAAATCACTTGGCCCAATCTTGATTGGGAGATCAACTTCCCCAATCACAGTTTTGCGAGACCCATCGAAAGCCTTCACAACTACTCCACTCTGTCTCATGGGAGGCCCTTAATATGATAGCTTTTAGAGATGGACTTTGGCAATACGTTCAATGATGACCCGGTGTCCACCAGTACATTGGACATGGCGTCGTTTCTACAACCCATAGATATATGTAATGCCAAGTTGTGGTCTCTTCCCTCCTCAGGGAGATCAGAGTCACAAAAGCTTAGGTTGTTACAAGCAGTAATGTTTGCAACTATGCTACCGAATTGCACCAAAGTGACATCGTGATCCACATATGCCACATCCAACACCTTCTCTAGAGCCTCTCGGTGTGGTTCTGAATTTAAGAGTAAGGATAACACAGATATTTTAAATGGCGTTTGTAGAAGTTGGTCTACAACATTGTACTCGCTCCTTTTGATGAGCCTCAGCATCTCATCACAATCTTCTTTCTTATTGCCATTAGGGCCAACAGAAGTAGGGGTTTTTGATACAGAGGAGGGATTAACAAAAAGTGCCGGATTCGGAGAATTCACAACGTTCCCAATCGGGCGTTCAACAAAATTGGCATTAATTTGAGGCTTCGGCGATGCTGAAAATACACGGCCACTACGGGTCAAACCGCTAACATCGGCAATATTCACAACAGAAGAAGAGGGCAAGGACACCTCTTTCCCATTCTCTACTGCTACGGCGTTGTAGCGATAGGGAACTGCCTTTTCAGAAGAGTAAGGCACAGGACCAGCAGGCTTAATGATCAGAACGGGAGAAGCCTTCTGCTTGCTACCATTGTACTTGATGATGACAGGCTCGGGTGTCTGGAACACTGGGGAGATCACATTGACCTCAGGCTCATTTTCATCAACATTCCTGTTTTGAAGGATCTCAATGACTCCTTCGTCCAGCATTTCCTGAACATCCTTGCGCACCTGGCAACAACCCAATTGGTTAACAGAGCAGACTCGGCATCAGTCATGGTCATGCTCATACTGACTGTAGTTACATAACAAACCTTGCATCTCAACCAGCGATTGCTGAATATGACTGACATATTTGACCTTGTATTTGTCAGGGCAACCCTGGACCATGTTGACAGATTTCCCATGCTCGGGCAATGGGTTCTTCTTCACATTAGGACCTACGTCCTCAAAACATAGAATACCACACCTTACAAGGTCTTGAACCTTGGTCTTCAAAGGGTAACAATTCTCCACGTCATGGCCGGGAGCACCAGAATGATAAACACAATGTAATTCAGGCTTATACCACCACTGAGGGTTAGCAGGTATAGCCGATGGGTCTCTCGGAGTTATCAACTTCCTCTCTATCAAAGAGGGATATAACTCTGCATACGTCATCGGAATAGGGTCGAAAGTGACCTTTTTCCTCTCGTAACTTGGGCTGGTCTGATTACTGTTTCGAGGCTGGTAGGCCTGTTGTTGCGGACGGAGCTGTTGTGGCTGATATTGCTGAGGTGGTTGCTGATTATCTCTGAAGACAGGTGCTATGTGAGCCACCTGGTGCTGGTTACTAGCAGGACGCACGGTCTTCCTCCTCACAGAGGGTCTTCTTGGTTTCTCATGGGAGGTCACAGCATGTGCCTCTCCATCTTTCTTCTTTGCAAACACCCCATAACGTTTGGCAGAAGAGCATTCTTCTCTGATTAACCGTCCTTCACGGACCCCTTCTTCTAGATGCATCCCCATATTTACCATCTCGGTGAAGTCAGAAGGAGCGCTAGCAATCATCCGCTCATAATAAAAAGAACTTAAAGTCTTCAAAAAGATCTTAGTCATCTCTTTCTCTTCTAGCGGAGGCACGATCTGTGCTGCCACCTCTCGCCACCTCTGGGCGTGCTCCTTAAATGTTTCTTTATCCTTCTGGGACATGGCTCTCAATTGATCTCTATCGGGAGCCATATCCATGTTATACTTGTATTGCTTGACGAAGGCTTCGCCGAGATCATTGAAGGATCGGATGTCCGCGCTGTCTAAACCCATGTACCAACGCAAAGCGGCACCGGACAGGCTGTCCTGAAAGTAGTGGATGAGTAGTTGGTCATTATCGGTTTGAGTCGACATTTTCCTGGCATACATGACCAGGTGGCTGAGAGGACAAGTATTTCCTTTGTACTTTTCAAAATCAGGGACCTTGAATTTCACAAGGATCTTCACATTTGGAACTAAGCAAAGTTCGGCAGCAGACATGCCGAAAAGATCCTTCCCTCTGAGAGTTTTCAATTCCTTGCGAAGCTCAAGAAATTGATCGTTCATAGCATCCATCTTCTCATAAACATATGGACCCTCAGACGGCTCAGAATGATAGATGGTGTCGTCTACCCTGGGCAAAGTATGCACGATAGGAGGAGGAACGGCGAGGACCGGGCTAGATGCCGACAGGGAAGCAAAGGCGGGAACAGGACCCTCAGGCATGAAATTGAGAGGCATCCCCCACGGGAACCCAGTTGGCATGGCTGTTGGAACAGAGTGTGCACTGGCAGCGGGCACAGTAGAGGAGACAATCTCGGATATAACTGTCCTCTGGGGAGGAGTTGAAGGTGTCGGAGAAGACAGGCTTTGGGCAGCCATGAATGACTCAATTAGGGCAGTCAATCTGGCCACTTCCTCTTTTAGCTCGCGGTTCTCTTGCTCTAAATGATCCATCAGTCTTGAAATGTTGGCCCTAGTGTAGTACCGGTGAGTCAGCTTGTCTTCAAAATAAATGAAGGACACAGAGTTAGACCACATGGCAAGGGACCGGAAACAAAACCTGCTTATGCATATGATGTATGCAATGCTTGTGCATATGATTTGTTTTTTTTATTTCAAAGGAACTTTAGAGTTTTATTTGCAAATTTTGGAAATATTAAGCATTTTATCACATATGGAAATATCTCATCAGATAATATCAGGGAAAAGAAGTGCAACATTATCAATCATATACAAGAGAAAAGGAAAATAATCATCCTATGGATCCCTAGAAACAATCATCTAAAGCTCGGGACACAGGAAGATAAGATGCGCGAAGCCTCTTCACCTCCCTCTCGTAGGCCGTCTCCATATCTGCCTTCTCTTTGGCGAGTCGATCATACTTCCTCTTCCAGAACTTAGAAGACTGGGGAAGTAGAGAAGTTCATACATCGTCAGGGTCATCAATAACCTGATGCTCAAGAAACTCAATTAACGCATCCTTCTCCTTAATCTGCTGAAGCAACTCTTCACGTTCATAGATCCAGGCACGTGAATGGTCTTTGTCTCTCAACTCCTCTACTCCTTGATTAGGGAGGGTTGAAGGCCCAGCCATAATCATAGGTGTAGGTCTCGGATACTCGTAAGGCAGGAGGTACTCAGACGCCCTCTTCCTAACCCAAACAGTGTAAAGCTCCCAAGCGATGCAATTCTTAGGACCCAACTCTTTCCTTCCTTTCCTATGAATCTTGCGCCAAGCGCGGACCATCCTAGCTTTCAAGCCTTGGGGATCTTTATCCTCCTGAAAGAACACACCCTCTAACAGAATGTTATTGGGTTTATCCTTTAGGGGGACCCCAAGCTGTCAGCGTGCCAAATCAGGATTGTAGTTAATCCCATCACATGTACCAAGAAGAGGTACATTGGAGAATTTGCCACAAGAGTCAATAATCTGCACACCATCATACACACGGTTATAGCAAGAGATATCATCATTAGTGAGAGACATAAGTCTCGTGGACCACCGTAGACATTCCTTGTTCTCCTTAAAAGCGACTGTCTGAGGTAAGTGAGAAATAAACCACTTATACAACAGAGGCAAACAACACACAACGGCGCCACCACCCTTTGCATTCTGTCGCATCCGCGAAAAACAACCGACGGGAAAAAGCAAAACAAACAAAGCCGCCACCGTGCGTTATTTATCCCAAAGAGGGAAAGGAAACGCTCGAAGTAAACCTGGAAAAGACATGGTCTTGCGACCAAAGAGAGATGGGATCGGGAGTCGGTTATGCGAAGGGAAGGTATTAGCACCCCTACGCATCTGTCGTACTCGACGGGATCCACGCTCAAAAGAATAGAAGAAAGGTTGCTAAAAGAAACTGCTCAAAACATGCACACACACTAGAATGAAACACAGATGGAAAAAGAGGGGAACGGGCTCGCTAGGATATCGGATCCTATGCCTATGTATCTCATCTGGAATGAGAATCAGAGCTACCGTAGTTCGGCTAACACACGCCGAAACAAAACACACGCAAAGAAACCGACCGCCAATCGCTGGGCTTACGTCAGACTCCACACAAACAGGAAAACATGGAAACCGAATGCCAATCACTGGACTTACATCAGACTCCGAACCAACAAACACACACAGGAAACCAACTGCCAATCGCTGGACTTACGTCAGACTCCACACAAACAAACACCAATAGGGTACGGAATGCCAATCGCTGGTCTTACATCCATCTCCTAACACACAAGAAGGTTAACAAACAAACAAGTTAATAGGGAGTCTGGCACTCGAGCCTAATAACTGTCAAGCAAACACACACAAAAAGAAAAAGGGTGCCCGGAGAGATCTTGTACGATCTCCTGCCTACGTACCTCATCTGGTATGAGGATCAGGGCAACGTAGTTCCCCTTAACAGGGAAAAAACTTCTAACCTAACCAGAGACTGGGAAATGACAAACTAGAAGGGAGCCTGACTCGAGCCTAATAGTTATCATGCAATCCACAGTGGTCCTAGGTTGAGGTTTCTATCTAACTTGCACAGGGAGCAAGCTATCCTAAACAACACAGTCAAACAACACAAGCACAATAAACAATCACACACACTATATGCAATCAATTGGGCTCATACAAGGTTAGGCTGTGAAACACAAGCCAACTGGAATCGGGTGTAGTTAGCTCTTAACCCTAACATTGAGAGTTAGGGTGAAGCAGATGAAATGGGAAGTGAGGGTAAGACCTCACAGCTCTTATCCCTGGCCTGGGAGAGCTTGACTCAAAATAGAATGTGTGGGAGTTCAGAAAGTAGGAACTCTTCTCCACATATGACTGACACAACAAAGATCTTGGACTATTATCCACAATGCATCAACACAAGGTGTGTGAGCAAAGTGAATGACACACTGAATAGCAGGAGATGGATTGCACATCTCTTTTATCTGCCAATTGCCCCATAAGAGGACTTTTCCTGCTTGGCACAAAGATAAACATTCACAAGCATTGCCTCTTAAGGAGGGCTTCAGACAGGTGCCTGCCCACATAACAGGACAGGTCTTCCAGACTACATGAAGTCAAAGGAGTTATACTTCAGTGGTTAAGCAACCAAGCAAAGCAAAGTTCACAATGAACTTAAAGCAACTTAAGTACCTAAAAAAAATCTAAACCAATCAGTTTACAAGTCAAACAAACAGGCAGACAACAGTTAATAAGCAACAGACAATCCCAATGTACAAAATGTGTAAGCCAATAGGCCAACTCCAATGAGTTACCATCAACCTACAAAACACACAATGTTAGTAATCACAAGGAAACATCAATTCTCAAATGAATGGAGCACCATTAACCATGGAACTTGAATGCTTAACCTGAAATCAAAGCTCAAACATAAGCAACAAACCACTAGGTCAAAGCCTAGGGTCAAAGATGGAGAAAAAATTCAAAACAGAAGCTGAAAATTAATATGAATCAACTTCAAACAGATCTTGAAACAATCCAAAAGGTCTCACATCAATATCATTAACCAAAAGCATTTCATGATCAATTGAAGTTCAAGGCAATTTTAAAGCTCACATGTGATCAACCAGAATGAAAAATCTCAATTAAATCAGAAATGATTCAAATAATTCCAACAAAATTCATGCTCATTCACAACATTCATAACATGCATCACACAAAAAATCAGGGCAATTGGATATCATTTGATAGGGTAAACACATAGCACAAGTTGAACATCAAAAGGTGTGACACAAATTGTCACACCAAGTTAGAAAAATCATAAAACAGAAATGACAATTGATAAAAATACCAAATCAACACCAAAATGTCAATCAATGAGTCTAGTTTCATCATGCAAATTTTCAGATTCATTGGATCAAAGACCAGCATTTCACAAATGAATAAGCAAGGCAAGGTACAAAATGGACATGTACTCAAACATCCTAGCACAAAACAAAATCCAACCAAGCACAAATTTGAAAAAAATGATCAAAAAATAATAGACAGAGCAAGAAACACAATGCAAAAAACCTGGTAATTTTTGGATCAATATTCAATTTGTTTTGATTTTTGAAATATTGGAACAAAATGAAATAAAACATGTGACAATTAAATGAATTAAAAATGAAATGATTATTTGAATTTTTAAAAAGTGGCGCCAGCACATGAAACGCGGTCGTTTCATTAATGTGCTGGAAGTCAACACACGGGTCAAACGAAACGAACCAATGAGGAGCTAGCATGGCCATGCGCATGCACCAATCAGATTTAAGCCCTAGGACAAACATAATGGAACGGATTTTCGTGGCAAAAACGCATCAGAAACCGTGGCCAAAGGTAAGACTTCATCTTCTTCCTCGCGCCATGCATGAACAGTGATAACATCATCATGCATCAAGAAGTTTTGTTCCAAAAATTAAAATTAAACACATCATCACATAGATCCTTCATCATACATCACAAATCCATGCATGGCTAAGTCTAATTCCAATTATCATGAGCAGATCGAAGCAAACATCATTCATACATGAAACTTTAAATTGACCTAACTCACTCAATTTTGCACGAAATCTCATGGTTCAAAGCTCAAAATAATCAGCACATCAAGATCTACAATATTATCATAATAATTTTGAGAAATGAGAGATTCGATTGGTGACCTCTTGAAGAGCAGAAGTTGGAATTCGTGTTGTCCAGGCTTTGCAATGCTCCAAACTTCCTCTATGCAGCTTGTAGAGTTGATTGGATGAGAGATTAAAGTTCAATTGTGCACGAATCCTCCAGAATTTCAAATCACCATTGATACTTCATGCTTTGAATATGCTTCCATGTGCCACGATTCTCTTGAATTCTACCTCCAAACTTGCTCAATGATGCTTCAGAATGATGAATCAACCAAGAGAAATGCAATTTGTTTGAAGAAATTGAAAGAAAATTTGAGAGAAAAAGTTTGATGAATTGAGATCTAGATCTGAAATTATGAGAAGCTAACTGAAAAACAGTTATGGTTTAGGCTTATATAGGTTCCACTAATCAAGCTTTAATCAAGTTTAAGCCAATGCAAAGTGTAATTAGTAAGAATGAGGTGTAAGTGCAAAATGTGACTTTTCACCCTATGCATGAAATGCATGGTGAATAGTGCACAAATTTGCTTCTAATTTCACTTAAAATGCAATTTTGGAGCTAATGGCAATGGCACAATGTTCAAATAATGCACAAATTTTAAATTCCATATTTTCCCTCCAAAAATCAAGTGAATTTCCAAATATTCATGTGATGATAATGCATGTCATGTAATGCAAGATTTGGAAACTAGAGATCAAAATAAGAGCAATGCAAAAAGAGCCATCCAATTTGGAGTTTTGGTTGAGAAGTTAAGCGCATTTGAAGTTCAATGTACACTTTGTCAAGTTTTGATCATATCTCTTCATCCACACATGAGAAATCCTTGATCTTGGATTTTTTGGAAATGGGAGAGAAAGATATTCAACTTTCATGTTCAACAAAATTTCATTTGAAGCACTTTTGATCATGTAATGTTGAGTTGAAGTTGGATCAAAACCTTTCCATTTTTGGCAAGTATGAATTATAGGTCACTTTCTATTTTTGGAAAGTTTTGACCTGACTTTTAATTCTTCAATGTTGATGTTTGAAATGTCAAATGAGACTTGTTTGAACATGAATGAAGTCTTTCTAAGCTCTTCCCACCTCCAAATCCATAGTTAACTTGGTAGTTGACTTTTATGGTTGACAGATGACTTGGTCATGCACTGATGATTCTGAGCCTCAACCACTTGATGACATGGCACAAAAATGAAACCCTAGCTTATACAAGCTCAATAAAATCATATGATGATCTCCATCTCAATAAAGACCTCATCTCCTTGAAAAACCCTGACTGGTATAATGCACCTGATTAGGGTTGACCAGAGGTCAAAACCCTAATCCCAAGGAACATGATCAGAAATAATAAACCATGATGATGATGATGTACCATTTCAACCAAGATAATACCCAACCTCCTTGAGGAACCAAAAACCCTAATTGAAGCACAAACCTCAGATGATTAGTGATCAATTCATGAGACCCTCAAGCTTGAATCTTTTAACCCCTCTATCTTCTGAGAAAGACCTAGGAGGATGACTTCCTTATTTCACATGATATGCAAAGATGTAATGCCTAATGTCCTACAAATGAGATGCAATATGCTAAGCTAGTCCCAAGAGAGAAGGGAAAATTTTGAGGTGTTACACATTCCTCATATGCAAAGAGAAATAGGTATCGCCCAACAGAGTCGGAACGGGATTAAGAGTAGAGAAAATCCTAATAGCGTTTACATCCACAAACTTGTCGATGTTGGGGAATAACACTAGCCCATAGATGAGAAGTACAAATATGGCCTCAAAGGCGTCCTCACTCATGGGTGTTGATAAAGTGAAAACCATAATCCACCAAAATGGACGATTGGTCTTGACAATGGCCTGATTCATCCCTTGACCTTTGTTTTTTCTCCTTGTGTGTGATCCCTTACTTGTGATTGTTGCATTCATGCATTCATGCGCATCATAACATTCATCACACCAAAAATAACTTCAAGGAACTGAGGTTTTATTTGCAAATATTTTCAGACCATGGATTGTGGACGAAGGAACACTAAGAAGTACAATTTCAGATGTCCAGATTTGAAAGAGTTAAGGAAGTTATCATCCTTTGATTTTCTCTCTTTCGCATCGCATATAGGACTTTTTATTCACACACTTTAGACATAAATTGCAAACGTGGATCCTGTGGAGTACCACAGACGTGAAGGGGTGCGATAACCTTCCCTTCACGTAACCGGCCCCCTTACTCAGTTTTCTTTGGTTCGAGACTTTGTTTTATCCGTTCCCTCTTGGTTATGCAGTACTAGCTTTCCCTCCTCTTGGGATAAAAGTACATAGCTGGCGACTCTACTCTTTTTCCGCGCCACCTCTTTTTCGCGTTTGTACTTGGATTCGGGAAATCCGGGGAGCGACAAGACGCACTCGCCAAGATGAAGCAAGAGAAGGATATGTGGGAAGAGCGGTTCCATGCTTTGAGCCGAAAGCATGAGGAGTTACAGCTTGAGTCTAACGACAAAGATGCACTTATTGAGCTTCTTGAAGACCGAGTAGTGAAGAGACATAGAGAGCCAGAGGGTCCATATTCCTCTAGTATGCCTCAACCTTCCGTTGCTTGGAAGAAGATTATTGATCAGCTTGTCCTCAAGAAGGCTCAGATGAAGACCTCTTTCGAGTCCGCGATTTGACGCGTCTGAAGGAAGTGCGCACCTGCCGCTAGATCATCTGACACTGTTGTTAGGGGATCCTTAGGGTGACTAGTTTCCTTTTCTCTTGTATTTGTATTCTGGTTTCTGAAAATGTACTCAGTGTAATCCTTCCAAAATTATATGAATAAAAGATATTTTTATGGTCAATCAAATTGTTACAATTGTTATTATATATTTGCAAATAAAATAGTATGTTCCTTGAAAATAAAAACAATCAAAGCATTGCATTTCATGCATCATTTACATAGCAGGTTTTCTTCCGCCAGATGTCTTATTGGTTATTCTTTTGTGCTTCAGCCAAGCTGACTCATTGATACAATACTCGCGCCAATCATTCGAGAACCATGGAACACTTGGAAAAAGAGAACAGAGAACTGAAAGACGAGATTGCCCGCCTGACTACCATGATGGATTCAGTGTTAGCTGCTCAAAGTCAATCTTCTCCAACACCTGCAACTCCTCCTCCTTAGAGGACTGTCATTTCAGAGGTTGTTACTTCGACCGTGCCTGCCACTCAGTTTTCTCCTGCCATGCCTGCCGGATTCCCATGGGGAATGCCGCCCAACTTTGTGCCTGAAGGTTTTGCGCCTACATTTTCTTCCATGCCGGCACCTAGCCCGGTCATGTCTATTCCACCTCCAGTTGTTCACACGCTGCCTGGTGTTGAAGACACAATCTATCATTCTGAGCCATCTGAGGGTCCGGATGTTTATGAGAAAATGGATGAAACAAAAGACCAATTTCTTGAGCTACGAAAGGAGTTGAAAACCTTGAGGGGAAAAGATTTGTTCGGTAAGAGTGTTGCGGAACTTTGCTTGGTTCCCAATGTTAAAATCCCGATGAAGTTCAAAGTCCCTGACTTTGAAAAGTATAAGGGAAACACTTGCCCGCTCAGCCATCTCATCATGTATGCTAGAAAGATGTTGATGCAAATAGATAATGATCAGTTACTGATTCATTACTTTCAAGATAGTCTGACTGGTGTCGCTCTGAGGTGGTACATGGGTTTGGATAGTGTGAGTGTTCGCACATTTAATGATTTGGGTGAGGCCTTTGTAAAACAGTACAAGTATAATATGGATATGGCGCCAGATAGGGACCAGTTGAGGTCAATGTCTCAAAAGGACAAGGAGGCGTTTAAGGAATATGCCCAGAGATGGAGAGAGCTAGCCGCTCAGGTTACCCCCCCCCCCCCATTGGAAGAAAAGGAGATGACCAAGATTTTTCTCAAGACCCTAAGCTCGTTTTACTATGAGCGAATGATTGCTAGTGCCCCCAGTGATTTTACCGAAATGGTAAACATGGGGATGAGATTAGAAGAAGGTGTCCGTGAGGGACGTTTATCTAAGGAAGAGGTATCTTCGAGCAAGAGGTATGGTAATAGTTTTGGTAAGAAGAAGGAAGCTGAAGCCAATACAGTATCAGTTGGGAGGAAGAGGAGGCCTCATGTCAGAAGAAGTCCTCAACCACGTCAACATCATCATCAAGTATCATCTGTTATTTCAGTATTTTCTAACAATCAATCAATACTCGTTCAACAACAACGTCAACAACAACCACAACAAAGAATAGACAACAACAACAACAACAATAATCATCAACAACAACTGAACTTTGAGAGGAAGAAGTCTCTTTCGACCCGATTCCTATGTCTTATGCGGAATTGTACCCATCTTTGGTTCTCAAGAACCTTCTCCAACCAAGAAATCCGCCGCAAATTCCAGAACCACTTCCATGGTGGTATAAGCTAGAGTTTCATTGTGCCTTTCACCAAGGGGCTCCTGGCCATGATATTGAGAATTGCTATCCGTTGAAATACGAGGTCTAGAAGCTAGTGAAGAGTGGGATGGTGTCCTTTGAGGACCGTGCGCCGAATGTTAAGGAAAAACCATTGCCTGCTCATGGTAATTCCTCTGTCAACATGGTAGATGGTTGTCCAGGGAGTTTCCGGGTGTTTGATGTGCGACGTATTCGTCGATCTTTGGTTGAGATGCATAAGACCTTGTGCACTATTAATGATTGCGAGCATGATTAAAACAGTTATGCAATCTGTAGTGTGAGCCCCCGTGGGTGTTTGGTTGTCAAGAGAGATATCCAGAGGTTGATGGACGAGAATATGATTCAGATTCAACAATCAAGGGATATAGATGATGTCAACATAATATTACCAGTGTTTAAGACACCAGAGAGGGTGGTAATTCAGTTTGATAGCAGCAGCAGTAACAGCGTCAACGGATCGATATCGTTGTTGGTAATATAGTTAGCGGGTCCAGTGCCGTACGCATCCGATAGAGCTGTTCCGTATCAGTATAATGCGACTATGTTAGAAAATGGTCAAGAGGTTCCATTGCCTATGACCAGTTCTGTTGTGAGTATTGCTGATGTAACGAAGGTGACCCGTAGTGGTCGTGTTTTTGGGTCTGTGTTCCCGAACGATGTAGAGGGTGTCAATAAGAAGGTAGATGTGCCAGTGGTGAATTTGGTTAGCACTCCAAGATGTCAGTCTAGTGAGTCCAGAAGTTTGAAGCCTAATGATGACAATGAGGTACTCCATTTAATAAAGAAAAGTGAATTTAACATGGTGGAGCAGCTGCTCCAAACTCCTTCCTAAATTCCAATGTTGTCTCTTCTCATGAATTCTGAAGCGCACAGAGAAGAATTGCAAAAGGTATTGGAGCAAGCCTATGTCGAGCATGATATAACAGTGGATCAGTTTGATCATATTGTGGCTAACATCACTTCCTGCAACAACTTGAGCTTTTGTGATGAAGAACTTCCCGAGGAAGGTAGAAATCACAACCTGACACTACATATATCGATGAATTGTAAGGAGGATGCATTTTCAAATGTGTTGGTTGATACCAGCTCTTGTTTGAATGTACTCCCATAGTCAACTCTTTCTAAATTGTCATATCAAGGAGCTCCGATGACATATAGTGGCGTGATCGTCAAAGCTTTTGATGGTTCTCGCAAAACTGTTATAGGAGAAGTGGACCTTCCGGTGAAGATAGGTCCGAGTGATTTCCAAATTACTTTCCAAGTAATGGATATCCATCCGGCCTATAGCTTCTTGTTGGGAAGGCCATGGATACATGAAGCGGGAGCTGTTACATCCATTCTGCATCAAAAGTTGAAATTTGTGAAGAATGGTAAGCTTGTTATCGTCAGTGGAGAGAAGGCTCTGTTGGTGAGCCACATGTCGTCTTTATCATATGTTAAAGCTGAGGATGAGATTGGAACTCCATTCCAAGCTCTATCTATTGCTGAAGAAAAGAGAGTTCGGGCACCCATGTCCTCTTTTAAAGACGCGTAGAAAGTTGTTGAAGACGGTGATTCTGATCAGTGGGGGCGGATGATAGAGGTCGCCGAGAACAAGAGCAGAGCTAGTTTGGGATTTCAGCAAGGGTCGTCATTTGAAGATGTGCAACCCAGCTTTCGTAGCGGAGGGTTCATTCATGGTAATGAACAACACTCAACTGCCGTGATCGAGGGAGATGAAGATGAAGACTGCACCAATTTTGTGACGCATGGAAAAGCTTGCAACAATTGGACCGCTGTGATGTTCCTATTATTGTTCATCATTCTAAGTAATTGCTTTTATTGTTTTTGAAAATCCTTCTCCTATGCCTAAGGGAGAAGTGAATATTATTTGGCATCTTTTAATTTGATCATCAATAAAATACAATTCTATTCATCCACATCTGTGATATTTCTATTTTTACTTTTTTCTTTTCTTAAAATGGTAATCACAAAAAACATAAATAAATAAACAATAATTGTCCATCTGCATAATATTTGGTCACATTTCACTTCTCTAAAATCAAAATATCAAATCATTATGCAGGTTGATTTCTAAATCCATTGAATACAATGATCCTAATCCTTTTCCAAACTTTGAATTCCTTATGTTTGAGGTTGAGAAAGAAAGTGATGAAGAAGTGTCTGATGAATTGTCTCGTCTACTTGAGCACGAGGAAAAAGCCATTCAGCCATTCGAAGAGCAGATTGAGTTAGTCTACTTGGGTTCCGAAGATGATGTGAAGGAAGTCAAGATTAGGTCTCAAATATGTCTAGAGGTTAAGAAGGGGTTGATTGATCATCTTCGACAGTATTCAGATGTGTTTGCTTGGTTCTATCAAGACATGCCTAGTTTGGATTCTGAGATTGTGGAGCATAGATTGCCATTGAAGCCAGAATGCCCGCCAGTCAAGTAGAAGTTGAGGAGAACCCATCCTGATATGGTAGTGAATATCAAAGAAGAAGTGCAGAAGTAGATTGATGATGGCTTCCTTGTTACTATTGAGTATCCGCAATGGGTGGCCAACATTGTGCCTATTCTGAAGAAGGATGCAAAAGTATGTATGTGTGTCGGTTATAGAGATTTGAATAAAGCTAGTCCGAAAGATGATTTCCCTCTGCCACACATTGATATGTTGGTAGACAATACAACTAAATTCAAGGTCTTTTCATTTATGGACGTATTTTCCGGTTATAATCAGATCAAAATGGCACCCGAGGATATGGAGAAGACTACATTCATTACACACTAGGGAATATTCTGTTATAGAGTGATGCCTTTCGGTTTAAAGAATGTGTAAGACCCCAATTTTGACCCTAAGATCCCTCATGATATTCTCATCATATGCATTAGCACTGGGATCACACCTTGGCATCCTCCTTTCCCCTCACTCATTGGATTTGTATTGGGAGAGACCACCAAGCACCATTTGATTGTATCATACTTTGTATTTTTATCATTTTACTAACCAAAATACCACAAATATATCTTTGCATTTGTCTAACTCTTTTGTAGGTAGTGCACATGCTCACTTGTTGATCTATCAAGCTCATATCTAGGGTTTAAGACCCTCATTGCTAAGAGCTCAATCAAGAATGATCTACAATGGATCTAAGCATCATATATGGATACCCATGATCTTCACATGTTATTTTGATCAGTAAATCATTAAGAGTTTGGAGTTGGTTTGCCTTGGAAACCCTAGTTCATCTGGGTGTCTTGTGTAACTTCTTCAATAAGATTCTTCAACATTTGATCAAATATTTCAAGGGATACTTCAAATTTCATCATATTATGCATATATGATCCTCCATGAGTCCCAAAAGTCAAGAGGATTGCAAGCTAGCAAGTTGGTTGATGGTGGTTGACCAGAGGAATTCATCTGATCAAAATTGGGGTTCCCTAGACCCTATCTCCTACAATTTTTGTCATATGGAAATGATTCCAAGAGAAACGTTACTCTAAATGACATTCCAAACAACTATCATTTTGAGGTTAAGAGCTATTTTTGCTTGGAAAGTCATTTTTTATGGTGAAATATTATAGGTCATTTTGTCTAAACCCTAATTTGGAGGTCAATTTCTCAAGGCCATAACTTGCTCAATATTTATTAGATGAAATATTTCCAAGTTGCACAATCAAATTTAAGGTGTCTACTTAAACTTTGATGTTTGGAGAATGGGCTAATTCAACTTTTATGAGCATGTGATATGAGGATACATTATAGGACATTTTGGACTAATGCCATTGAATAAGTGATTTTCCTCAACTTCAAAAATGCATAAATCCTTCATATTAAATCCAAATGAGGTCAAATGTGTGACCATATTTAATTACTTTGAGAGAGATACAACTTTGATGAAGGAATTTTTCTCATTTGAAGCTCACATAAAAAGTTAGCCAAGGTGGAATAAGTGAACATATGGCTTGACACTTAGAAATTTTTTGATATGTTTGATTTTCCAAACTTCCACCTCAAAATTCACCATGATACGAGCTTCAAATGAAAACATGTCCAACACAAAAGTTGTTCCTCTTGATCTAACCTTTCCAAAAAGTCTAATTTCATCAATTTTGGACAACATTTGAATGGGCTGCATATGGCTTGAACATTGCATCATCATTTGGCAAGATTGAACTTCAAACATCCATGCACAATTGCCTAGCATTCCAACATGACTTCAGCCTTTCTTACACTCAATTATGGATCAAATGACATGGTTTCATGGGCCTGTACACGCCCATGCACCCATGCATCACCCATTGCTATTTTTGGATTCCATGTTCAAGTGTGCAAATATCAATTGAATTGGCTATAAATAGAGGCTCTATGCATCAGAAATGAGGACCCCGCATTCTAGCTTTGAATCCACACCTTCAAACCCTTCCATTTGAGAGGATAAACCTGAGAATTTCCATTGGAAATTGAGTTTGAATCTCACTATTTTGAGATTCAAATCTCCATGGATCCAAAGCCTATTGATCATTTTAATCTACTCCTTCAAGCATTCAGAACAAGATCTAGCACAAGCAAGAGCAAGAACAATCAAATCCAGACCTACATTGAAGGTATTTTTCAGAAAATTCCATCTCTTCGATTCTCACTCAATTCTCCGTAATTCTCTTGGATCTTTGATTGTCTGAAGTCCTACCAATGTAGGCAACAAGACTGAGTTGCTTTAAGGTCAAATCGAAGCAACTCAGATCGTGCACCTCAAATTTTAACTCCTCGTATCTCTCAATATACTTGGAGTTAGGATGAATTGAGGCCATTTGAACTCAAAGCCATTTTTATTTTAAAATCATGTCCTTCTTTTTAATTTTGGTGATGGTTGTGACTGAACTAGTCCGGTGAAGCTCACCGGAGAAGGCGACCGGAGTTGTAGCTCCGGTGGTGAGTTGGCAGGCTCAGAACCATAAGATCCTTTTGAAATGAAATAATCTCACGTGTTGGTTTGAATTACCATAGTTGTGGCGCGCTAACTAAAGACCATCGTGGATTGCGCGCTTGTGACAACTTGATCTGCCACCTCAATTAATGAGGGAGATCAAGTGGTCCATGTTTTTTCTGATTATTTAATTTTCATTTTATTTTTTTTATTTTCATTAATTCATATTAATTTTAATATTGATCCAAAAAATATGATAGTTTCACCAAAAAAAATTAAATAAATACCTCTTTCATTTTTTGAATTAAAATTATTTTTTGGATCATTATTAATATTTTTCATGATTTAATTGATTATGTGAATACTTTTAATTGTTTAAAAATACTTTTAAGTTTCCAAAAAATTATGAAATTTTTTCTCCAAGGTCCTTTGACCTTGTTTGACCTATGATAAATCTCATGGCCATTTCTTTGGTGTTTTGATGAGATTTTAGGAATTTGATAAACCATAATTTAATTTAATTAATATTTTAGTTAATTTTAATTATTTAAATGTCAAATAAATTGTGTTGAGCTAATAATTTTGACTTGTTGAGTTTGACTTGTGTTGTTGGGCCATGGTCAAGGTTGATTTGACTTTGTTGAGTTAAGATCATTGGATTTAGGGGATTGATGAAATATACATTTCATCTCCCAAAATGAATGAATGATCTTAATTTGGTAAAAGTCCTCCTTTGACCAATTGGTGTTGATTCCATTTCCCCTCCCTCTTCATCTCATTCACTTCTCTATTCATTCATGTCATGGACCTATGGTATCTCCATATCCTAAGGCTAGTTGATTGAAAAATCAACATGAATGTGGATGAGATTAGGTCCACTCTTTTGCATATTCTTTTTAAGTGTGGTATGTTTTAGGAGCATGGTTCATAATACCATGTCTCTAACATGCATTAACACTAAAATTTCTATTGCCCGGTCTCAAATAGTTGTGACTTCTACATAAGTCCAATTACGATTGCTTAACATAGCGCTAAATTTGTGACACAAAAGGCATGTCATTCTAGTAAGTGAGATTGTAAGTCTCCCCTCTTTCATGGTATTGTGAGGAAACTTGGCCTTTTTCCTTCCTTTGGAAGATGTCTTGGTTCAAGGATCCATGCTTATGATAAGTGGGTTGAGTGTTCTCCAAAGAATGACTTAAACAAAATAAATGCAAAAGCAATACTAACTTCTAATCAATTAACAACTAACGTTTAATTTCAAGCCATTTACTTTTATGTACTTTAATTTCAAGTCTTTATTCATACCATTCAATTTGTTTATTTTAATGTCATTTTCCCTTTGCTCATTTGAGCCATACTTTGTGAATATATTGTGTTTGTATATACTTGTTTGTGATTGTGGTCTTTTGACCTTAATGTACATAATAAGAACAAAAAAAACCTAAAAGACATTTTATGTGGACTGTTGGTTTGCTTTGAGACATTGGACTTAGAATTAGGCAACACTCCCTATGCAAAAGGACTTGGCCAATGCCAACTTTCAAAAACCAAGTACTTGTGAGGTGAACTTTCATATGATACCATATTGAAGATCCATTAGAGTTCATCTGCAACATGATCATATTGAAGCTGTTATTTTGAACATGTGTCTAATGCATATCTTTGAAGTCATCTGATACATGGGGAATTGTGAAGAAGATCATGGAATTGCTAATCTTGGATGTGGCTATCTTTATTTGATTCCTTGCTCTTCATCTTGCTATTTTTGTATTAACATTGCTTAATTCTAAAGTCCAAGGGAAATTTGGATTTCTATATGACATTTTTGTCTATTGGATTGCAGCCCGTTGGTCAGATCTTTTCAACTCTCAACTTTTAAATTTGTGCTTAGGATTAGTCTCTTAATCTCCTCCCCATTTCTTTAATTTCAAATATCTACCTCCTTTTAAAATCTTCTTTGTTTGTGATTTCTAAACTTTGATCATATTGAAAATTAGAAACATTGTCCTTATGCCATTGCATTTTCAAACTCACTTTCTTAAGCAAACTTGTAAATGAACTTAACTATACTTGACTTAAAATTTCAAAAGACAAAAAGAACTAACACTCATTCAAACCTTTTAGGCCTTTGGTGCCTTTGTTAAACTTAAAATTTTGTTAAAAGGAACTCATTCACTTTGAAATTTATACCACGAACTACGAGGTTTTGACCCCTCATTTTATGTTGGTACGTAGGCATAAGTCCGAAGGTCTTGTCAAACACAAAAATATAATTAATGGATTCTTTTCCCATCCCTCCACTTGATTTATTTCAAACATAATTTTGTACAAAAACACATATGCACACAAAAAAAAGGGCTCCCTAGGAGTACCTATGACACTTTGGGTGCTAACACCTTCCCTTTGTGTAACCAACCCCCTTACCTGAAATCTCTGGCATTTCATTAGTTTTGATTTGAAAACTTCTTATCTTTGGGTTTTGTTCGTAATTTTCCCTTTTCCCTTGGAAACAATAAAAGCGCGGTGGAGACTCTCGTTTTATTGACGTCTAGCTTATCTATAGCTTGATGGTCATGAATTTACCGCTACAAAAATTAAGTGGCGACTCTGCTGGGGAGTAGCCTCCAGCGGGTTTAGCCTACTTTTTTGTGTGTATATAATTGTATATTTGATGTATGTATATTTGTTTGTATGATATAATCTTCTTGTTGTGCTTGGTGATCTCTGAGTGGTGAGATAAGTTCTAACTCAAACTTGAGTGCAATTAAGATAGGAGGATGGTATAGTCATGTTCGACTTGTGTGGAGTATTCCTTAACAAGTTGGCTTGAGACCCATCTACTCAGTGGAGACCCTTTTGGAGTTAGGAATGTCACACAAGTCATTTGTGGTTAGGCATTATTATCTCTGATTTGGGGTCCCCAAAAGTTGAGGACCGTAGAACATTTAACCCCTCTTCGCCTATTTAGGACGTAGTGCAAACACTGTTCAGGTGTAGACTTGATAACTGTTGTTACATGATACTACAATTAGACGAGTTTCTATTGAGAATATTATGGGTTGATGAGTTAGTCATCCTAACCTGTAATATCCAAAAGATGGAATTAAGACTCTGGGAACTTTTTAGAACATGATCTACAGGTTTTTATCCTTAGTTCACTCCTTTGGGATGGTTCTTAACCCATACTCCATGCTCGTGACTTACAACAAACCCTTGATTCTTGGTTGATCCAATCAAGTCTTGTCAATATCAATGGAACTTGGGTGTTGATAAGGTGAAAACCATAAGCCACCAAAATGGATGGTTGATCTTGACAATAATTTGATTCATCCCTTGACCTTTGATTTATTTGCCTTGTGTGCGATCCCTTATTTGTGATTGATGCATTCATGCATTCATGCGCATCATAACATTCATCACACCAAAAATAACTTCAAGGAACTGAGGTTTTATTTGCAAATATTTTCAGACCATGGATTATGGACGAAGGAACACTAAGAAGTACAGTTTCAGATGTCCAGATTTGAAAGAGTTAAGGAAGTTATCATCCTTTGTATTAGATCCCTTGGACTTCAAATAACGTCATGGGAAGCTTCTGTCTATTTTATCTGCTGATGTGGTTGAAGGACTCTTGAGTGTTTTGGTTCAGTTCTATGATCCTTTCTACCGTTGCTTCACTTTCCCTAATTATCATCTTGTGCCTACGTTGGAGGAGTATGCCCATCTCTTGGGAATACTTGTTTCTAACAAAATGCCCTTTAGTGGATTGAAGGATATTCCTAGATCTCATATTATAGTTGAAGCTCTTCACTTGAAGAAATTTGAGATTGAGGCTCATTGGGTGAAGAAAGGAGGATTGTTTGGATTTACTTTTGAGTTCCTCATCAAGGAAGCTATTTCCTTTGCTCAAGCCGGTAGTGTGGATTCTTTTGAAGTCGTCTTTGTGTTGCTCATATATGGTTTGGATTTGTTCCCTAACATTGACGGTTTTGTTGATGTTAACGCCATTAGAATCTTCTTGATTGGGAATCATGTGCCTACTCTGTTAGGAGATATGTACTTCTCTTTGCATCTAAGGAATTCTAAAGGTGGCGGAAAGATTGTGTGATGTATTGCTCTTCTGTACAAGTGGTTTATTTCACACTTGCCTCATACACCTACTTTTATGGAGAACAAACAATGTCTACGGTGGTCTCAGAGACTCATGTCTCTCACTAATGATGATATAGTTTGGTATGATTCTTCATTGAGTAGTTTGGAGGTTATTGGTTGTTGTGGTGAATTCTCTAATGTGCCTCTCATTGGTACACAAGGAGGAATCAACTACAACCCTTCTTTGGCTCGTCATCAACTTGGGCTCCCCTTGAGAGACAAACCTAATAACACTTTTTTAGAAGGTCTTTTCTATCAAGAGGGTAAAGATCCCCAACATTTGAAGCATAAGATTGTGCATGCTTGGCATAATATGCATAGGAAAGGAAGATCTGAGCTTGGTCCGTGCAACTGTGTAGATTTGGAAGCTTACACTATTTGGGTGAAGAAGAGAGCTTTGGAATTGAAGATGTTGTATGCTTGTGAGAGACTTATGTCTACGGTTGTGGATGAGCCATCAACTCTCCTTAACCAAGATGTAGAGTAGTTGGAAGACGCACTCTCCAAGATGAAGCAAGAGAAGGATATGTGGGAAGAATGATTCCATGCTTTGAGCAGAAAGCATGAGGAGTTGCAGCTTGAGTCTAGGGACAAAGATGCACTTATCGAGCTTCTTAAAGACCGAGTTATGAAGAGATCGAGAGAGCCAGAGGTTTTATCTTCCTCTAGTATACCTCATCCTTCTGTCGCTTGGAGGATAATTGTTGATCAGCTTGTCCTTGAGAAGACTCAGATGAAGACTTCTTTTGAGTCTGAGATTCGACGCATCCGAAGGAAGTACACGCCTGCAGCCAAATCTTCTGATGCTATTGTTAGGGATCCAGGATGACTAGTCTCCTTTTCTCTTGTATTTTGTATTTTGGTTTCTGAAATTGTACTCAGTGTAATCCTTCCAATTATATAAATAAAAGAGATTTTATGGTCACATCAAATTGTTGCAATTGTTATTATTTATATAATTGCAAATAAAATAGTAAGTTCCTTGAAAAAAAAAAAATCAAGCATTGCATTTCATGCATCATTTACATATCAGGTTTCTCTTTCGCCAGACGTTTTATTGGTATTTCTTCAGTGCTTTAGCCAAGCTGACTCATCGATACAATACCCACGCCAATCACTCAAGAATCATGGAACATCTAGAGCAAGAGAACAGAGAATTGAAGGACGAGATCGCTCGCCTGACTGCCATGATGGAGTCAGTATTAGCTGCTCATAGCCAATCTTCTCCAACGCCTGCAACTCCTCCTCCTCAGAGGGAAGTCATTTTAGAGGTTGCTTCCTCTACCATTCCAACTGCTGCCGCTGATTTTGGACCTGCCATGCCTGTCGGATTCCCGTAGGGAATGCCGCCCAACTTTTTGCCCGAGGGTTTCGCACCTACCTTTGCTTCCATGCCAGCATCTAGCTCGGTCATGTCTGTGCCACCACCGGTTGTTCATACTTTACCCCGTGTTGAAGACACCACCTATCATTCCGAGCCGTCTAAGGGTCCGAATGTTTATGAGAAGATGGATGAAATGAAAGACCAATTCCTTGAGCTGCAAAAAGAGTTGAAGACCTTGAGGGGAAAGGATCTGTTCGGTAAGAGTGTTGCGGAACTTTTCTTGGTTTCTAATGTGAAAATCCCGATGAAGTTCAAAGTCCCTGACTTTGAAAAGTATAGGGGGAATACTTGTCCGCTCAGTCATCTTGTCATGTATGCTAGAAAGATGTCAATGCAAACTGATAATGATCAGTTACTGATTCATTATTTTCAAGACAGTCTGACTGGTGCCACTTTGAGGTGGTACATGGGTTTGGATGGTGCGAGTATCCGCACATTCAACGATTTGGGTGAAGCATTCGTGAAGCAGTACAAGTACAACATTGATATGGCGCCAGATAGGGATCAGTTGAGATCATTGTCTCAGAAGGATAAGGAGACGTTTAAAGAATATGCTCAACGATGGAGAGAGCTTACCGCTCAGATTACCCCTCCTTTGGAAGAAAAGGAGATGACCAAGATTTCCCTCAAGACCCTGAGCTCATTTTACTATGAGCGAATGATTGTCAGTGCTGCTAGTGATTTTACCGACATGGTAAACATGGGGATGAGACTAGAAGAAGGTGTCCGAGAAGGACGATTATCTAGATAGGAAGTTTTGTCTAGCAATAAATATGGAAGTGGGTTTGCCAAGAAGAAAGAGAATGAGACTAATGCAGTATCTGTTGGGAGGCAGAGGAGGCCTCATGTAAGAATAAGTCGACAACCCAGCCAACACCATCACCAAGTATCATTTGTGATTCCAGTATTTTCAAACAATCAATCAACGCCAATTCAACAACAACGTTAACAACAGCCACCACAATGAACGAACACTTACAACAACAACAATATCAACAATCATCAACAACCACAAAATTTTGAGAGGAAGAAGGTCTCTTTCGACCTGATTCCTATGACTTATGCTGAATTGTATCCATCATTGGTTCTCAAGAACCTTTTGCAACCAAGAAATCCGCCTCAGATTCCTGAACCACTTCCATGATGGTACAAACCAGAACTCCGTTGTGCCTTTCACCAAGGAGCTCCTGGCCATGATATTGAGAACTGCTACCCCCTGAAGTATGAAGCCCAAAAGCTGGTAAAAAGTGGAATGGTGTCCTTTGAGGACCGTGCGCCGAATGTCAAAGCTAATCCACTACCTGCTCATGGGAACCCTTCTGTTAATATGGTGGATGGCTGTCCTGGGGAGTTCAAGGTATTTGATGTCTGCTTTATTAGAAGGCCCTTGGTAATGATGCACATGGATATCTGTTTGGTAAGCGATTGTGAGCATAACCATGATGGTTGTGCAAATTGTAGTGTTAATCCTAGAGGTTGTATGGTTGTAAAGAGAGACATCCAGAGGTTAGTGGATGAAGGTATGATTTAGATTCTCTAGTCCCGTCACGTAGATGACGACGTGAATGTTATTGTTCCAGTATTCAAGACACTAGAGAGAGTGGTAATCCAGTTCAATAGCAGCAGCAGTAACAGTGTCAGCAACAGATTGGTATCGCCGTTGGTAATACGGTTAGCGGGCCCAATCCCGTATGCATCCGATAAGGTTGTCCTGTATCAGTACTAAAATTCTGGTATCAAATATGAGGTGTCAAAGGTAATGTCAGGACACTAATATCTGAACAATACAAACAGGATAAAAGATAAAGAACAATAATGCAAGAGACACAAGCAATTGTTAACCCAGTTCGGTGCAAACTCACCTACGTCTGGGGGCTACCAAGCCAGGAAGGAAATCCACTAAAACAGAATCAGTTCAAAGGCTCTCAGTAAACAACTTCAAGTTACAGTTTTATCACCTAATCTCTACCCGTGTGACTTCTACCTAAGACCTCTTAGATATGAGATCCCACTCACTCCCCCTCAATCACACTAGTGATATAAAACAAGAATTACAATGAAAAGAAGACACTCTTCAAAGACACACACTTGATCTTACTTAACAGCTTCAATCAAGTAGACACACACTCATGCTTAAAAGCTTTGAGTGACAAATTACAACTCAAAAATCAGACCAATTCAATCATCTATGGATGAATTGAATGGCTTGCAATTCACACGACCACAAAAGACTAAAACCCTTATTCTCTCTCAATATTTCGTTCGTTATTTCTTGTGTCTCAAATCAGGTTTTCCATGTCCTTTTAATAGAAGCATTTGGCTGGGCTTGGACATCATAAAACCCTAAAACTATTTTCCATTCAAATATTCTCATGACAGATGATTAGATCTCTTTGGAAAATAAGTAAGTCTGGTTGTAATTAATGATTGAATGCGCGTGTAAATCATATCTTCAACCATACATAGATTTGCATTAAAAACGCAATCACATAATACATAACATTCAGGCTGAATGTTCTGTATACAGATGTCATGACATTGGGTCTGACATCCTGGTAAAATCCTGCATAATTACATTTTAAACATCCTGCAGGTACATGCTATCTTATGTCAAGACAACACATGTGACAACTTGTGAACACTCTAGGTTTTACCAAAATTGCTGCCAACACAAGAACCAACAAACTCCCCCTTTGGTAAATTTTGCCTAAACATTTATCAATCCATTTGTTCACAAGAGTAAACGCCTATCAGCAGTTAAGTAGCAGCAGAAGCAATAAACACACAATTACTAGCTATAATAGCAACTAATAATAAACACACATTAAACACATGGGTGTTTCTTCTCCCCCTAAGTCTGTTCAACACAGACATCTCCTTCAACAACAATTGCACCTGTAACATTCAGAACCTCCTTCTGACATCTCCTTCAACATCACTTGTACAACACAGAATATTATTCTATTTAATATCAGTTATCACCTGTTTAGCCTAGCTAGCTACTTCAGCACATATTAACTGCAGCTCTCCACATCTCCACACATTAACTGCAGCTCTCCACATATTAACTTCTCCCCCTTTTTAGTCAAAATAGACCAAAGTGACCAATTAGACAAAATAAATGTCAATCAGTCCAGCAGAGAATGTCACAAAGGATGTTATAACATATAAAATGTTAAAACATAAATGTCAGGTGGTACATAACCATAATTATACACAGTTGCATTAGCTGAGATAATCAGAAATCCAGAGAACTAATAAATAGCCCAAAAATTACATCATGGCATCAAAAAAAAGACTGCCACAAAAAAACTACAAACATCAAACAAAAAACATCAAAGCATCCAAGCATCCAAGCACACATCATTATAACAGGGGGGCCATCATCATCACAACTTAGTCTGAGGAGGTAGCATCTTCATCACCTTCAGATCCATAACTGCCACTGGATTGATCTTGAGAATTAGACCTCTCACTTGAGGTGTGGGCATCTGTTTCCTTGGCTTCACCAACATTATCCATCTCTCCTTGCTCCAAGCTACTAATTAGAACCTCTAAAGCCTCTTTCCTAGCCTTAGCCACCCTAATCCCAGTTTCCAACTCCTTACAGGTTTCTTTTAATTCAGCAATCAAGCCACCTTGAGAGGCTGGCTTCTTCATTGCAGATGTCATGACAATTTCATTGACATGACTGCCTTCAAATAACTTGTAATGGATTGACAATGGAGGCTTCCTTCTATTGGGGATATCACTTGTGTTTAAAATACCAGGTTGCTAGCTTAGAATAATTCCACAAATAATTGAGGGAAAGGCAATTGGCAGCTTCACTGCATTAGTGTAAGCATGTCTAACAATTTGTTCAAACATGAACCTTCCATAATCAAAGTTGAGCCTGGTTCCAATAGCATATATTATCCTTCCAAGAACATTAGAGATTGTTGAGATGTGGTTTGTTGGTACCCAGTTGGCTGACCCTATCTTATGCAAGATAGCATATTTTATAGTTAATTTGCCAGCAGATAGATGCTTTTTGCTTGGCCATTCCTTGACTTGACCAGCAGTGATTGTCCTACAGACTTCATTGTCTGTGGCCTCTAATTTAACAGCTCCTTTTGTTCCTATTCCTAGGAACTTATTGATTATAGTTGGGGAGAACCTTACACACCTTCCTCTAACAAATACTTTGCAAAACTCTTTGTTGTTCTTGTCAGCAATATCCTCCGGGATGTTCGCCACAAACTCCTTCACAAGACCTTCAAAACATTGGGGTAATGCACTAACTGTTTTCATCAAACCAGCAGACTTGTTCAATTCCATAACCTCTTTCACTTCCACAGCCTCCTTCCCTATCTCCCTTTCCACAACAACTCTCCTCTGTATCACAAATTTCCACTTGGCTGCACCATCTTCCAGATGGAAGGAAATGTTATCCAAATGCACAGCAGCAACCTTGGCAGGAGATTTTCTAACAGTTTGCTTTTTGGCAGGAGAGATGTCTGGGACATCGTCTTCGACATCATCTTCAGAATCAGAACTTTCTCTGACCTTTCTCTTCTTGACTTCCACTTTACTCCATGATTTTGAAGGACCTACAGCAACAACCTTCTTACTAGTTCTGGCTGTCATCATCTCAGCCACAGACCTGCCTTTCCTGGTCTTCATTCTTTTTGTAACACTTGGCTTCAAGTGATGAACCAAGGTGTCATCTTCCTCATTTGAGCTCTCTTCTTCCAAATCAATCACCTTCTCAACAGTGTCATGCTTCTTAGACTGAGAAGCATCTACAGGTTTCTTACTAGGCATGGTTTTTCCTAGAGAACACAGTCCTTCTGCAGCAATATCTTTCTCTGACCTAGATGAGTCATCATCTTTCCCAGTTTGAGGTTCCACCTCAGGTGAGGGGTCCCTTCTAGACAGAGGAGTCGAAACTCCCATGACTGAGTGTCCTTCATTTAGGATTCTTGTGACCAGATTCCTAATGACACGATTAGTATAATACATGTCATGCTTAGGAGGAGGGTTGTCATAACTGTTACCTTGAGTGTTTCCTGTAGTGGAAGATGGACCAGGGGCGTCGCCTGGAACTACTAAAAGAGGAATAACTTCCAAAACATCTTCATTCAGAAAATCCATGGAGGGAGTTCTTGCTTTGTGAGTGGGTTTTGAACCAGAAAATGAAGGATGTTGTGAGATTTTGTTGAACTTGTGAAACAATTTTTGTTGCCCTAGCAGAGATGAAGGATACAGTTTGATGAAGATGAAAGTGGTTGTGTTGTGGTTGCGTGTGAAAATGGTATAGATGGTAGTTCCAATACTAGGTAATGATTTACCATAAATGGGGCACTTTCTTTTAAGTGGGCAGACAATATTTTAATTACCTTTTCCACTCCAAATTAATTGCTATAAATTCTCATGAATACAAATCCCTAATTTCCCTCTTAAACATTCAAATTTATTAGCATCCAAAGCCTTTGTAAATATGTCAGCTAATTGCATTTCAGTAGTAACATGCTCCAGGGCTATGATTTTCTCTTCCACTAGTTCTCTAATAAAGTGATGATGAATATTAATGTGCTTTGTCCTGCTGTGCTGAATAGGATTCTTAGAAATATTTATAGCACTCGGGTTGTCATATTACAATGTCATGACATCTTGTGTGACATTGTATTCAGTCAACATTTGTTTCATCCAAACCAGTTAAGAACAACTACTCCCAGCTACTATGTATTCAGCTTCAGCAGTGGATAGGGACACACAATTTTGTTTCTTGCTAAACCATGATATCAAGTTGTTCCCCAAGAAGAAACATCCTCCTGATATGCTTTTCCTATCATCAGGACTTCCAACCCAGTCAGCATCACAGTATCCAGTCAGCATGGATCCAGAACCATGAGTATATAACATGCCATAGTCACTAGTGCCATTGACATATTTCAGTATCCTCTTCACTTGGTTTATGTGACTGAATTTTGGTTCAGCTTGATATCTAGCACAAACACCTACAGCAAAGGCAATGTCAGGTTTACTTGCTGTGAGATATAGCAGACTTCCTATCATGCGTCTGTACAAACTTTGATCTACACTAACACCATTTTCATCTTTGGAGACTTTCAAATGTATAGGAGCAGGTGTCCTTTTATGACTTGCATTCTCCATGCCAAACTTCTTAACAATGTTCTTGGCATATTTGCTTTGAGATAGAAAGATAGAATCTTCCACCTGCTTGACTTGTAGCCCAAGAAAATAGGTCAGCTCTCCAACAAGGCTCATCTCAAACTCAGACTGCATTTGTCTAACAAAATGTTCGGCCATCTGATCTGACATCCCACCAAACACAATATCATCCACATATACTTTAGCCACCATGAGTTTTCCTCCTTTATTCTTAATAAATAGGGTTTTGTCAATACCTGCCTTCCTGTATCCATTGTTAGTGAGGAACACTATTTGTCTCTCATACCAAGCCCTAGGAGCTTGTTTCAAACCATAGAGGGCTTTCTTCAATTTGTACACATGCTTTGGAAGATTTGGATCTGTGAATCCTTTAGGTTGTTCAACATATACTTCCTCATTTAAGTAGCCATTCAAGAAGGCACTTTTTACATCCATTTGGAACAGTTTGAACTTCAGAATACATGCCACTCCAAGCAAAAGTCTAATGGACTCAAGGCGAGCTACAGGAGAAAATGTTTCATCAAAATCCACTCCTTCAACTTGAGTATATCCTTGTGCTACTAATCTTGCTTTATTTTTAGTAACCACCCCTTGTTCATCAGATTTATTCTTATACACCCACTATGTACCTATGACATTTATTCCTTCAGGTCTAGGAACCAGTTCCCATACTTCATTCCTCTTGAATTGACCTAACTCCTCCTGCATGGCATTGATCCAAAACTCATCAGTCAAGGCTTCCTTGACATTCCTAGGCTCAATCTTGGACACAAAGCAGCCATGTGAGATCACTTCCCTTGATCTAGTTGTGACCCCTTTATTTGGGTCTCCTATAATGAGATCTTTGGGATGATCCTTCTAAATCCTGATGGAGGATCTCTTGTTTATTTTGTCATCTTCAGGTTCAGCTTGAGGAGGTTCACTCTCATTATTTTTGTCTGAGAAATCAGTTGGGGGATAATTTGGAGATGTCTCAACATCGTCTGTGACATCAGTCTGTTGATCATCAACCACAACATTGATAGATTCCATCATTACTTTTGTTCTGGAATTAAAGACTTTATATGCTCTGCTATTTTTTTAGTAGCCCAGAAATATTCTTTCATCACTTTTGGGATCCATCTTCCTTATTTGCTCACGATCAGTCAAGATATAGAATTTACTACCAAACACATGGAAGTATTTGACTGTAGGTCTTCTCCCTTTCCAGACTTCATATAAGGTAGTAGGAGTCCCTTTCTTCAAGGTTACTCTGTTGTGAACATAGCAGGCTGTGTTCATAGCTTCAGCCCAAAAATGGTAGGGCAATTTCTTAGCATGAATCATAGCTCTGGATGATTCTTGAAGGGTTCTATTTTTCCTTTCCACCACACCATTTTGCTGAGGAGTAATGGGAGATGAGAACTCATGATGAATTGCTTCTGAAGAATAGAATTCAGCAAATTTGTTGTTCTCAAATTCCTTCCCATGATCACTTCTAATTTTGATAACTTGACTTTCCTTTTCTCTTTGAAGTTTGAGACAAAGATCTTTGAAGACTTCAAAAACATCAAATTTTTCTCTTATGAAATTGATCCAGGTGTATCTGGAGAAGTCATCCACCACTACATACGCATACTTCTTCCCACCAAGGCTTTCCACCTGCATGGGTCCCATCAAATCCATATGGAGGAGTTCCAATACTTTAGAAGTGGTGTCATGTCTGAGCTTCGGGTGTGACATCCTTGTCTGTTTTCCAATCTGACATTCCCCACAGACTTTTCCTTCATCAATTTTCAGGTTGGGAATTCCTCTAACAGCTTCAACAGATATAATCCTCTTCATACCTTTAAGATGCAGATGGCCCAATCTTTGATGCGATATCTTCACTTCTTCTTCTTCTTTGGCTAAAGTACACATTAAAGAATAACTAGTTTCTTGAGAGCTCCACATGTAGCAGTTGTCTTTAGACCTGACTCCTTTCATGATCACTTCATTTTCTTTGTTAGTAATCAGACATTCAGTTTTGGTGAAGTTTACAGTTAGACCTTGGTCACATAGTTAACTGATGCTTATTAGGTTTGCAGTCAGTCCTTTAACAAGTAGAACATTGTCAAGATTAGGAACTCCAGGGAAGTTGAGCTTACCATTCCCTTAATTTCACCCTTTGCTCCATCACCAAAGGTTACATAACTGGTGGCATGAGGATGAAGGCCAGTTAGCAGGTTTTTGTTTCCAGTCATGTGTCTGGAGCGGAGCACCCACTGTCAAAATACCAATCTTCTTTGGCTGAAACTCTGAAGGAAGTGTGAGCTATCAGACTTGTAACATCAGTCCTAGGAACCCATTGTTTTTTGTTGACAGGTCTGTCATGTTTGGGTTTAGGTTGATGATGAGAGGGACTAGGATAGCCATACAACTTATAGCAGAATGGTTTTATGTGGCCAAATTTTCCACAGTAGTGACATCTCCATCTTTGATTGTTCCCTTTCTACTGTCTTCCTTTATGATGTTGTGACATATGATGTGACATCTCTGGTTTGCTCCCAGTGTGACTGCACTTGGGTTTGAGCTTTGATTTGCTACCAGTGTGGCTGCACTCATGTTTAGATTCATTGAACCCAATGGCAGACTTGTCTCCTGTTATTTGTCCAGTCTGGAGAATTTTGTCTAAGGTGTCAGATCCATTGTTCAGCATTCTTACATACTTAGTCATCTCATCTAGTTTAGAATTCAAGAATACTGCTTCAGTCTTCAACTTGGAGATGGTTTCCAAATGTTCTGCCTTCTCCTTCTCCAGCTGTGCTATCACTTTCTTCTGGCCTTCAACTTGTTGACACACTTCTGCACTTCTGTGACACAACTCTTTATAGGTAGTGGCCAGCTCTTCAAAGGTTACTTCATCATCACTTGAATCTTCATCAGAACCCCATCTTCCAGTCAAGGCAGTCACAAGATTTACAGACTCTTCTGTTTCACTTTCATCAGACCAAGTGGCAGCAAGACTCCTATTCTGTTTCTTGAGGTAGGTCCCACATTCAGTTCTAATGTGTCCATACCCATCACATTCATGGCACTGAACTCATTTTCCTTCTTTGGGCTTTTCATCTGACCTTGTTCTTCTTCCAGCATTGTTGGATTTACTGATGTCAGATGCGATGTTCTTGACATTAGCCTTAGATCTTACATCCATCTTTTTCAGAAGTCTGTTGAACTATCTTCCCAGCATTGCTACATCATTTGCCAGATCTTCATCAATATCTTGACCACTTTCCTCATCTGCCTCCTCAGTGTTTGACATGAAGGCTATGCTTTTGACTTTCTTTTTAGATCTATCACACATTCCCATCTCAAATGTTTGAAGGGATCCAATTAGCTCATCAACTCTCATATTGAAAATATCTTGAGACTCTTCTATGGTTGTCACTTTCATGGAAAATCTCTTAGGGAGTGACCTGAGTATTTTCCTCACTAATTTTTCATCTGACATCTTCTCACCCAGGGCTCCGAGGCATTAGCAATTTCAAGGATATTCATATGAAATTCATGAATATTTTCATCTTATTTCATCCTTAAATTTTCAAACTTGGTAGTGAGCAGCTGCAGTCTAGACATCTTCACTCTAGAGGTGCCTTCATGAGTGGTTTTGAGAATGTCCCAAGCATCTTTAGCAACTTCACAGTTGTTTACCAATCTGAAGATATTCTTATCTACTCCATTGAATATAGCATTCAATGCTTTAGAGTTCCCAAGGGCTAACTCATCCTCCTCCTTGGTCCATTGTTCTTCAGCCTTCTTATCAGTAGTAGCTTCTCCATCCTTAGGAATGACTGGATGTTCCCAGCCTGTTAAAACAGCCTTCCAAGCCTTATTATCCAGAGGTTTTAGGAAGGCTACCATTCGAGGTTTCCAGTAGTCATAGTTGGAACCATCCATAATAGGTGGTTTGTGAACAAATCCTCCAGCTCTCTCCATAGTACCAGAAAGTAATGTCCCTAGATCTCACCAAGAACCAGAGCAGGATGCCTGCTCTGATACCAATTGAAATTCTGGTATCAGATATGAGATGTCAGAGGTAATGTCACGACACTAATATCTGAACAATACAAACAGGATAAAAGATAAAGAACAATAATGCAAGAGACATAAGCAATTGTTAACCCAGTTCGGTGCAACCTTGTCAAGATTGTCGTATCAAGGAGCTCCGATGAGGTATAGTGGCGTGATCGTTAAAGCATTTGACGGTTCTCGCAAAACTGTGATAGGTGAAGTGGACCTTCATGTGAAGATAGGTCCAAGTGATTTCCAAATTACTTTCCAGGTAATGGATATCCACCCGGCCTATAGCTACTTATTAGGAAGGCCATGGATACATGAGGCAGGAGCCGTTACGTCAATGCTACACCAGAAGCTGAAATTTGTCAAGAATGGTAAGCTGGTTATTGTCGGTGGGGAGAAGGCTTTGTTGGTAAGCCACTTGTCGTCTTTCTCATACGTAGAAGCTGAGGGTGAGATTAGAACTCTGTTCCAAGCTCTATCTATTACTGAGGAAAAGAGAGTTGGGGCACCTAGGTCCTCATTCAAGGATGCGCAGAGAATTGTTGAAGATGGAAGTTCTAATCAGTGGGGCCATATGGTAGAGGTCACCGACAATAAAAGCAGAGCGAGTTTGGGATTCCAACGAGGTTCATGTGTGATTAGAGCTGAAGATGTGCAACCCAGATTCTGTAGCGGAGGGTTCATTCATGGTAATGAATAACACTTAGTTGGTGTGATCGAGGGTGATGAAGATGAAGACTGTACCAATTTTGTGACGCATGGAAAAGCTTGCAACAATTGGACTGCTATTGATGTTCCTATTATTGTGCATCGATCTAAGTAATTGCTTTTATTTTATTTTGAAAATCCTTCTCATATGCCTAAGGGAGAAGAGAATATTGTTTAGGCATTTTCAAATTTGATCATCAATAAAATATAATTCTATTCATCCACATCTATGATGTTTTATTTTTACTTTTTGTTTTATTCTAAAAAATGGTAATCACAAAATAATAATAATAATAATAATAATTTGTCCATCTGCATAATATTTGGTCACAATTCACTTCTCTAAAATCAAAATATCAAATCATTATACAGGTTGGTTTCTAAACCCATTTAATACAATGATCCTTCTTCTTCTCCAAATTTTGAATTCCCTGTGTTTGAGGCTGAGGAAGAAAGTGATGAAGAAGTATCTGATGAATTGTCCCGTCTTCTTGAGCACGGAGGAAAAGCCATTTAGTCGTTCGAAGATCATATTGAGTTAGCCAACTTGGGTTCCGAGGATGATGTAAAAGAAGTCAAGGTTGGGTCTTGATTATGTCCAGAAGTGAAGAAGGGGTTGATTGATCTTCTCCGAGAGTATTCATATGTGTTTGCTTGGTCCTATCAAGACATGCCTAGTTTGGATTCTGAGATTGTGGAGCATAGATTTCCGTTGAAGCCGGAATGCCCGCCAGTCAAATAGAAGTTGAGGAGGACTCATCCTGATATGGCAGTGAAAATCAAAGAAGAAGTGCAAAAGCAGATTGACACCGGTTTCCTTGTTACTGCCGAGTATCCGCAGTGGGTGGCTAATATTGTGCTTGTTCCGAAGAAGGATGGAAAAGTATGTATGTGCGTTGATTATAGAGATTTGAATAAAGTCAGTCCGAAAGATGATTTCTCTCTGCCACACATTGATATGTTGCTAGACAATACAACTAAATTCAAAGTCTTTTCGTTTATGGATGGATTTTCCGGATATAATCAGATCAAGATGGAACTCGAAGATATGGAGAAGTCCATATTTATAACACCCTGGGGAACATTCTGTTATAGAGTGATGCCTTTCGGTTTAAAGAATGCTGGTGCAACTTACCAAAGAGCAATGACTACTCTTTTTCATGATATGATGCATAAAGAGATCAAAGTTTATGTTGATGATATGATTGCTAAATCCATTGATGAAGAGGGACATGCTGAGCATTTGTTGAAGCTATTTCAGGGTTTGAGAAAGTAAAAACTCTGCTTGAATCCCAATAAATGTACGTTTGGTGTTTGTTCTGGTAAGTTGTTGGGCTTTATTGTCAGTGAGAAGGGTATTGAAGTTGATCATGCCAAGGTCAAAGCATTACAAGAAATGCCTGCACCCAAAATTGAGAAGCAAGTCAGAGGTTTTCTCAGTCGCTTGAATTATATCTCAAGATTCATTTCGCATATGACTGCCACATGTGCGCCTATATTCAAGCTTCTTCGGAAATATCAGTCTTGTGATTGGACCGAAGAATGCCAGAAAGCTTTTGACAGTATCAAAGAGTATCTGCTTGAGCCTCTGATTTTGTCTCCACCTGTTGAAGGAAGACCGTTGATCATGTATTTGATTGTGCTTGATGAGAGTATGGGTTGTGTTCTAGGTCAGCAAGATGAAATTGGAAAGAAAGAGTATGCAATTTACTACCTCAGTAAGAAATTCACCGATTGTGAGACTCGATATTCTATGCTTGAGAAGACTTGTTGCGCATTGGCTTGGGCTGCTAAGCATCTGCGTAAATATATGTTGAATCATACTACTTGGTTGATATCCAAAATGGATCCAATCAAGTATATTTTTTAGAAGCCTGCTTTAACTGGGAGGATTTCCCATTGGCAGATGTTATTGTCCGAGTATGATATTGAATACCGATCTCAAAAAGCAATCAAAGGTAGTGTCTTGGTTGACCACTTGGCTCACCAACCGATTGAAGATTACCAATCAGTGTTGTATGATTTTCCTAATGAAGAGATCTTGTACTTGAAAATGAAAGATTGTGATGAACCATTGCTTGAAGAAGGTCCAGAACCTGGTTCTCGTTGGGGCATGGTATTTGATGGAGTTGTTAATTAGTATGGTAATGGCATTGGGGCAGTGATTATTACTCCTCAAGGCACGCATTTTCCATTTACAGCTAGATTGAATTTCAAGTGTACAAATAATATGGCTGAGTATGAAGCTTGCATTATGGGGCTTGAAAAGGCCATTAATCTCAGAATCAAGTATCTTGATGTCTATGGAGATTCAGCTTTGATTTTGAATCAAATCAAAGGTAAATGGGAGACGAATCAACTCAGTTTGATACCATATAGAGATTATGCGAGGAGGATTTCAACTTTCTTTACAAAATTTGAATTTCATCATATCCGTCGAGATGAAAACCGAATGGAAGATGCTCTTGCAACGTTGGCTTCAATGATTGTGGTGAAGTATTGGAATGAAGTTCCCAATGTGACTGTGATGCGTCTTGATAGGCCAGGTCATGTACTTGCTGTTGAAGAGGCCAAAGATAAGAAGTCGTGGTATTTTGATATCAAGTGTATCCTCCAAAGTCGGATTTACCCGCTTGGGGCATCTTTGAAAGATAAGAAGACTTTGAGAAGATTAGCCGGAAACTTCTCCCTGAATGGTGATGTATTATACAAGAGAAATTTCGATATGGTTATGCTCAGATGCGTGGATAGACACGAAGCAGACCTATTGATGACTGAAGTCCATGAAGGCTCCTTTGGCACTCATTTCAATGGACATGCAATGGAAAAGAAGATGTTGCGAGCAGGTTAATATTGGCTGGCAATGGAATCTGACTGTTGCAAGTTTGTGAAGAAATGCCTCAAGCGTCAAATATATGTAGATAAGATTCATGTTCCTCCGACACTATTGAATGCCATTTCCTCTCCATGGCCCTTCTCCATGTGGGAAATTGATATGATTGGCATGATTGAGCCCAGAGCTTCGAATGGACATCGTTTCATTTTGGTGGCTATTGACTACTTCACAAAGTTGGTTGAAGCTCTTTGCAAGGACTTCAAGATCATTACTGATAATGGTTCAAACTTGAATAATAATATGGTGGAAGCTCTTTGCAAGGACTTCAATATTGCACACCATAATTCTTCTCCTTACAGACCTAAGATGAATAGGGATGTTGAAGCTACAAACAAGAACATCAAGAAGATCATCCAGAAAATGGTTGTAACGTATAAGGATTGGCATGAGATGCTCCCACTTGCTTTGCACGTGTATCGTACATCCATCCGCACTTCAACAGGGGTAACCCCTTTCTCTCTTGTTTATGGTATGGAAGATAGGCTCCCGGTAGAGGTTGAAATCCCATCACTACGTGTCTTGATGGAAGCAAAGTTGACTGAGGCTGAATGGTGTCAGACCAGATTTGATCAGTTGAATTTGATAGAAGAGAAGAGATTGACCGCCATGTGTCATGGTGAGTTATATCAGCAGAGAATGAAGAAAGCTTTTGATAAGAAGGTTAGACCTCGTGTGTTCAGAGAATGTGACCTTGTGCTCAAGAAGATTCTATCTTTCAAACCAGATTCTAGGGGCAAATGGACTCCTAATTATGAAGGCATATATGTTGTCAAGAGAGCCTTTTCAGACGGTGCATTGATTCTTACAAATATGGATGGTGAAGAGTTCACTCGTCCTGTGAACGCCGATGCAGTCAAGAAATACTTCGCCTAAAAAACAAAAGAACAACTCGCTAAGTTGAAAACCTGAAAGGGCGACTTAGGCAAAAATGAGTGTCTCGGTGGATTGAACCCGAAAGGGCGGTCCAGGAAGAAGTTAGAGACATAAAACAGAAAGTGTTATCCCGATAAATTAAGTACCCAACCATGGGGAAATTTATGCAAAAATTAGGGATTTATGGAAAGCAATTGCATCCTGCTGATCTCCAATTTTGAAGACTTGTCTTGAGCACATTGTCAGATTTTGGTTCACTATCTCCAGCAGTCGCCAAAAGCACAGTGGATATCAAGAGTTGGAAGAAGGATTAGTGACCATTGTATTCAATGTAGCCCTTTTCCATGTAAATTACCATTTTTCAACTTATGTAAAGATCTATGGAGTCTTGTCATTTACAGACTACCATTCTATTAAATAAAGTTGAGCTTTTATCCAATTGTTTCTACTCATATTTAATTCAGCCAAATAGATTTAAATTTTATTATGATCATTTTTTAAATTAAAAATTTTAAAACAAAACTCATGTTTTCTTAAATATATAAAAGCAGTTATTTTAAGCAATCAATTTCATTCAAGAGGAATATCAACATTGGTTTGAAAGCAGTAAGCCCTAAATGTGGAGCATTATTGGTTCTCCCTAAGCAGTTGGCGTGATCCCTGTCTCATCCCCAGCATCTTTTTGGTATCCGATGTTTGTTGGTTTCCCAAGCCAAGTTCGTCGTTATCCCCAGCTGTGTTTGTTGTCCTCCCTCGAGTTGTAGGCATTTTATTGCAGCAATTTGCATGGTTTCGGTAGAATTATGGACCGCCACAAGTCGCCATCAGATTCGTCCCCAGTCAAAGTTTCTGAGCAGCTATTTGTATTCATCCCCTGCAGGGTTGTCTCCCATGTGATATGGTGTTGACCTAAAATTTCCCACGGAGTCGACAGTAGTTTCCTCAGCGGGTCCTCTCCTTTCTTCCCCAGCCAGGGTCAAGCCTTCAAGGCGTTTGATCTCTTCTCCAGCAGTTGTTTCCCTCTTGAGTGGATTGGCCGAGAATTGTATTGATGATTCAAATCAGCGATAATTATATCCTTTGTGATTGTTTTGATAGCATGATCATCACATATACATATACATATACATCCATATAATTTCATCATTGCATTATTACACCATGTGATTCATTGTGATTTTGACTCTCTGCCATGGTGGTTCTTTATCCCCATGCAGATTCGGTGTGTCTGTCCTCCTTCAATTGTAGAGTGTCAACCCCTTAAGCAGAAAAACTTTAACCTTTCTCCTTTTCCCCACTGAGCTATTTCCTCGTGGATGATTATTGTTTCAGTTTCCTCCACAGTCAATTATCTGGATGGAACCACTCCCTTTGAGTTATATCCCCATTGGGTTAGGTCGAGTAGTAATTAGGATGCTTAAGAACTACATATTCCCTAGGTTCAGAACACCTCTCCTAGTTATAAGCGACCGTGGATCTCATTTTATTTCAAGACTTTTTGAAAAACTCTTAAACAAATATGGCATGAGACATAGGGTAGCTACCCCTTATCATCCACAAACCAATGGACAAGTAGAAGTATCGAATCGAGAAATAAAAAAAATTCTAGAAAAAACGGTATCACTTTCTAGAAAGACTGGTCCTCTAGACTTCAAGATGTATTATGGGCTTATAGAACTGCCTATAAAACCCCTATAGTAACAACACCCTTCAATTTAGTCTATGGGAAGTCGTGTCACTTACCCTTCGAACTAAAACATAAATTGGGCCATTAAGGCCCTAAACATGGACTATTCAGAAGCTGGAAACAAACGACTGTTAGATATCCAGGAATTAGAAGAACTCTAACGCGATGTCTATGAAAATGCTATAATCTACAAAGAGAGAACCAAAGCATGGCATGACAAGTGTATCGTAAGGAAGGAATTTCGTGTAGGCGACATGATACTTTTATTCAACTCTAGATCATGCCTATTTCCTAGTAAGCCATGTTCCAGATGGACTGGACAGTTCGAGGTAACAAGAGTCATACCCTTTGGTGTAGTTGAGATTAAGAGCCAATCAACTCACCCGTTCATGGTTAATAGATAAAGACTGAAACACTACACAAACAGTGATATACCTACCTATTATTCTCTCTATAACTTAATCGAACCACCATTTGCAACACAAGCAGTCTGATTACACCATTGTCGAGTTACCGGCACTAAACAAAATGATGTGTGGGAGGCAACCCACGGTTTCATTATCTATTATTTTATTTTTTGCTGTTTTTTTCTTTTCTTTGAATAACGGTGATTTATTTTACTCCTACTAACAAGACTAACTTTTAATTGATTACGTTAGAGGCGTAACTCAGACTAAATTTTCATACTAATCATTTAGAGATGGAAGGTACTGATAACATGCAATTTATTTTTAGAAACGAGTCTCAAAGAAGATGCTATGAAGTCTTGGCTACAAGAACCATTTCGCCAACCAGATACCCTGACTTCCCTAGCTTAATAGCTTTAGGCCTCAGTGATAGTGTGAAGTACATGTACAACCAGCTCAGTTGGGACCGTTTATCTTTTCACAAGCACCCAACCTACAAAAATCTGACACTGGAATTCCTAAGCTCCTACCGATACAAACCTAATGTAGGAATAGACTATGTCCATGGCTTTGCTACTTTCCGACTCTTTGGGAAGGAATACCGACTAACACATAATGAGTTTGCCAAACTTTTAGCCTTCCAGTATGATCCTCAAACCTACATCGAAGTCCCAGTAGGTGATGATATGAAATGGGAGCTCGACTTATTCTAGGGTAGAATTACTGAAGATTACCCGCCTGATTATGAAAGAACGAATCCCCCTCTAATCCATAACCCTGCCATCAGGTATTTCTAGATGGTTGCAACCTATACATTCTTTGGAAAGGCTGAAAATATTGGACGTGCCAGTAAAGAAGAGGTCTTTCTCATATTGGACGTGCCAGTAAAGAAGAGGTATTTCTTATAAAGACTTGGGAGAAACCCCAAAAGATAAGTATCATCTTAACACCGTAAGTCTCCTAATTATGGAGATCAATTTGGATACTTGTTATGCCACGACCTTGAAATCTCACCCCTAAATAAATCTTTGAGTAGTTATCCTAGCAGTCAGCACCATCTGGATCACCATCGAGTAAGCGGACCGATGCAAATAGGTGAATGAACCCACGGTAAAAAGAAAGAAAAGATAAGAAAAAATTTGGAAAAGTAAGAAAAAGAAAAAGGAATCTTCCTTCTAAGTTAGGTGAACCTAACCCAGTCATTTAGCCTAAAGGCTAGAAAACCTCTAAGAATATTGCATATTCATAAAAAAAAATTGACATAATATGGATCATGGTCACTAACAGGTTCGGTTGCCGTGTGTGAACAAATAACGGGCTTAATGTGATTGTGCATGAATGAAAAAGGACGGACCATGGGACGAGTAATTTAGGCCTAGGCATAATGACATATTGCAAAATGGTTTGTATAGAGAGGAGATTTACGACCGCAAGCGCGGATTTTGTTGCTACGATACCCTTGGCTTGCGAGTTAGTACCTATCAATATGGCCTTGAGTGATTAAAGTCTTTAGCCTTGAACAATTACAAAGGCACCAATGTTTTCTTCTTCATAAGTGTTTGCTTGAGGGCAAGCAAAGGTTCAAGTATGGAGGAGTTTGATAACACCAAATTACACCGTTATTTTGACTTGTTGTGTACATATTTTGCTATCATTTTATCTTTATTTTCAGTGTTATGTGGGTACTTTATTTATATTTCAGGTATTTAACCATATTGGGACCATATGAGAAGAAAGGAAACAATTTGGATGTAAAACAATGAAAAAATGGAAATTGCACACAAGGCGACCTATATGGCGTTCGCCATGGGGAATGCCATATAAGAAATGACGCGTCCCACTCACCAACGGGTGGATTGACCCATTCTTCCACACATTGGGAAGATGGTGTTTTCCACCTTGACATGGAGTTTTCCATCCTTTGTGAAAGTCAGGCAGTTAGAAAATGGACTCATTTGGTCTTCCACTCTTCCCATGTTCCCCTATTTTTCCTCCCACGGAATGAGAAAGCTTTACATGACATTTTAGGTTTTTGGAACATTATGAATAGGCTTTAGACTTCATTTTTCAAACCATTCAAGCTTAGTACAATCTTAAGCACGAAAATCACCGATCAAAGTTATAACTTGTTACATCGAGGGGTTTTAACACCAGAGAGTATTGAGTTTATACGAAGTTTGGAGCACTTTATTTTCCCGCATTTTAATCATGTCGCCATTTATATTCCTTTATAAGTATTCAGCAATTTACTTTGTATCAGATTCAAGTCTCCATTTGGAGCAGGTTTTTATCATATTCCGCATTTTATTACTGCTTTATTTATTTACTCGCTCTTTATTTATCTTGACTCGCACTACTTTTATTTACAAGTCTTATTTATCGCACCGTATTGCTTTAAACTACTTTTCAGTAATGTCTACTTCTAAGTGTCATACCCTAAGATCTCACATCTCATTTTCATTCTTTTGCATACAAGCAAGGTCACATTTTGGTCATTCCCTTTATCCATCTTTGGGTTTGCTTCTTGCAGGGATCACCAAGCACCTATTTGTTTTACCTTTGTGTTTATTTTATTCATGGCTTATCTAACCACTAATCAAAATACCAAAAATATGTCTTGTTTCCCTTAAGTTTATTGTGCAAGGTAAGGGCTTTTCAATCAAGATCATCTCAAAGTTTAGTTGCTTACTTCTCAAGGAAAGTCAAAGGTTCATGTGTTTAATTCCATGCCTTCTTCAACAAGTAACTTCAAGCTTTGAGCAATTTAATCAAGATACAATCAAGGGCAACTTATCTTGAGTTCATATGATCACCCATGTGCTTTAATTCAACAGAATTTCAAATACACAAGCTTGTTCCAAGGGGTTTGACCTAAAAGTCAACATTTTAAAGTCAAAGTTCCAAAGATCATAACTCCTTCAATTCTCAACATTTTTGAATTCTTATTTTTGCATATGACTCTTCCCAACATCCTATATAACTTCTCTTCACATGATAAGAGCCAATTATGCTTGGAGGATATCAAAAGTTTGGAGACATTATAGGTCATTTGTGGACTTAGTGAAATTTGACCTATTTTCAAGTGACTTTTCCCCAACTTTCAAGGATCATAACTTCTTCAATTTTCAACATATGAGGCTGATTATTTTTGCACAATGTCATTTCAACATATCTTGGATCATTTAAGGTACTTTGGATTGATGCATAAGTTTGTCATAAGTGTCATGCAGTATGGGTTGAAGTAATGGACTATCCTCCTAGCCTTTGTGGTTGATCATCCTTTTGTTTGTGTGGCATGGCTTTAGGAAAATGATTTGCATATCATTTCTCTAGCATGTATTAACACAAACATTATTATTGACCGGCCTCAGATAGTTATGACTTCTACATAAGTCCAATTACGATTACTTAACATAGCGCTAAATTTGTCCCAAAAGCAAAGGCATTTTTATAAGTGAGATTGCAAGTCTCTTATTCTTCATGGTCTTGTATGGAAATGTTGTTCATTTTCCATTGGTAAGATCCAGTGGCATACTTGTTGATTTTATCCAAGTTGGACCCTTTCTCATAAATGATGTATAGATTCATATTTTCATGCTTGTGAGTGGATAGTTGAGTGTTCTCCAAAAAATAACCAAAACATCTTTTCATCTTCACTAACATCTTTTACTTACATTTTACTTGTATTAACTTTTACTTCAAAGTCATTTACTTTATGCTCCTTTACTTTATGTCATTTACTTTATATTTTTATGTTTAGCATTTCATATCATATTGTTTATGATTATACCATTTTGTTCTTTGTCCATTTGGACCTTTCTTTTATATCATTATAAAGAAGACACTAATAAAAAAGGAAACTTGTTTCTCCTAACTCATGGACTTATGGTTACTATCCTTGGCATCATTGTGGAGTTATGGACTTAGAATTAGGATCTTGACCTTTGCTTTGGAACTTGTGACTTGAGAACTTGGAATTCATCGGATACCTGTGACTTTGGACTTCTCTATGCAGACTTGGCTTGGTTACTTTGGTTTCATCTGATACATGGATTATTATTTGCTTATTTTGGCTTATTTGAGGCTTAATCCAAATGAGAGAATTCTTGCTTGACTTATGTCATAAAGCTTGCTATTTCTTAGTTAGATCTTTCCTCCCTAGCTTTTACTTTATGCTCTAGGATAGTCTTTTCTTCTCCTCCCCTTCTTTAATTTTCAAAACTTCTCTCTCTCTCTCTCTCTCTCTCTCTCTCTCTCTCTCTCTCTCTCTCTCTCTCTCTCTCTCTCTCTCTCTCTCTCTTTTCAAAATCTTCTTGATTTCAAACTTGAACCCCTTTCTCAATAAACCTTGACTTATGTCAAGTGATTTTCAAAATCTTTTTTTTAATAAGTGCAAATTCATCTTAAACATATTGAGACCAATTTCAAAAGACTAAAAAAATGCATAACTCACTCAAATCGTTTTGTGCCCTTGTGCACTTTTTCCTTTTAAAACTTTTCTCAAGGCATAGACATGAGTCATTCCCATAGTTAAGTTATAATTCTCCTATCTCCATAGTATTGATGATAATATTTTTTCATTTATGAGAGCTAGTGGCATACTTGTTGATCCTTATCCAAGTTGGAACCCTTCTCATGATGATGCAAAGTTCTCATACTTGTGGATGACTAGTTGAGTATTCTCCTTAAAATGAAAAAATGTATTTTCCATAAAAATGAATCAAAACAAACTCCCTTTGTTACTTTTACCACTAACTATGAGGTTTTGATCCTCCATTGAACTTTGTTGGTATGTAGGCATGAGACTTCAAAATTCTTGGCAAACACAAAAATAAGAAAAATATACTTCTTTTCCCATCTCTCCAGTATTTTAACAAATAACACTATTTTCAAACCAAAATCTACATATTTTCAAAGAGGTTCCCATGGAGTACTCTCGTACCCCAAAATTTGTCATACCTTTTTCATCTTTCCACTCAATTTATGCCTTACGATTCATCTGTACACATCCATCTGTATTCATGTGCATCATTCATTCATTCTAACAAACATCCTGGGTTCAAAGCTCGTGAATAACATTTTGGCTTTGCTTGATCTTGGGGGATTACTCCTTGACCCATTATTCATGTACATCCTAGTTGGCTTGACTGAGTCTTGATAAACCGTCTGATCCTTGAAACCCTAACTGCAGAGGTCACCTTGGTTTAAGTTTCTTTGGTTACTTGGAGTGATCTTGGAAACCCTAATGGTTTGCGGGTCATTTGTTTGAAGCATTGTTGCTTATCTTGTCAAGATTTGAATAATGTGGCTTATAACCCTAGTTTTGTTTGGTATCCTACATCATGTGTTGGCCCTTGTGGTTTGGTTCATCACTTGGTTTTGTTTACTACATGGTTATTGGTTTGGCACTTGGCATGGTTGCATTCATGTACTTATGACATTCATGGCTCCACCTTATCCATAACCTTTCAATATTCACTAGCACACTTTAGTTGATTTGTTCATAATATACGTATAGAGTTCAATTTCATTTATATTGCAGTTTGCATTTCCATAAACATATTTACAATTTGAACATTTTTAGTAATTTTGACTATTAGTCATATGTGGACTTTGATCAACGGTTGACCAAAGTCAACAAGAGTTAGCATTTCTCAAATAGCATCTTTCTTCATCCCATGATAAACCATTTGAATTAACTTCCAAAATTAAATCCATTTTTCAATATAATTGTAATTAATTTCCAAAATTATTTCAAGTTGATATTAGAAACAATTTTCAACATGACTTTTAACCCGTTTCAATTAACTTGTTAAATCCTTTTCAACATTTGAAACCTTTCATTTTATTACAATATGAAGTTCTATACCACAATTAAAGTGTTATTACAAACCTCTTTTTGTTACAAATCAAGTGCTATTATAAATTAATTTTGTTTTTACAATTCAAAGAAAACTCTACTACAAATTAAGGTCCTATTCCATAAGGTTCTACTACAATTTAAGTTTATTTTTCTTCCTCCTCTCCACTAGCTTGCTCGGTTGCGTTTCCGCCTGCAAAGTCCTACATTACTGGTCATGATCCGTAATAATGCATTAAGAATGAAAGGGAGGAATGGCTTTTTTCTTGAGCTTGCAACCACCTTGGTTCCAAATGCACTTCCGAGCAACCTGCATTCATGCAAATCAGTATTACAGCCATGTGATCCAAGCTAACACACCATTCAGTCCGTTAATTGTAGCTGGCAAAATTTTGGGCTGCAGTAGGATAATTGGAATTTCAAGTTTAGTTAACATAGTTGTTTTCAAACAAAAGGTTAACATGATGTAATAACAGCACGGTACTGAGTATACATGACATGGAAAAATTCCAAATCAATTTAACTTGCACAAATCGAACAACATAACAATATCTGTTCAGGATAATTAATAAAAAAACAAGCCAAAACGATTAATTCAGCTCATTGTACTCATCATGCCATCGATTAATACGTGGATAATAACAGGAAACCTATGACATAGTTACTAACTCACAGCAGTTCAAAAATTCGATTTGAATTCGTTCAAACCAAATAACATAACAGAGGTAACAATAACCCAACCATCTGTCAACCTCTTAACTTCAAGTCTTAAGTCATTTAGTTTCAATGCATTAACAAGTTAATACAACCCCCTACCTCTAACTGATTTAGTTGTCCCGGTTCAAGCGCTCCCAAATTAGCTTGATTACTAACCGTCACAGTTGCTATGAGCATAAATTCTAGCAGCCAACCAACTAGCATATCAAGAAAAAAATCAATAACAAGCATGAGTTAACATTAGGTTGCTAACACAACCATTGCAAAGCACATTTCAGACAATATAATGAATACAAACGTACATCATAATGCATGCCGCATCAACAAGTTCAACATGTAGAATTGTGTTTAAATATGAAGCTCCATGGTACTTAACCTAACTTAGCATACATATAACCATAAGCTCCAACTGTCCTAACAGAAAATGTAGCTAACTTAACTGAACTAACAACCAACTAACAGACTTTAAAACTGTTAACTTAGTAACTGATTTGGAAAAAGGTAATTTCAAATGAATTTTCATTTCACTCTAAGTTAAACTTCCAACTAACCCTAACTTCCATCTATAACTAACATTGAATTTCAAAATAATTTCAGTTGCATTTAGGAGGAATTTCGAGGGAAAGGGAGAACTATATAAATGGTGCTCACCTATCTTCAACCAAGGGAGGACTTCATTTTTCACTTCCAGATTCTGCATTTTTTCCACTTGCGTACTCTTCATCATTCATCTCAATCCATAGACGCAAGTTCATCATCGTTCTGCAGCAACTCTGCATTCTGCAGTTTTTCATCCACTCATCACAACATTCTGCACAAACTCGGGGAATGCAACGCATCAACACGGAATCATAATTACAGTGAAGAAGAAGAGGAGGAAGCGACTAACCAATCACAATTCCTCGAGAGTTCGCTTCATTTGCATTCTCTAAGCTCGTTTCGCGCCACCATCGTGGGTAATCTCGACCAACCACAACGCAATGACAACTCAGAATGTACAAGAATAAAAAAGGAAAGAAGGATCAAAACAAAGAAAAGAAGAAGAGGTCGTACCTATCAAAGCTTCAATCCAGTAAGTTCACCGAATCCATTTTCGACGCCATTTTGTTTGGTCACGATCTTGAAAAGAATTGGTGATGGCGAGTTCGAAGCATAACTTGATGATTAGAGCGTCGTCATCCATGTAGTTTGGATTTGAAGCTTGAAATGGTGAAAGAAATGTGATGCTCCACAACGAACCCTGATGAAAACGCAATGACGATGACCGGAGGAAGAACGCGTCGCTCTTCTGAAAGCGATTTTCCTTTCTTCAGCTTTTGCAGAATTGATTTTCACCCTTTTCTTCAGCCCTGAGATTTTTTAGATAAGCACTTTTCAAGTGGTGTTTTAATGCGTAAGCGATTTCCATTCCTCTTTGGTTTCAGCATGTGCATTCTTCTCGGTTTTTCGATGAGAATTGGGTTTGGGGCCTGAAGCCCAAACGCCTTTGGATCCATTGCACACATCACGGCCCTTACATCCCCCTACTGCATTGCATTGTAGCTTTGGGCCTGGGAATGGGCCTCCGCGCCCAGGGCTTCATTGCCCTCTCCCATCCGGGCTTGCACCCCATCTGAGATTCAGGCCCAATCCTTTTATTTATTTTTTGGTTTGTTTTTTGTTAATAGATTAGAATTAGATTAATTAGTCTAATTAGGTTTCTTTAAATATTAGAATTAGGTTAATTAGATTTTTAATTAATTTAATTAGAATTTTCCTTGTATAATAAATATTAATTATATTTTTAGACTTTAGTTTATTTTAATTGGGTCATGTTTAGATCTTGATTAGGATAATTAGATAATTAGACTATTTAAATATTGATTTTTAAATCCTATTTTCCTAATATTAATAGGAATGGTTCTTGATTAAATATTGATTTTTAAATCCTATTTTCCTAATTATTTCATAATGACCATTTTGCCCTTAAGACTTAGAAATCTTGATTTCTAATGCATGTCCCCTTACCTCGGGGCTTCAATGGGAATTATTCTGATTTTATTTAGATGATTAAGTCAATAGGATTCAACTTTCCATTTCAACGCCTCTGATTTAGTGTTGACCAAAGATCGTTATGGTCAACCAAATCCTTTGTAATTGTGTTGTAAACCCCAAGCTTATTCAAGTTATCAAAAGACCCTTGATCACTTGATATGGCAAGTTCATTATGTAACACCCTTCTAAAAACCCCAATTATTTAATTAAAATAATAAACATATAACAATTCAGAGTAATTATGCCCTTCAAGGGTGTCACACATAATATTCACACCATTCAACAATATAACGGTCATGCTCTTTTATTAAATCAAAACAGTTGCATAAAACACAACGGATGTAAGTTTCATCAATCATGTAAAACATTACATGTAAAATGGTTCTCAACCAACACTAAACATTCGAAACAAGTTAAACAACCCATCCCGATGTTACATCTATCAGAGCACGACCAACTAATGAGACTACACTAGACTCCAAGCATTAACTTCTACTCAACTCACTGCTCGTTACCTGAAAAACAGTTGTAAGGGTGAGTTCCTCAATCAATATAATAAGCATTATAAAACATTATGTAATGCTAAGTAATTTTAACACACTTCATCACCCTAATCCAAACATACATTCAGTAACAGCACATCAACTCAACATAATACTCAACACCAACACAAACACACGTATAATATTGGAATACATCCATTCATATTATACGCCATACATATATTATGCAATGAGACTCCATGCATGCGGTACCGACTATTTGTGAACATATAGTTCAACCTCACCGTCCAAATCCAGGCACGGCTACCAAGCTCACTAGTCCCACTCAATTGAGACATAGTGACTCACTCACTAATTCCTCACCATGGGAATTAGCTACCACCCCAAATGGGCCATGCTATGCACGCTAATCACCTAGCATGCAAACATCAATAACAATCAAAATGATTTACTCACTAATTCCTCACCATGGGAATTAGCTACCACCCCAAATGGGCCACAATATGCATACTAATCACCTAGCAATGCAACAACAACAACAACTCAAGAATAGACATATGCTCACACTCTAAGCCATAAAACAGTCTATTCACAAATGCATACATAACTGATACATTCACCACATCATGCATACCATCACACATCATCAACACATTTTATCACAAAAGCATATCATATCATGCCGCATAATCAACACAGTATTAGCACACTCTACTAATACCTATACTACCCAAAACAACGGGAAATGATCCCTACCACGTCATACATCAGCTAAGTTACATCCCTCAGCCTAAACAACCAAAAACTGCACAACAACAGTTCAGAAAAACCACAAGTCTGCCCATACGCGTATAGCCTAGTCCCATACGTGTATGGCGCATTCCTCAGCCAAAACCCATACGCGTAACACCATCCCATACGCGTATGCTACGCGTACCACATCCCCATACGCGTACCAACAGAGAGCAAAACACGTTCAAAACATCATCTTCCTTATCCATACGCGTATTGCCTAGTGCCATACGCGTACCATGCCATCTCATACGCGTATTGCCTAGTGCCATACGCGTATGACCAGAAACCAGAATTTCCAGATCTGCAATGGCTTTTGCTCTGCTACGAGATCTCTACAATCCCAACCTTCTACAGTCCAATTTTCATACATGTTCGTTCGTTTTATCAATTACAGATCATACACTTTCATCTTCCCAAATCGCTAACCTTATTATCTCTAATTCCTACGAGTTTTCGTCAATTATCATCCAAATTCGTTCATCAAATATTTCACAATTTCAGCATGCATCATTCAAATCAGAGTCAAAAATCCATGGTCTATCACTACCCATTACATATTATCCCATAATACCCATTAATCGATGATAAACCCCCCTTACCTGAGTAAATCCGGCAGTCTCTGAGCTCCAAGCCTCCCTTCCTTCAACCTTCGTTCTTTGGCTTTTTGCCCTTTTCCCTTTTCTGCCTCTTTTTTCCCTTTTCACGTGAAATTAACCTTTTTTACCAAAAATGGGATTTTTCTAAATTCCAACTTATATATTTTCCGAATATTAATAATAATCCAAAAATAATAATAATAAAATTTCCAATTATTTAATTAAATTAATAAATAAATTATTAACTCAATTTAAATAATTATTTTATTATTATCGGGGTGTTACAACTCTCCCCCACTAAAAGAGTTTTCGTCCTCGAAAACATACCTCAATCGAATAACTCCGGATAAGACTCCTTCATCTGACTCTCAAGTTCCCAAGTCACATTGCCACCTGCTGGTCCTCCCCAAGCTACCTTCACCAAGGCAATCTCTTTACCCCGCAACTGCTTCAACTCTCGATCCTCGATCCTCATAGATGATGTTTCAACAGTCAGGTTATCTCTCACCTGTACATCATCTACTTGGACTACATGCGACGGATCATGAATGTACCTCCTCAACTGAGACACATGAAAAACCTCATGCAAATTCGCAAGCGACGGCGGTAAAGCGATACGATAGGCTACCTCTCCTATCCTCTCCAAAATCTGATAAGGACCAATAAATCGAGGTGTCAACTTCTTTGACTTCAAAGCTCGACCAACACCAGTTATCGGAGTAACACGAAGAAACACATGATCCCCCTCTTGGAACTCAAGTGACTTCCTCCTCTTATCATGATAACTCTTCTGACGACTCTGAGCAATTCTCATCTTCTCCTGAATCATCTTAATCTTTTCTGTAGTCTGTTGAACAATCTCCGGTCCAACCACAGCACTCTCACCGGACTCGTACCAACATAAAGGTGTCCGACATCTCCTACCATACAAAGCTTCGAACGGTGCCATACCAATGCTCGAATGAAAACTATTGTTGTAGGTAAACTCAATCAAAGGTAAATAACAATCCCAAGCACCTCCCTTTTCCAAAACACAAGCTCTCAAAAGATCCTCTAATGACTGAATCGTCCTCTCAGTCTGACCATCAGTCTGCGGATGATATGCAGAACTCAATCTCAGCTTAGTTCCCAAAGCCTTCTGCAAACCTTCCCAAAACTTCGATGTAAATCTAGGATCTCTGTCCGAAACAATATTCGACGGAATACCATGCAAACTTACAATCTTCTCAATATACAACTCAGCTAATCTCTCTAACGGATAATCCATTCTAATCGAAATAAAATGAGCCGATTTTGTCAATCTATCAACAATCACCCAAATAGCTTCAAAATTCTTAAATGTCCTCGGTAAACCAGAAACAAAATCCATACTGATACTATCCCACTTCCACTCTGGAATAGCCAACGGTTGCATTAACCCAGACGGCTTCTGATGCTCAATCTTCGACTTCTGACAAGTCAAACAGGAATAAACAAAACTCGCAATTTCTCTTTTCATCCCCGGCCACCAAAATAACTTTTTCAAATCATGATACATCTTCGTAGCTCCAGGATGAATACTCAAGCCACTACGATGTCCTTCCTCCAGAATACTCTTCTTAAGTTCGGTAACATCCGGAATACACACCCGATTACCAAATTTCAAAACACCATTCTCATCAACTCTGAATTCACCACCTTGACCTTGATTCACTAAAGTCAACTTATCAACCAAAAGCATATCGGATTTCTGACCCTCTCTGATCTCATCCAAAATATTACTCGTTAACTTCAACATTCCCAATTTAACACTATTGTGAGTACTCTCACACACCAAACTCAAATCTCTAAACTGCTCAATTAAATCCAATTCTTTAACCATTAACATAGACATATGCAATGATTTCCGACTCAATGCATCAGCTACTACGTTTGCTTTACCCGGATGGTAATTCAAACCAAAGTCATAATCCTTCAGAAACTCTAACCATCTTCTCTGTCTCATATTCAGCTCTTTCTGATCAAACAAATACTTTAAACTTTTATGGTCACTGAAAACCTCAAATCTCGACCCATACAAGTAATGCCTCCATAATTTCAGAACAAATACCACAGCTGCCAACTCTAAATCGTGTGTCGGATAGTTCCTCTCATGAACCCTCAGCTGTCTCGAAGCATAAGCTATAACCTGCTTATTCTGCATCAACACACCACCCAAACCCAACAATGAAGCATCACAGTAAACCTCAAATGGTTCCGACGAACTCGGTAATATCAGAATAGGAGCAGTAGTCAACCTTCTCTTTAATTCTTGGAAACCTTCTTCACATTTTGAGTCCCAAACAAACGCTTGCCCCTTTCTAGTCAACATTGTCAACGGTAACGCCAACTTAGAAAATCCCTCAATGAACTTCCTATAATAACCAGCCAAACCAAGAAAACTTCGAATCTCAGCAACAGACTTCGGAGCTTCCCACTTAGACACCGCTTCTATCTTAGAAGGATCAACAGCAACACCACCTCTTGAAATCACATGACCAAGAAAACTAACCTCCTCTAACCAAAATTCACACTTAGACAGTTTAGCAAATAACTTCTTTTCTCGTAGAACTCCTAAAACCACCCTCAAATGCTCAGCATGCTCTTCTTCGGATTTCGAATACACCAAAATGTCATCAATAAACACTACCACAAACTTATCTAGGTACGGATGGAAAATCCTATTCATATACTCCATAAATACTCCAGGCGCATTAGTCACACCAAAAGGCATTACAGAATACTCATAATGTCCATACCTTGTTCTGAAAGCAGTCTTCTGAATATCCTCAGTTTTCACACGTATCTGATGATACCCAGATCTCAAATCTATCTTGCTGAACACACTCGCACCAACCAACTGATCCATCAAATCATCAATCCTCGGCAAAGGATACCGATTCTTGATCGTCACTTTATTCAGTTGCCTGTAGTCCACACACAACCTCATAGTACCTTCTTTCTTCTTAACCAACAACATTGGTGCACCCCACGGTGACACACTCGGACGAATAAATTTCTTATCCAATAGATCTTCCAACTGACTCTTCAATTCGGCTAACTCAACAGCAGACATACGATATGGAGCCATCGATATCGGTCTAGTACCAGATACCAAATCAATCGAGAACTCAACTTCACGCTCTGGCGGCAATTCATTCACCTCTTCCGGAAACACATCAGGAAAATCACACACCACCGCTAGATCACCAATCACCAGTTTATCTTTAGCTTCCATAGTCGCTAACAGCATAAACAACTCTGCCCCATCTACTACTGCCTCATTCACCTGCCTTGCAGATAGAAACAAATTCTTTCCTTCCTCAATCTCAGGAAAAATCACAGTCTTATCAAAACAGTTGATATAGACTCGGTTAAATACCAACCAGTTCATACCCAGGATAACATCAACCTGTACTAGTGGAAGACACACAAGGTCTATCCCAAAGTCTCTACCAAAAATACTCAAAGGACAATTCAAACAAACTGAAGTAGTAGTCACTGAACCCTTTGTAGGAGTATCAATCACCATACTACCACGCATCTCAGATATCTCTAACTTAAGTTTCACAGCACAATCCAAGGATATAAAGGAATGAGTAGCACCTGTGTCAATAATAGCTACAAGAGGAAAGCCATTAATATAACACGTACCTCGGATCAAACGATCATCTGCAGAAGTCTCAGAACCTGATAGAGCAAAGACCTTGCCTCCTGACTGATTCTCTTTCTTCGGCTTAGGACACTGTGGACTGATATGACCCAACTCTCCACAGTTAAAACAAGTCACAGTCTTCAACCGGCAGTCTGCAGCCAAGTGACCACCTTTTCCACACTTGAAACATTTCTTCTCATTACTGGTACACTCATGGATACGATGCCCAGCCTGACCACATCTATAACACTTAGCAGGAGCACTAGAGTCTCCCCCACTAGGCCTCTTCATCCCACTCTGTCTCTGAAAACCCTTGCCAGCTGCATACGGTTTTCCACGATCATTCTGACTCTTGCCTCTTCTATCAACCCTCTGCTGATAGCTCTCCGCTCTGGCTTTGGAATCCTGTTCAAAAATCCTGCAACAGTCAACCAAGTCAGAAAACACTCTGATCCATTGATATCCAATAGCCTGTTTGATCTCGGGACGCAGCCCGTTCTCAAACTTCACACACTTTGAAAATTCTCCAGCAGCCTCACTATAGGGAGTGTAATACTTCGACAACTCTGTGAACTTAGCAGCATACTCAGTAACAGACCGATTGCCCTGCTTCAATTCCAAGAACTCTATCTCTTTCTTCCCTCTAACATCCTCTGGAAAATACTTCCTCAGGAATCTCTCTCTGAACACAGCCCAAGTGATCTCAGCATTCCCAGCAGATTCCAACTCAGTGCGGGTAGCAACCCACCAATCATCTGCTTCCTCTGACAGCATATGCGTACCGAACCTGACCTTCTGGTTCTCGGCACACTCAGTCACTCGGAAGATTCTCTCTATCTCCTTCAACCACTTCTGAGCGCCATCTGGATCGTATGCTCCCTTGAACATTGGAGGATTGTTCTTCTGGAACTCACTCAGTTGACGAGCAGCTCCCATTCCCACAACATTCGGATTTCCTCCAAGTACTCCAGCTAGCATACCCAGAGCCTCAGCAATTGCAGCATCATCTCTACCTCTTCCAGCCATCTCTATTCTGAAAACCCAACAAACTAAAACAATAAGTACTGATAGGGTTACACAACACCTATCTCGTACAGGGGAAACAGAATAATTACGACTCGACTCGACCAACCAGGCTCTGATACCACTAATGTAACACCCTTCTAAAAACCCCAATTATTCAATTAAAATAATAAACATATAACAATTCAGAGTAATTATGCCCTTCAAGGGTGTTACACATAATATTCACACCATTCAACAATATAACGGTCATGCTCTTTTATTAAATCAAAACAGTTGCATAAAACACAGCGGATGTAAGTTTCATCAATCATGTAAAACATTACATGTAAAATGGTTCTCAACCAACACTAAACATTCGAAACAAGTTAAACAACCCATCCCGATGTTACATCTATCAGAGCACGACCAACTAATGAGACTACACTAGACTCCAAGCATTAACTTCTACTCAACTCACTGCTCGTTACCTGAAAAACAGTTGTAAGGGTGAGTTCCTCAATCAATATAATAAGCATTATAAAAAATTATGTAATGCTAAGTAATTTTAACACACTTCATCACCCTAATCCAAACATACATTCAGTAACAGCACATCAACTCAACATAATACTCAACACCAACACAAACACACGTATAATATTGGAATACATCCATTCATATTATACGCCATACATATATTATGCAATGAGACTCCATGCATGCGGTACCGACTATTTGTGAACATATAGTTCAACCTCACCGTCCAAATCCAGGCACGGCTACCAAGCTCACTAGTCCCACTCAATTGAGACATAGTGACTCACTCACTAATTCCTCACCATGGGAATTAGCTACCACCCCAAATGGGCCATGCTATGCACGCTAATCACCTAGCATGCAAACATCAACAACAATCAAAATGATTTACTCACTAATTCCTCACCATGGGAATTAGCTACCACCCCAAATGGGCCACAATATGCATGCTAATCACCTAGCAATGCAACAACAACAACAACTCAAGAATAGACATATGCTCACACTCTAAGCCATAAAACAGTCTATTCACAAATGCATACATAACTGATACATTCACCACATCATGCATACCATCACACATCATCAACACATTTTATCACAAAAGCATATCATATCATGCCGCATAATCAACACAGTATTAGCACACTCTACTAATACCTATACTACCCAAAACAACGGGAAATGATCCCTACCACGTCATACATCAGCTAAGTTACATCCCTCAGCCTAAACAACCAAAAACTGCACAACAACAGTTCAGAAAAACCACAAGTCTGCCCATACGCGTATAGCCTAGTCCCATACGCGTATGGCGCATTCCTCAGCCAAAACCCATACGCGTAACACCATCCCATACGCGTATGCTACGCGTACCACATCCCCATACGCGTACCAACAGAGAGCAAAACACGTTCAAAACATCATCTTCCTTATCCATACGCGTATTGCCTAGTGCCATACGCGTACCATGCCATCTCATACGCGTATTGCCTAGTGCCATACGCGTATGACCAGAAACCAGAATTTCCAGATCTGCAATGGCTTTTGCTCTGCTACGAGATCTCTACAATCCCAACCTTCTACAGTCCAATTTTCATACATGTTCGTTCGTTTTATCAATTACAGATCATACACTTTCATCTTCCCAAATCGCTAACCTTATTATCTCTAATTCCTACGAGTTTTCGTCAATTATCATCCAAATTCGTTCATCAAATATTTCACAATTTCAGCATGCATCATTCAAATCAGAGTCAAAAATCCATGGTCTATCACTACCCATTACATATTATCCCATAATACCCATTAATCGATGATAAACCCCCCTTACCTGAGTAAATCCGGCAGTCTCTGAGCTCCAAGCCTCCCTTCCTTCAACCTTCGTTCTTTGGCTTTTTGCCCTTTTCCCTTTTCTGCCTCTTTTTTCCCTTTTCACGTGAAATTAACCTTTTTTACCAAAAATGGGATTTTTCTAAATTCCAACTTATATATTTTCCGAATATTAATAATAATCCAAAAATAATAATAATAAAATTTCCAATTATTTAATTAAATTAATAAATAAATTATTAACTCAATTTAAATAATTATTTTATTATTATCGGGGTGTTACACATTACGCTCAATCTATTGTGGATATGCTGAATCTCAGGAGCTCAAGACCTCAAGGTTCAAATGCAAGTCAAGACTTCAAGTCAACATCAGTCAAGCATAGCTAGCAAAGTGGACTACTTCTCAAGCACAACAAAGGTATCTACACTTGACAAGCGCGATTCAAATTGTAAGTTATGAGCCTTAAGCAATGAGGAATGATGAGATGGAGTTTCTCCTACCCTTGTCTAGAGTGACTTTGCGTACGGGGTGTATGCCCTATCTATTCAAAGCATTCGCCCTTATTCATAGACTTTAGTGCAATTTGAATCATGCAATTGACAAGTCTACTTTAAGAAAACACCAATCATTCAACACTTCAACCAGTGAAGCACCATTACACAGAAACCATTTCTTCCTCAGTGGATCATTAATCATACTCTCTTTGGCATTCAGATGTCCTTTGGATCGATTCACTTATGATCAAATCTTGAAATCTTAATCAATAAACTCAACCATTGTTTGCCTCATCAGTCATCTTGTGCTTTGACAAACCTTTATTCATTGTGAGCCTTATCAGACCTCTTGTGCTTAGGCCCACTCTATTCAATCAGTGTTTGCCTCGTTAGTCCTCTAGTGCTTTGGCAAACCCATATTCATTGCTTCCCTTGTAAATACTCTCGTGTATAGGCCAATCATTTCATAATCATTGTTCATCTTACAAGACCTCTCGTGCTCAAACGAAGCTCTTGCCTTGTAAATCCTCTCGTGTGTAGGCCAATCATTTCTTATTCATTTCTTGTCTTATAAGACCTCTCGTGCTTAGACGAATCTCTTGCCTTATAAATCCTCCGTGTATAGGCCAATCATATCTCATTTGTCCATGTGCTTGATTACCATCATTGGTTAGTACCACATTCCTGCTTGTTAAGCAATGTCGCAGCCTAAAAAATATAGTATGCGAAAAAACAACCGGCGAAGAAGAAATGACAGAAGAATCGCCACCGTGCGTTATTTATCCCAAATGAGGGAAAGGAAACGCTCGAAGTAAACCTGGAGAAAGGAAAGGAAAAGACAAGGTCTCGCAACCAAATCTTGGGTTCGGGAGTCGATTATGCGAAGGGAAGGTATTAGCACCCCTACGCATCCGTAGTACTCTACGGGATCCACTCTTGTTATTCTTGTCTAAAGGGTGTGGGTATATCTAATGTACTATTTACTAAAAGAGGGGTCAAAAGAAAATGACTCGCACAGATGTCGCACCCACTGCATACGTATCTCATATGAATATGAGAATCAGAGTCTTTGTAGCTCGGCTACCTATGGGTTAAAGAGGAGTGTGCTCACTAAGACATCGCGTCTTATGCCTACGTATCTCATCTGGAATGAGAATCAGAGCAAGCCGTAGTTCGGCTAACTACGGGAACAAAGGTCTCGATTGCAACTAGGGCAAGAGAAAGGGAAGGTCTCGATCGCAACGAGGGCGAGAGGAAGGAATCGCAACAAGGGCGAACGCAAACAAGGATTAGTTGTTAGTTGTCAATCAAACTCGGCAAGACATCGCATCTTGTGCCTACGTATCTCATCTGAACATGAGAATCAGAGTTGCCGTAGTTCGGCTACATAGGGGCTGCCATCTGAACATGGACTTACAAAGGAGGACACCAGTTGTGTCAAAGAAGAGTGGGTAATGTGTTCACGTCCTAGCAGCAGGTGTCGCAGCTCGCTGAATCGAGTCTTAGGCAGTTACCTCTTTGCAATAGAACGGACTACATGCCACAAGATCGGAGACGCTCAGAAAGGTCTAGAAGTGGGGGAAGCTCTGCCCTAGAGTTGTCATGCAATATGTACTTAAGTGTTAGGATTTACAAATGGGAATATCTACCTAATGTTAGCATGCAAAGAATAAGGGAAATCTACCTATGTTATCATACAAAAGAATATGGGAATTCTACCTATGTTATCATACAAAAGAATAAGGGAATCCTACCTATGTTATCATACAAAAGGATATGGGAATCCTACCTATGTTATCATACAAAAGGATATGGGAATCCTACCTATGTTTTCATACAAAGGGTTCTATCTAATGGGTGTTATCTAATCGGAACAAGAATCGACGAATGGAGCAAGGAGAGGTGCTAGGGATAAGGGTAGATGGCGATGCATGAAGCAATCGACTTACAAGGTTGATGGCGATGCATAAAGCAATCGACTTACAAGGTTGATGGCAATGCATAAAGCAATCGACTTACAAGGTTGATGGCGATGCATAAAGCAATCGACTTACAAGGTAAATGGATGAATACGTGCTGGTTCTGTTAAGTTTTGAAAATGATTACTCAACGTTGGATCGAGGTTTTGATCTTGTTATGAAATGGTTATCGGATGTTCATTTTATTTCTTGTATTAACAGGTGAATAAAGAGTGAAAGAATAAATATTATACATTTCATGGGAGAGGGATACATTTGTTATGAATGGGGATTGTACATGGCAATCAAACAATAATAATATATGCCTCATACACCATACAAGTAGGCCACAGTTAATCAAACAAGTAAGATATAAACAAGTATATAATCAAATCAAATAATCAAAGAATGAAATAATGAAGCATTAAACAATGTATGGGAAGTATAAACATATTAAACAATCAAACAATAAAGACATGGACGAAAGAAACAAGTATAAAAAATGTCAGATGAATAAGACAAGTGAAATTATGCACACAAAGAATCAATGAATAATTTAATCGGGAAATGATGCAAGAATCAAATAAAATCAAGATTAAAGGCCTCTAATATGTGGCACATGAGATGAACAAGGGAGGATCAAAAGATCTCTTCAATTGCCCTAAGCAATCCCTATGTCAAACATCAATCATAGAAAAGTCAATCGAAAAGTCAAGTCAACTTAAAAAATGTCAAATAAATAGTAAATTAATCACAAAAATTATGAAAAATTAAATTAAGTTAGGTGGGGTCAGGACATCATCATCCCCCAAAAAGATTTCAAAAATAATGAAAAATGGTGTATAAATTAATTGAAATAAAACAGAAGTCAAATGAAAAGTCAACCAAGCAAACTAGGTCAAAAATAAATTCAAAATAAATTGAAAATGGGAAATAAAATTCCAATAAAAGGTCAGGTTGACCATGAGACATTGGTCAACCCTCATCCAAAAAATCAGAATCTAAAAATAATTTTAAGTTATGAAAGTAAAATAAATGAAAAAATGTGTGTTAAAATGGACTATTTGAACTAAATAATTAAAATAAAATATTAACATAAAATAAAACGAAAATTAAAATAAAAATAAATTAAATAAGACAATAAGGAAAATAAAAAATATTTTTTACATTTTTATGAATAAACAAAATATTTTAAAATAATTAAAATCTAAACAGAAAATAATATGGAAATAAAAAAGAGAATGAAAATAAATGTGAATAGAAAGATGTGAGTGGGCCAGTGCAGGGGGTGAGAACAACAGTGTGATACCAAGGCCCAGCCCACGGAATTGCCAGCGTTACAAAAAAAAAATGAAAAGCATTAATTTGACAACTCCCGTTTATGCCCTAGCGGAAGAAATAAGGGGCTGGTAACTGGATGTGTGTGGGTTCAAACCATCCCTATGTTATTTTTATGAATAAATAATGAAATAAAGGAATTGGGCCAGGCACACAAAAGCTCGGCCCATGAAGCTGGCGGGTGACAGCCCAGAAAAATGAATAAATATTCATTCAACAAAAATGCATGTGGTATGTATATCAATTGGGCAGCAGGCGCATGCACGATCCAACGGACGCACAGCGCGACACCTCATCGCCCTCCCCATGCAGCCAACAACAATTCATGTTCAGCATTGAACACCAGGCCCAGGCGGATTTTTTTTTACTCATCTTCCACAACAAATTTCTCTCACTACAGTGCTCCAAATGCCATGGTATAAAAAGCAAAGTTCTAGTACTAACTGAGAGGAACAATATGGTATTTTATTTAATGCAAAATGATGACTTTATCATAGAGAAATATGGACTACAAGGTAGGCTCGTGCAAAGATTTTCAGAAAAAATAAATGCCAAAAAAAACTTAGAGTTTAAAACAAGGCCTCATGGTGAGAGTTTTATGGACAAGTAGTGCATATCATTAGCATAAAAAAAGCATGAAGAAAAAGAGAGCATGGCATAATAGAGTAATACATAAAGTATGTATAAATATCATAGAATGAACATGGGAAGTATGATAAACAAGCAAAGCATTCATGGCCATGGGAGGTTGGAATAAAATGATTACCTAGTGGAGAAAGTCCACTGCTTCTTGTTGGAATGAGAGGAATGGAAAAGGAAGATGCTTCAATGGTGTTGCAAACTTGAAGAATGGAAAATGAATGTGAGAAACAACTTTGCCTTTGCCTTGCTCTTGCTTAGGTTGAAGATATAGCAGCCTCTTTTTTCTGATTAGGGTTTTAGGAGTTTATGTATGTAGAGTTTCAAGTGTGTGTATGAGCTTAAAGGTTGGTTTTTGAGTCATGGACCAATTGTGCAAACATGAGGTGTGAAAAGAAATGGTTAAAAGTGGCAAAACTTAAGTGAATGAACCAAAAGCAAATAGCCAAATGAGGTAAAAGATGTGTTGGTCGTTTTTGGGGTTTGGCTTGGCTTTTCTTGTGCAACATGAAAACAACCTAACTAGGTGACTTTAAGGCATTGTAACTTGATGAATACATGACCAAATGACAAGGTAATGCAAACAGTAGAAATAGGGTAGGGAGCTTAACATCTTTCATGTTGAACACATCTTGAAATGGTGAGTGGAAAGGGGTGAAAAATGGCCATAAAGTTCAGGTCTCATGGCTGCAAAATGGTTGGGCCAGTTTGGCCAAAATGCTGTCAAAAAATTCAGCATATGATACCAACTTTAGATGAGTGTATCTTCCAAACCAATGATCCAAATGGGGTGGTTTCAAAAAGGTGTGAAAGAGGACATAACAAGGTACAACTGTCATGAAGAAAGTGTTTCCAAAAGATGCCTTGAAGTGCAAGAAATCTGGCCCATAAGTCTTGACAAATTTTGCAAATTCTGGACTTAGAAAATTTTCTAAGCGTCCTAAAATAAAGTCCTACTTTGACCAAACATAAATTTCTCAATTTTAATCCAAATGAAACAAACTTTATATCTCTAGAAAGCTTGGAACAAGAGGAACAACTTTCATGTTGGAGAAATTTTCAAATGGCGCTTGCATCTTGATGTAATATAGGCTTAAAGTGGGTGCAAAAAACCATAAAACTTGCCTTAAATGGAAAGTCAACTATTTCCAAATTTGGTAACTTTTCCAACTCCTGATTAAATGATGAATCCATGATCCAAACTTAATCAAATTTCACATATAGGCTCCCTTAGGCATGAATTTTGAGATTCCACTTTCAAAATGTCAACAGTTGACTTTTCTGGCCTCACAGTTGACTTTTCCCAAACTGTCTGACTCCCGATTCCAGTGATCAATTGAAGCACCTCTGACTCAAATAAAAAGCTGATTTTTTGTATGTAGACCCTTGTGGACATATGGAGGGCCATGGAAAAGAGTTTCATCCAAAGAATCAGAAATAAACTGATTTTATACCAAACCCCGGTTTTAGGGCCAAAATGACCAGGAAATGATTACACTGATTGCCAATGGATCTTTGTAAGATAATTGGGGATCTTCATAGACCTGGGTTCTTCTCTTTCATGACATGAATGAGCCCTTCTACTTCCAACTAAACCCCGCCTGTTGCGGGTGTCGCATCCGCGAAAAACAACCGGCGGAAAAAAGCAAAACAAACAGAGCCGCCACCGTGCGTTATTTATCCCAAAGAGGGAAAGGAAACGCTCGAAGTAAACCTGGAAAAGACATGGTCTCGCGACCAAAGAGAGATGGGATCGGGAGTCAGTTATGCGAAGGGAAGGTATTAGCATCCCTACGCATCCGTCGTACTCGACGGGATCCATGCTCAAAAGAATAGAAGAAAGGTTGCTAAAACTGCTCACAAACAATGCACACACACACCGGAGACAACACAGGTGGGAGAAAAGGGGAACGGGCTCGCTAGGATATCGCATCCTATGCCTACGTATCTCATCTGGAATGAGAATCAGAGCTACCGTAGTTCGGCTCACGCACGCCAAACGAAACCCACACAGGAAACCGACTGCCAATCGACGGGCTTACGTCAGACTCCACACAAAACGGCAAACATGGAAACCGAATGCCAATTGCTGGACTTACATCAGACTCCGAACCAACAAACACACACTGGAAACCAACTGCCAATCGCTGGACTTACGTCAGACTCCAACAAGCAAACACACACAAAAGAAAAAAGGTTAACCGGACGCTGAGTCGTCAAAAGCAACAAAGAAGTTGAACAAACAAGCTAACAGGAAGTCTGGTACGCGAGCCTGCTAGCTGTCAAGCAAACACACACAAAAAGAAAAAGGGTGCCCGGAGATATCTCGTACGATCTCCTGCCTACGTACCTCATCTGGTATGAGGATCAGGGCGACGTACTTCCCCTTTATAGGGAAAGAACTTCTAACCTAACCAGAGACTGGGAAATGACAAACTAGAAGGGAGACTGACTCGAGCCTAATAGTTATCATGTAAATTCACCATGGTCCTAGGTTGAGGTTTCTATCTAACTTGCACAGGGAGCAAGCTATCCTAAACAACACAGGCAAATACAAGAGCAAGCATACACACAGTTAGCACACACTATATATAAACAAAGTAGGCTCACACAGGATTAGGCTTTAGTCAAGGGGTCATGTCAACCTCGACAAACAAGCCACTGTAACAGGGTGATGTTAGCTCTTAACCCTAACATTGAGAGTTAGGGTGAAGTAGATGAAATGGGAAGTGAGGGTAAGACCTCACAGCTCTTATCCTTGGCCTGGGAGAGCTTCAGACAAATGAAAGTGTGGGAGTTCAGAAAGTAGGAACTCTTCTCCACATATGACTGACACAACAGAGATCTTGGGTTAAGATCCACAATGCATCAACACAAGGTGTGTGAGCAAGGTGGATGACACACTGAGTAGCAGGAGATGGATTACACATCTCTTTTATCTGCCAATTGCCTTATCAAAGGACTTTTCCTGCTTGGCACAAAGATAAACAAACACAAGCATTGCCTCTTAAGGAGGGCTTCAGACAGGTGCCTGCCCAAGTAACAGGACAGGTCTTCCAGACTACATGAAGTCAGAGGGTTATACCTATGTGGTTAAGCAACCAAGCAAAAGCAAGTTCAAATTGAACTTAAGCAACTTATGTACCTGTAGAAACATCAAACAAATCAGTTCAACTGTACAGACAAACAGACAACATGAATATCAACAGTCAAACCCAATGGGCAAAGGCATAAGCCACAAGTCAAACTCAAATGAGTTAACAACCCTATAAAACACACAATGTTAGTAGCCAAAAGCAAGCATCAAATGCTCAAGTGAGGTTGCATCATGAACCACATAACCTGGATGTTCAACCTGAAATCAAAGCTCAAAGATGAGACAAACCACTAGGTCAAGGCCTAGGGTCAAAGATGAAGAAAAAATCCAAAACAGAACATGAAATTCAACATGAACCAACTTCAATCAATTAAGAACATCATCCAAAAGGTCTCATCTCAATATCATTCACCAATTTCATTTCATGAACCAAATATTGAAAGGTATGCACATTGTAACCACATTGTGACAACAGAATGAATAAATGCACAATAATTCAAAAATGCTTCAATTAATTTTGGCAAAATTCATGGGTAAACAGAACACACAACATGATCCTCACATAAAAAATTAGATCATTTGGACAAAATTAGGCATGGTAATCAAATTGCATAAGGCAAGGCAATCAAAACAAGCTCAAATGTGACACATCTTGGTACATCAACTTAGCACAAGCCTAAAACAGAAATGGTAATTGATAAAAACCTAAAACCAAAGCCAAAACAAACTTTAGAATCTTTAGAAAGAGTGTGCAAAATTTCACATCCATTGGATAAAGCACAAGAATTTCACAAAAGATTTAAGTTCAAGACACTTCAAAAACTCAAAAATGAACATCCAGAAAGAAAAATCTCAATCAAATCAGAAATGATTCCAAAATTTCCACAAAAAATAATGAGCATTCACAACATCCATATCAAGCATCATACAAAAAATCAGGACATTTGGAATTCATTTGGCAGGGAAAATTAATCAATCAAGTTGAACCTCACAAGGTGTGACACAAATTGTCACACCTAACTTAGAAAAATCATAAAACAGAAATGGTAATTGATAAAAATGCAAACTCAACACCAAAATGTCCAGAAAGATGTCTAGTTTCAACATGTAAAATTTCATGATTATTGGATTAAAATTGAGCATTTCACAAAGGATATGACAAGGCAATGTCAAGAATGGACACATGTACACAAACCCTAGCACCAAATATTTTCCAGCCATGCACAATTTATGGAAACATGTTCACAAAATACTAGACAAAAAATGTGACATAATTCAAAAAACCACGTATTTTTTGGAGCAATTTTCTATTATATATGAATTTTAGAATTTAAAGAAAAAATAAAAAAATCATGAAGCGACATGTACATGAACACATGGAGGGAAAAGAAAAATATGTGAAGGCTTTTGAAATTGTGGAACCGCCTGGAATCGAACCAGGCGCGTTTTTGAATTTGGTTTTGGCGCCCAAGCCAAAACGACGACGTTTTGGCGCCCAAACCCTAGGCGCTGCATGGCATGGATTTCGTAGCTAATCCAGAAATTTCGTAGCTAATTTCCTAGCAGATTCGTAGAAAATACTGGACAACAAGGTTGAAGATGAAGATCATCTTCCAAATTTCCAGATTTTCAAAACATCACCAAAACTCAAAATCAAGCACAGCATCATGCATTATTTTTCACGTACATCATAAATCCATGAATCAATTACACAAAAACATCATCAAATGCATGGATCAAATGAAATAAAGTTTATCATCAAAACTTCAAATGACCATATCTCACTCGTTTCAACACCAAATCACTCCATTCAAAGCTCAGTTTCATCACCATTAAAAGATCTACATGATAGGCCTAATGAATTGAAGAATTAAAGAGGTCGAAAAACCTACCTCTTGATGAGCAGTCCCTTGATTCACGTGTTTCCAAAGTTCTTGATGCTTTAGATCTTCTCCAATATACTCCTTAAGATGAATGATGATGAATATGAGGCTCAAATGCTCTTGAATCTTGCTCAATCTTCACTTTCCATGGAGGCTTCACCTCTTGAACATGAACTTGAATGCAACAATTTCCTCTGTTTCCACGTGCAATAATGCTCAATAATAGCTCAGGATGATGAATGAATCAAGAAAAAGTGCTGGTGATTGAAGAAATTTGGAGAAAAAAGTGAGAGAGAATTTTGAGATTTTGAGAATTCTAGATCTAGATCTGAAATTATGAGTTGTTAATCTGAAAAACAGTTATGGTTATGCTTACATATGCTCCACTAATCTTGTTTAATTAAGCCTTAAACCATTTGCTAATGAAATGAATGAGTTAGGGAGTGTAAGTGCAAAAATGAGTTTTCACCCTATGCATGAAAATACATGGTGAATAGTGCACGAATTTCCACTTAATTTTACTCAAAAATCTGTTTTGGAGCCAATGGTGATGGTCACATGTGCAAATAATTCACCAAATTCAAATTCCATTTTTCCCTCCAAAATGCAAGTGAAATGCAAATATTTTTGTGATGACAATTGATGTAATGCAATTTATGTTTTGGAAACTAGAGATTAAAATGAGAATTTAGCAAAAAGAACCACTTGAATTGGAGTTTTGGTTGAGAAGTTATGCCCATTTGAAGTTCAATGCATCCTTGGCCATGTTTTGATCCATATCTCCTCAACCACACATGAGAAATTGATGATCTTGGACTTTTTGGAAATGGGAGAGAAAGATATACAACTTTCATGTTCAACAAAATTTCATTTGAAGCTTTCTTGATGATGTAATCTTGAGTTGAAAACCTTTCCATTTTTGGTAATTTTGAATTACAAGTCACTTTCTATTTTTGGAAAGTTTTGTCCTGACTTTATTTTCTTCAAAGTTGATGTTTGAAATGTCAAATGAGACTTGTTTGAACATGAATGAAGTATTTCTAATCACTTCCCACCTCCAAATCCAACAGTTGACTTGTGGTTGACTTTTGCAGTTGATAGATGACCTGGTCATGCACAGATGAATTTGAGCCTCAATCTTTTGATGAAATGGCTCCAAAATGAAACCCTAGCTTCTACAAGCTCAACAAAACCATGTAATGATCCCCATCTCAATGAAGACCTCATCTCCTTGAAAAACCCTGATTGGCACAATTCAACTGATTAGGGTTGACCAGAGGTCAAAACCCTAATCCCAAGGAATCTGATCAGGCACAATAAACCTCTTGGTGATGATGAGACCATGATGATGGTGATGTACCATTTTAACCAAGATAATACCCAATCTCCTTGAGGAACCAAGAAACCCTAATTGAAGCACAAACCCTCAGATGGCTAGTGATCAATTCATGAGACCCTCAAGGTTGCATCTCTTAACCTCTCCATCTTCTGAGAAAGACCTAGGAGGATGACTTGCTCATTGTTTCCACATGATATGCAAATATGTAACATGATATGCAATATGTAATGACTAATGTCCTACAAAATGAAATTGCAATATGCTAAGCTAGTCCCAAGAGAGGAGGGCAAATTTTGAGGTGTTACAGCGGGTAGCCATGAAACCCTGATTTGTTTTGATTAAATCCATATGCACACTCTGAGAGCTCTGAATCTTCCACTGATGAACTGAGGACCATAATAAGACATATGGAACCCCTTGAGACCCTTGACACTTGTATATTTGGAGAATGAAATTCAATTCCCAGTCTTTCTCTATGTAGGCTCCTTCCGTTAAGGAGTGATCAATAAAACCCCGATTTCCCAAGTCACTAATGCAGTATGCAATGAGTATGACCTAGTATGATGCTAATGCGATGTGAAACACAATCCCATGCTTCCAAGAAAAATGAAAGGTAAATTTTGGGGTATTACAGCTGCCCCTATTCAATCAACTGGAGACCTGAAAGGGAAATAGCAGCGGCTTTCGCACTTTCGAGGTATCAAGGGATTGAATACAATAAGAAAACCCAAAAATTTACATTGAAGTGAAGTGAAGTAAAAGTGCCTGTCAGAATCGGCAAAGAGGTGGTTTTGAACAAAAATCCGTCTGGTACGGTGAGAATCGGTCTTAATACCGAAAAAAAATATTAACCTGGATACCAAAATAAATGGTAATACAGAAATAACCATGGCCTGAATGCTGCTCATCGGTCTGAATACTGGAAATGACTTCGATCTGAGCATCGGAAGATATTAGATTATCAAACATCGGTCTGAACACCGGGAAACTGGCCTGAATGCCACTTCGGTCTGAATACCGGAAAAACTGGCATGAATGCCACTTCGGTCTGAATACCGGAAAAACTAGCATGAATGCCACTTCGGTCTGAATACCGGAAAAACTGGCATGAATGCCACTTCGGTCTGAATACCGGAAACTTGGCCTGAATGCCACTTCGGTCTGAATACCGGAAAATTGGCATGAATGCCATAAGTTGCATTGACCTGAACGTCGGAAACTTCTTCGATCTGAATATCGAAAAAATTGGCCTGAACGCCACAAGTTGCATCGACCTGAACATCGGAAACTTCTTCGATCTGAACATCGGAAAATTGGCCTGAACGCCACTTCGGTCTGAATACCGGAAACTTCATGCCTGTCCGCATCGGCAAAAATAGGGAACGATAATAGAGGCGGCGCATGGGCCAATGACACTTGCTAGGGATAATAAAGGTAAGTCATGAACAATCTTCAGTCTAAGTACTGGAAACAACTTCTGGCTTATCACTTGGGATACCGAGAATATTTTATGCTTACATGCGTATGTTTGAATTTTTCAACGGCATAATGCTCCATGAAAATGGAAATGCTACGCGATTTGGGAGGATGCAGTGCAATATGATTCTACATGCAGGGATGCAAAATGCTGGGTAGAATGCCAAGCCGAGGCCAGGAATTCTGCTGGGGAAATGATCACAATCTTCTGCACAGAACAATGAACTCTGTGGGGAGATGACCCGCCACACGGTGCTCTGGCAATAACAAAATAGCAAGACTCTGACTGGGGAGAGAATGGCACTGAAAGCTTGTTGCTGAGGAAAGTGACAGTGGTTCTGGCAACCAAACTCTGCGAGAGAGACGACTCCGCAGGGGAAACAAACACTGATACGGTACCGAAATTCTGCTTCAAGGAAAGAGACCATGGGTCTAGCGTCGAGATCATCGATCTGGCATCAAACTCTGAGGAGCAGCCGCTTCTGCTGGAAAGATACAGTCTGTCACTGTCAACTCCGCTGGGAATATACAGTCTGACACTGTCAACTCTACTGGGGAGTGTACAGTCTGACACTGTCAACTCTACTGGGGAGTGTATAGTCTGAAGCACATACTTGGGGAAGCACCGTAGTGAGAACCTGCTGGGAATCTTAAGGAAATGCCCCGAGCGTACCTGTTCTGAATAGACGATTCAAAGTACTTAAAATTTACAGCAATTTTAAATGTTCATTGAGCATGTACCTGTAAAGCTCTTATGTTTCATGATGCAATGTTTATCAAAAATTCGGACGTCATTTTTGCAAACAAAACAGTAAAATGAAAATGAACACAGAGATGTACTGAATAACATGATTTTATTGATTGAATGGCCTCTGAATAGGCATTTACATCAGGAAGCAATCCCTGGAAAGAGGTAATCGCACAAAAGATAAAACATAAATTAATCTAATGGCAATGTGAAATGGATTTCTATTGGGTTCCAATTCTGCTATGACTTGCTCGTCTTCAAGATCCTCTAGATGATCGACTTTTTGAAAAGGGTGATTGGAAAGTTTCCAGTTATCGACATGAGATGAGATTCAGAATTACTCAGAACACAGCCATTCGCTTAATCCCTAACTTTTGCCTGGATCGCCCTTCCGGGTTTTCAATCCACCGGGATACCCATTCTTGCCTAAGTTGCCCTTTCAGGTTTTCAACTTACCGGGTGTACAATCTTTTCATTTTTAATCCCTAATTATTGCCCGAACCTTTTTCCTTTTCTTGGTTCGTCGGGATGCCCATTTTTGCCTGGACTATTCTTTTTATTGTCCAGCGGGTCTATTTTATGCGAAGTATTTTTTAACTACGTCTGAGTTCACAGGGGAAGTGAAGTCTTCACCATCCATAGTTGCAAGCATTAAGGCCCCACCATCAAAAATCTTGGTGACAATATACGGTCCCTCATAGTTAGGAGTCCACTTGCCCCTGTTATCTGTCTGAGGAGGAAGGATCCTTTTCAACACTAAATCTCCGACTTGGAAACACCGAGGATGCACTTTTCGATCAAAGGCTCTCTTCATCCGACTCTGATACAACTGCCCATGACAAATGGCTGCCATTCGCTTCTCTTTAATAAGACTTAACTCGTTGAATCTTGTTCGAATCCATTCATCTTCGTCCAACTTGACATCCAACAGGACTCTTAGGGAAGGAATCTCAACTTCAACAGGTAGGACCGCTTCCATCCCATACACAAGGGAGTAAGGGGTTGCCCCGGTCGATGTACGTACTGAGGTGCGGTACCCATGCAAGGCGAAGGGTAGCATCTCATGCCAATCTCTGTACGTAACGACCATCTTCTGCACAATCTTCTTTATGTTTTTATTTGCTGCCTCAACAGCACCGTTCATCTTAGGACGATAGGGGGAAGAATTATGGTGTTGAATGTTGAAGCTCTGACACAACTCCTTCATCATTTTGTTATTGAGATTGGAACCATTATCAGTAATGATTCTTTCGGGAACCCCATAACGACAAATGATTTCTTTCTTGATGAATCAGGCAACCACATGTCTGGTGACATTCGCAAATGACGCTGCTTCGACCCACTTTGTGAAATAGTCGATGGCAACAAGGATGAAGCGATGCCCATTGGAAGCAGTCGGCTCAATCTTTCCAATCATGTCAATGCCCCACATAGCAAACGGCCACGGCGAAGACATCACATTCAGAGGATTTGGCGGCACATGCACCTTATCAGCATAAATCTGGCATTTATGACACTTTCGAGCATATTTGAAACAATCTGATTCCATGGTCATTCAATAATAACCCGCTCTCAACAATTTCTTAGACATTGCATGTCCGCCGGCATGAGTACCGAAGGAGCCTTCATGAACTTCCTGCATTAACATGTCCGCCTCGTGTCTGTCCACGCATCTGAGCAAGACCATGTCAAAGTTTCTCTTATACAATACATCGTCTTTGTTCAAGAAGAAACTGCCTGCCAATCTTCTCAAAGTCTTTCTGTCATTGTTGGATGCCCCTGCAGGGTACTCTTGATTCTTCAGAAAGCATTTGATGTCGTGATACCAGGGCTTGTCATCGACTACCAGTTCAGCAGCAAACACATACGCGGCCCTGTCAAGGCGCACATCAATTCTGGGAGCATGGTTCCAACGAATCACCTTGATCATGGAGGATAGAGTAGCAAGAGCGTCTGCCATCTGATTCTCATCACGAGGTATATGATACAACTTTACTGTCGTGAAGAAAGTCAACAGTCTTCTCGTGTAGTCTCTGTAGGGGACCAGGGTAGGCTGAAGAGTATTCCAATCACCATTCACTTGATTGATCACTAGAGCTGAATCTCCGAAGATGTCCAGAGTCTTGATTCTCAAGTCAATGGCTTGCTCAATACCCAAGATACAGGCTTCATACTCAGCTTCATTATTGGTGCATTCGAAAGTCAGACGAGCGGTGAAAGGCATATGGGCACCTTTCGGAGTAGTAATGACATCACCAATTCCACTTCCTCTGGCATTGACATCCCCATCAAACAACAAAGTCCATTTTTCGTCTGGATCAGGTCCCTCCTCAACAACTGGCTCTTCACAGTCTTTCATCTTGAGGAACATGATGTCTTCATCTGGAAAATCAAACTTCATCGGCTCATAATCATCAATCGGCTGCTGAGCAAGATAGTCTGGCAGAATACTCCCTTTGATGGCTTTCTGGGATGTATACTGGATATCGTACTCTGTCAGTACCATTTGCCAACGAGCAATCCTTCCGGTGAGAGCTGGCTTCTCGAATATATACTTGACTGGATCCATCTTGGAGATCAATAAGGTTGTGTGAGTCAGCATGTATTGTCTCAATCGCTTAGCAGCCCATGCAAGTGCACAACATGTCTTTTCAAGCATTGAGTATCTCGACTCGCAATCTGTGAATTTCTTACTCAGGTAGTAGATGGCATGCTCTTTCCTACCTGTCTCGTCGTGTTGACCAAGAACACAACCCATGGAATTGTCTAGTACTGTCAAGTACATAATCAGCGGTCTCCCTGGGACTGGAGGCATGAGGATAGGGGGATTCTGCAAATACTATTTTATCTTTTCAAAAGCCCTTTGACAATCGTCATTCCAACTGATAGCCTGATCTTTCCTCAGCAATTTGAAAATTGGCTCACACGTGGCTGTTAGGTGAGAGATGAACCTTGCAATGTAGTTCAACCTCCCTAAGAAACCACGGACTTGCTTCTCTGTTCTTGGCTCAGGCATTTCCTGTATTGCTTTCACTTTGTCAGGATCCACCTCAATCCCTTTTCCGCTAACAATAAAACCCAACAATTTTCCAGATCTCACCCCGAAAGTGCACTTGTTCGGATTAAGCCTCAACTTGAATTTCCTTAACCGTTCAAACAATTTCTGCAGATTCACCAAATGTTCTTCTTCTGTCTGAGATTTGGCAATCATATCGTCCACATAAACCTCGATTTCATGATGAATCATATCATGGAACAGAGTCACCATAGCTCGTTGATATGTTGCCCCAACGTTTTTCAGACCAAACGGCATCACCTTGTAGCAGAAGGTGCCCCATGGGGTTATGAAAGTTGTCTTCTCCATGTCTTCTGGTGCCATCTTGATTTGGTTATAGCCAGAAAAGCCATCCATGAAGGAGAATACCGAGAACTGAGCAGTGTTATCCACCAAAACGTCGATATGAGGTAATGGGAAATCATCTTTAGGGATAGCTCTGTTCAGATCCCGGTAGTCAACACACATCCGTACCTTTCCATCCTTTTTAGGTACTGGAACGATATTTGCAACCCATGGCGGATAATTTGTGACTGCTAGAAACCCTGCATCCAACTGTTTTTGCACTTCTTCCTTTATCTTGACAGCCATCTCTGGTCTTGTTCTTCTGAGCTTTTGCTTGACCGGAGGACAACCTTCTTTGAGAGGCAAACGATGTACCACAATATCTGTGTCAAGCCCTGGCATGTCCTGATAAGACCAAGCGAAGATGTCAACATATTCTTGCAGCAATTCAATCAGCCCTTTCTTCACATCATCTTCCAAAGCAGCCCCTATCTTGATTTCTCTCTTGGCGTCCTCGGTGCCGAGATTAATCGCTTCAGTAGACTCTTGATGCGGTTGAATGACCCTTTCCTCTTGTTTTAAGAACCTGGCAAGTTCTTCAGGGATTTCACAGTCTTCATCACCCTCTTCTTCAGCTTGGAAGATTGGATTTTCGAAGTCGAAGCGAGCCATAGCAGAACCGTTATCAATAGGATCCGGTGATGTGCATCTGCATGAGTGATGGTATGTGCTTATGAGTGTGAACAGTGAGTGAAAACTAAACAAAACATTGCCAAATATTTTTATTCTTTTGAAATTTTGAAAACTGCAAAAATAGAAAGACAGTGAACAAAATATTTGAATGCAAAAGACGTCCTTCATTTATGATAAACAATGCAGGTATTCACATAGATGAGCCCTACAATGAGTCATTACGCCCTGGGCGGAACGTAAGACTTGGACATGCATGAATAAACAAAGAAAAATTACTCCTCTAGAAGAGTGACTTGGACAATTTCCTCAGCAGACCAATTGTTGATGACTTCACCCGAGATCCTCGGACGCACCCAGTTGTCGATGTCGCAATCACTATCCCCATTTTCATCGTTGATCGCAGAGATCTGGCCATATTGGATGACGCCAGCACTGGAGAAAGTAATCGGCCCCTGACGAGTCTGAAGTGCTGAAGTTGTAGAAGTCAGCGCTGGTTGATACCCAATCCCGAACTTGTCGTCTTTCATTGGTAACACCAACAGACGCCCCAACCGGGAGCAACGCCGGAATCCACCAAGGCTTGTGCCTGCTTGAAGGATGAGATAGAGGCACCTGCTTTAACCTCTTCCACCGGAGATGCATCCTTGATCTGAACTGACTCAAAGGCCTGACACAGGGTCTCATGAATTTCACCTTTTACTTCTACATACTTGAATGTAGACAGGTTACTGACCAGGATGTCCTCCTCACCACAAACGGTGATAATTCGTCCGTTGACCGGGAACTTAATCTTCTGGTGTAGAGTTGAAGAGATTGCCCCAGCATTGTGGATCTAAGGACGACCCAACAGGCAACTATACGAGGGACTGATATCCATCACATAGAAGACAGTGTTGAAGGTTTATGATCCAATAAGAATGGGCAATTCTACCTCTCCAAACACCGACCTCTTAGAACCATCGAAGGCTCTCACCACGAGATTAGAAGGCTTCAAGACCAAACCTTCTACTTCTAACCTTGACAGGGCTCTCTTGGGTAACACATTGAGAGAGGAACCTGTATCCACCAGAACATGTGATAACACAGTGTCTCTGCATTCCATCGAGATGTGCAGAGCCTTGTTATGATTGCGTCCGGCTGGTGTCAAGTCAGAATCGGTGAAACCTAACCCGTTGCTTGCATGAACATTGGCAACGATCCCTTCTAGTTGGTTTATCGAGATCTCTTGAAGTACATAAGCAGCATTAAGAACCTTCAGAAGTGCCTCCCTGTGTGCCTCCGAACACAACAGGAGTGAGAGAATAGATATCTTAGACGGCGTCTGAATCAGCTGATCGACTACCTTGTAGTCGCTTTTCTTTATGATTCTCAGAAGCTCATCCACATCCTTCGCAAAAGTAGGCTCAGAACCAGTCTGTGGTGCAGAGGTACCCTCATTCAAGACTTGCTTGCCTTTGGCTTTCGCCGCAGCATCAACATTATCAGCTTGGGTAACTGGTGGTGAGAACAGTCTACCACTCCTGGTGAATCGCCCGATCCCACCAACATTGTCCACTGCGGGACCTTCAACTTCAAGTTCAGACTTATGACCCTCTTCTACTTTCAGTGGTCGTTCCACCCCATGATCGTGCGTGTATACACTCCCCCCATAATGCCAAGGAATGGCCCTTTCGCTGGTGAAAGGTAAAGGACCAGGGGTTGTGATAGTCATAGTGGACGGTCGCACTAGTGGCACCGGTTACGCTTCTGGCACATTGAACTGATTAGTTGGGTAGAAAATGGTGATAGTAGCAACATCATAGTCATACTCAGAAATCTCATTCATTGAAGCATAAATATCCGAAACATCGGAATCAAGTTCAATTACATCAGCATCAACCGCAACATTGGAAAAATTAAATACATCATTACGAGTTACAGAATCAGCAGGAACAATGTCTGTGAATTCTTCAACAGCATTTTCAAACACCTCTTCAGCTACCCCTTCAGCAAACTCTTTGACAGACAAGTCTTCAACTTGGAGGATACCATTGTCAAGCAAGACCTGGATACCCTGCTGCAGCTTCAAGCAAACCTTGCCCTGTATAGCACAATCCAAACAATCCTTCCCACAACCGGGGAAAACATCGGCCTTCAGCAAGCATTCTTTAATCTCCGACAGCGGAGTCTTCAACTTCAACACATCCTTAATGGACTTGGTTTCTCCTTCCAATATATTAACGTTTGCACCACCATGCTGTGGCATGGGATTGTTGACGACATTAGGAGCCGGTGCAAGGTTGATGGCCTTTGAATCTATGAGGTCTTGAACTACGTGCTTAAAAGCTTTGCAGTTCTCAATATTATGGCCAGGTGCCCCAGAGTGGAAGCTACACCTAGCGTTGGCGTCGTAACCCACCGGAAGCCTACCAACAGGAGGAGCCAGAGTGCGTAACTGCACAAGTTGTAGTTGTTCAAGGCTAGAAAGCAACTGAGCGTACGACATTGGAAGAGTGTCGAAACGCCGGTCCATCATTCTTTGCCTCTGTTGATAGGCGGGTCTGTTTCCCGGTTGCTGTTGTTGGTATTGATTCTGTAGACGCTGTGGTTGTTGTTGTTGGTATTGATTCTGTTGATGTTGTGGTTGTTGTTGTTGGTATTGATTCTGTTGATGCTGTGGTTGTTGTTGTTGTTGTTGTTGTAGTGGTGCTGCAGCCGGAATGGTCACAGCCGCAACATATGGTTGTTGATGATAATTCTGGAAACTGTTCCTTCTAACACCTCTGTTTTGATAGGAAGTCAAAGAATTCACTCCCCCCTCTCTCTGCTTATGCCCTCCAATGAACGACTTCTTTACCCCTGATGAAGATCCACCTCCATTTTGGATCTTGCAGGTCTTCAGGTAATTCTCCACCCTCTCTCCGGTAGAGACCACATCAGCAAAGTTGGAGGCATTGCACCCCACCAGACGCTCCAGATAAGGTCCAGGCAGCGTATTCATGAACATGTTGGCCATTTCCTTTTCCAACATAGGAGGCTGAACACGGGAAGTTGTCTCCCTCCGACGTTGAGCGTATTCCCTGAAGCACTCATTGCTTTTAAGAGACAGATTCTGAAGTTGAGTTCTGTCCGGAGCCATGTCTGCATTATATTGGTACTGCTTCACGAAAGCCTCTGCCAAATCCCTCCAGCAACGGATGTGGGCTCTATCCAACCTCATGTACCATTCCAAGGATGCCCCAGCTAGGCTGTCCTGGAAGAAGTACATAAGTAGCTTCTCGTCATCAGAGTATGCAACCATTTTACGGAAATAGGCTTGCACGTGAGTTTTGGGGCAAGAGCTGCCATTGTATTTGTCAAAGATTGGGACTTTCAATTTCGGTGGCACCCTCACGCCTGGGACCAACCCCAAGTCAGAAACATCTACCCCCAGAGGGTTTTGTCCTTCCACTGCCTTCAGCCTCTCCTCTAATCTCCTGAACATGGGGTTCATGCCATGGCCCATGCCAAAGTCTTCATGCATCTGGGTGAACTGGTCGTCCTGATCATCATGGACGGGCTGTTGACCGGAGTTGACATGCGGGATCGGGGTAGGCCCCGATCCACTGGGTCCGTTAACCTCTCCAGCTGGGGGATCAGTCAACGTCTCTGGTTGAGTAGTGGCGGGATTCCTCTGCATCAACTGCCTGAGCTCTTGCTGTCCCTGAGCCACCCCTTGAACCACATCCATGAATTGGGTCATGCGGATCCTCATCTCGGCGAGCTCTGCTTGTAGGCTTTCCATTGCTCTCTTCTGGTTTCTGCGGGTACCGTACCGGTGAATTCCTGAATCAGCTATCCTGCTAGTGGAACACCAAATAATATGAGAACACCGTAGCGGTACCTGTTATGCAAGATATGAAAATGAATATGTAAATGCAATGACATGTTTATCAAATCCAAAAGGTATTCTACCCCCTTGATTCCAGTCTCACATCAGGTGAATAGTGCAAGAAGACCGAGTCATGGATAAACTTCTGAGATCAAGATGCAATAAAGGGAAACCATCATACAAACAAGTTCAAGGAAAGGGGCCTTAGCCAAAAATACATCAAAAGAGGATCTCCACAACAAGCCTGTGGATCATCACTACACAACAACAAAGCAATAAGTAAATGGAGGAGCAATAATCAGGACTCAGCCTCCTGTGTACAAACCATAAGGACTGCTCCTCACTTCAGCCAACAATGCTACCGTGTCAGGATGATCTGGGAATTCTATCAAACGCCGGATAAGCAGATTCCTCTGGTGAATAACTCCATCCAACTCGTTGATGTGCTCTCTGTAGTAATTCCCATCATCTTCTCCGAATACCTCTTCAAGTTTGGATTTCTTCAAACCTGCCAGCACCTTGAGTTCTTCAATCTGTCCTCGAGCCTCATTGAGTTGATCTGTGATGTAACCATTAGTAGAACGGGTGCACAAAAGCTCATTGTTCTTCTCCTTCAGCAAAGTCTTCAATTTCTCCATCTGACCAGTCAGTTCGGCCACCATTTCCTCCTCCTTTGCCTTCCGAGAAGTTAAAAATGCATCCCATTGCTCTTGCCACCCAGCTAATTTACCATGAGCATCCATTAACTGTTGCTTGACTCGCCTCAACTCAGAACTGGATGATCCCAAGGCCTTGTCTGTCTTCCTGAAGAAGTCCACCTCCACAACTAATTTCCTCTCCGCTTCCTCTTGCAATCTGACGGCTTCCCCCTTCTGATATTCTGCCTCATGGAATTGATGCATACGGTCTTGCAACTTCGCACTTAACTCCGAGTTCTCGGTTTGAAGTCCCTCCATGGCATTCTTCAATTTATCGTACTCCTCTTGGCTCACCATTGTTGACTGCTCAGGAGTAAGTGGATACAAAGATTCTTCAATAGGAAACGGCAGACCAAACTCTTCGACTCTTCCTTGAAGCCACTCTCCATACTGAGGGTAAGTTCTACAATCTCCTTTTCCAAGCACAATTCTTCCTCTCTTGATCACCTTGAGCCAGGCCTCAGCTGCCTTACGGGATACAGTCAAATCAGGCGAAGAATGGAAAAATAGAGATTCTTCCACATCCATTTCCAAAGGCGGAGTTCTTAAAGCATATCCAAACTGTCTAACTGCTAGAGAAGGATTATAGTTGATTCCTCCTCTTCTTCCTACCAACGGTACATTTGGGAAGTTCCCGCAACTGTGAATAATATCCGCCCGAAGCAAGCTCCGGTTAGACCACCAAGAAATATCTTCAGCTCTCAACCCCATCAATCTCTTTGACCAACTCAACGAGTCCTCGACATCAACGAACGCTCCTGATTTGGGTAGGTGAGAACTGAACCACTTATAAAACAAAGGCGCACAAGAATTCAACAATCCTCCTTTTCTATTCTCATTCCTGTGGTGCACCGAATGAAAGAAATCTCCTAGCAAGGTCGACACTGGATTTCCCAACACGAAGAGGCGTATTGCGTCCATGTCCACAAATTTGGCAACATTAGGGAACAGGACAATCCCATACACACAAAGAGCCAACACAGTATTGAAACCCCTCTGGTCACCATCTTCAAGTTTCTTCTTTGCTTCTCCCAGTAAGAAACTCAAATGAAAACCATTGACTCCTCCCTTCTGACACATATTAGCCTTCAAGACTGATTTCCCCAAATATGTGGCCGAAGCAACCATGTTGAGATCGGGCAGAAACTCAAAATTGTAGAACAACAACTGTGACTTGATAGGAACTCTGAGAAAACTGGCAATCTCCTCCAAAGTAGGGACCAAAATATAATCCGGGAATGTGAAACACCTCAATGGAGGGTCATAGAACTGCAGCAGTGTGAATAGAGCATCATGTTGATCCTTGGAAAGAACCGTGACGAAACTTAGAATCAAACCGTAATCCTTTCGAAATCCTTCTAGAGAATCAGGATCCATTAACTTCATCAACTGTTGAATAGGCTCCAGACAGACCACCGGAAACTTGTAGGCGACATGTCTCTTTCTGCCAATATCCATCTTAAGAGAACCAAAAAAACCCCGACCGGAATCAAGAAGAAGATGTAAACCCCCTAGAAATGGATAAACATGTGTTAAATGATATGAATGCAGAATGATGTGATGCAATGCAGTGTCATGGAAATCAAGATTGCTGTATCTGCTTGAACATCTGTCGGGTTGCACTGTCTGAAGAGAAACCCACTGAGGAATATAATACAAGATCAAAACTCTGCTCCAGAAAACCGGGTTGGTTGGAGGTTAAGGTTTCCTGAATTTAGCCCGCCCCTCACTGGTAGGTTCTAAGAACAGAAGTTTGTCAGCTTCAGCCCTTCAGTCGAGAATAATACATTTACCACTGAAGGTTTGGCATTATTACGGGACAAAAGACCTCCACTGACTCCCCTCAACAAGATATCCTAAAGCAAGTTCCCAGTCTCAGGGTCCTCGGATTGAGCAGCGAGAATGCGCCCACCGGAGCTAACATAATCACGTCTCGGAGGAGAGGCCTTGACTGAGTCCTCGGGAAATGGTCACCAGAGTCGATGATTTCTAGAGGAACATTTGTCGTTATGGAACACCCATAGGACAAAATATATCCAAAAGAAACCTCGTCTGGATGTGGGTTTCATGAACGACTTAACGTAGCAACATACCACGCAAGCCTCATGACTATCCACTCTAACACCTATGTGTACACTCAAGCCTGGGTAGTGGGCTTATCTCTCATAGAATAATCCCAACCCAACAAACAAACAACCCACAGAACCCACAGATACAACAAACATATGTACATGAATGCAATAAGATAAAGCAGGTAATGCGGAAAGTAAACGACTGTACAAAAGCATAAACACCCAACAAACAAGAAATCTACAAAAGCTAGGAGGGACTCGCTTAGGGAAACCGGTCCCCAGCAGAGTCGCCAGCTGTCGCAGCCTAAAAAATATAGTATGCAAAAAAACAACCGGCGAAGAAGAAATGACAGAAGAGTCGCCACCGTGCGTTATTTATCCCAAAGGAGGGAAAAGAAACGCTCGAAGTAAACCGGGAGAAAGGAAAGGAAAAGACAAGGTCTCGCAACCAAATCTTGGGTTCGGGAGTCGATTATGCGAAGGGAAGGTATTAGCACCCCTACGCATCCGTAGTACTCTACGGGATCCACTCTTGTTATTCTTGTCTAAAGGGTGTGGGTATATCTAATGTACTATTTACTAAAAGAGGGGTCAAAAGAAAATGACTCGCACGGATGTCGCACCCACTGCATACGTATCTCATATGAATATGAGAATCAGAGTCTTCGTAGCTCGGCTACCTATGGGTTAAAGAGGAGTGTGCTCGCTAAGACATCGCGTCTTATGCCTACGTATCTCATCTGGAATGAGAATCAGAGCAAGCCATAGTTCGGCTAACTACGGGAACAAAGATCTCGATTGCAACTAGGGCAAGAGAAAGGGAAGGTCTCGATCGCAACGAGGGCGAGAGGAAGGAATCGCAACAAGGGCGAACTCAAACAAGGATTACTTGTTAGTTGTCAATCAAACTCGGCAAGACATCGCATCTTGTGCCTACGTATCTCATCTGAACATGAGAATCAGAGTTGCCGTAGTTCGGCTACATAGGGGCTGCCATCTGAACATGGACTTACAAAGGAGGACACCAGTTGTGTCAAAAGAGAGTGTGCAATGTGTTCACGTCCTAGCAGCAGGTGTCGCAGCTCGCTGAATCGAGTCTTAGGCAGTTACCTCTTTGCAATAGAACGGACTACATGCCACAAGATCGGAGACGCTCAGAGAGGTCTAGAAGTGGGGGAAGCTCTGCCCTAGAGTTGTCATGCAATATGTACTTAAGTGTTAGGATTTACAAATGGGAATATCTACCTAATGTTAGCATGCAAAGAATAAGGGAAATCTACCTATGTTATCATACAAAAGAATATGGGAATTCTACCTATGTTATCATACAAAAGAATAAGGGAATCCTACCTATGTTATCATACAAAAAGATATGGGAATCCTACCTATGTTTTCATACAAAGGGTTCTATCTAATGGGTGCTACCTAATCGGAACAAGAATCGACGAATGGAGCAAGGAGAGGTGCTAGGGATAAGGGTAGATGGCGATGCATGAAGCAATCGACTTACAAGGTTGATGGCGATGCATAAAGCAATCGACTTACAAGGTTGATAGTGATGCATAAAGCAATCGACTAACAAGGTTGATGGCGATGCATAAAGCAATCGACTTACAAGGTAAATGGATGAATACGTGCTGGTTCTGTTAAGTTTTGAAAATGATTACTCAACGTTGGATCGAGGTTTTGATCTTGTTATGAAATGGTTATCGGATGTTCATTTTATTTCTTGTATTAACAGGTGAATAAAGAGTGAAAGAATAAATATTATACATTTCATGGGAGAGGGATACATTTGTTATGAATGGGGATTGTACATGGCAATCAAACAATAATAATATATGCCTCATACACCATACAAGTAGGCCACAGTTAATCAAACAAGTAAGATATAAACAAGTATATAATCAAATCAAATAATCAAAGAATGAAATAATGAAGCATTAAACAATGTATGGGAAGTATAAACATATTAAACAATCAAACAATAAAGACATGGATGAAAGAAACAAGTATAAAAAATGTCAGATGAATAAGACAAGTGAAATTATGCACACAAAGAATCAATGAATAATTTAATCGGGAAATGATCTAAGGATCAAATAAAATCAAGATTAAAGGCCTCTAATATGTGGCACATGAGATGAACAAGGGAGGATCAAAAGATCTCTTCAATTGCCCTAAGCAATCCCTATGTCAAACATCAATCATAGAAAAGTCAATCGAAAAGTCAAGTCAACTTAAAAAATGTCAAATAAATAGTAAATTAATCACAAAAATTATGAAAAATTAAATTAAGTTAGGTGGGGTCAGGACATCATCATCCCCCAAAAAGATTTCAAAAATAATGAAAATTGGTGTATAAATTAATTGAAATAAAACAGAAGTCAAATGAAAAGTCAACCAAGCAAACTAGGTCAAAAATAAATTCAAAATAAATTGAAAATGGGAAATAAAATTCCAATAAAAGGTCAGGTTGACCATGAGACATTGGTCAACCCTCATCCAAAAAATCAAAATCTAAAAATAAATTTAAGTTATGAAAGTAAAATAAATGAAAAAATGTGTGTTAAAATGGACTATTTGAACTAAATAATTAAAATAAAATATTAACATAAAATAAAACGAAAATAAAAATTAAAATAAATTAAATAAGACAATAAGGAAAATAAAAAAATATTTTTTACATTTTTATGAATAAATAAAATATTTTAAAATAATTAAAATCTAAACAGAAAATAATATGGAAATAAAAAAGAGAATGAAAATAAATGTGAATAGAAAGATGTGAGTGGGCTAGTGCAGGGGGTGAGAACAGCAGTGTGATACCAAGGCCCAGCCCACGGAATTGCCAGCGTTACAAAATAAAAAAAATGAAAAGAATTAATTTGACAACTCTTGCTTATGCTCTAGCGGATGAAACAAGAGGCTGGAAACTGGATGTGCGTGGGTTCAAACCATCCCTGTGTTATTTTTATGAATAAATAATGAAATAAAGGAATTGGGCCAGGCACACAAAAGCTCGGCCCATGAAGCTGGCGCGTGACAGCCCAGAAAAATGAATAAATATTCATTCAACAAAAATGCATGTGGTATGTATATCAATTGGGCAGCTAAACCCCAGGCGGATTTTTGTTTTACTCATCTTCCACAACAAATTTCTCTCACTACAGTGCTCCAAATGCCATGGTATAAAAAGCAAAGTTCTAGTACTAACTGAGAGGAACAACATGGTATTTTATTTAATGCAAAATGATGACTTTATCATAGAGAAATATGGACTACAAGGTAGGCTCGTGCAAAGATTTTCAGAAAAAATAAATGCCAAAAAAAACTTAGAGTTTAAAACAAGGCCTCATGGTGAGAGTTTTATGGACAAGTAGTGCATATCATTAGCATAAAAAAAAAGCATGAAGAAAAAGAGAGCATGGCATAATAGAGTAATACATAAAGTATGTATAAATATCATAGAATGAACATGGGAAGTATGATAAACAAGCAAAGCATTCATGGCCATGGGAGGTTGGAATAAAATGATTACCTAGTGGAGAAAGTCCACTGCTTCTTGTTGGAATGAGAGGAATGGAAAAGGAAGATGCTTCAATGGTGTTGCAAACTTGAAGAATGGAAAATGAATGTGAGAAACAACTTTGCCTTTGCCTTGCTCTTTCTTAGGTTGAAGATGTAGCAGCCTCTTTTTTCTGATTAGGGTTTTAGGAGTTTATGTATGTAGGGTTTCAAGTGTGTGTATGGGCTTAAAGGTTGGTTTTTGAGTCATGGACCAATTGTGCAAACATGAGGTGTGAAAAGAAATGGTTAAAAGTGGCAAAACTTAAGTGAATGAACCAAAAGCAAATAGCCAAATGAGGTAAAAGATGTGTTGGTCGTTTTTGGGGTTTGGCTTGGCTTTTCTTGTGCAACATGAAAACAACCCAACTAGGTGACTTTAAGGCATTGTAACTTGATGAATACATGACCAAATGACAAGGTAATGCAAACATTAGAAAGAGGGTAGGGAGCTTAACATCTTTCATGTTGAACACATCTTGAAATGGTGAGTGGAAAGAGGTGAAAAATGGCCATAAAGTTCAGGTCTCATGGCTGCAAAATGGTTGGGCCAGTTTGGCCAAAATGCTGTCAAAAAATTCAGCATATGATACCAACTTTAGATGAGTGTATCTTCCAAACCAATGCTCCAAATGGGGTGGTTCCAAAAAGGTGTAAAAGAGGACATAACAAGGTACAACTGTCATGAAGAAAGTGTTTCCAAAAGATGCCTTGAAGTGCAAGAAATCTGGCCCATAAGTCTTGACAAATTTTACAAATTCTGGACTTAGAAAATTTTCTAAGTGTCCTAAAATAAAGTCCTACTTTGACCAAACATAACTTTCTCAATTTTAATCCAAATGAAACAAACTTTATATCTCTAGAAAGCTTGGAACAAGAGGAACAACTTTCATGTTGGAGAAATTTTCAAATGGCGCTTGCATCTTGATGTAATATAGGCTTAAAGTGGGTGCAAAAAACCATAAAACTTGCCTTAAATGGAAAGTCAACTATTTCCAAATTTGGTAACTTTTCTAACTCCTGATTAAATGATGAATCCATGATCCAACCTTAATCAAATTTCACATATAGGCTCCCTTAGGAATGAATTTTGAGATTCCACTTTCAAAATGTCAAGAGTTGACTTTTCTGGCCTCACAGTTGACTTTTCCCAAACTGTCTGACTCCCGATTCCAGTGATCAATTGAAGCACCTCTGACTCAAATAAAAAGCTGATTTTTTGTATGTAGACCCTTGTGGACATATGGAGGGCCATGGAAAAGAGTTCCATCCAAAGAATCAGAAATAAACTGATTTTATACCAAACCCCAGTTTTAGGGCCAAAATGACCAGGAAATGATTACACTGATTGCCAATGGATCTTTGTGAGATAATTGGGGATCTTCATAGGCCTGGGTTCTTCTCTTTCATGACATGAATGAGCCCTTCTACTTCCAACTAAACCTCGCCTGTTGCGGGTAGCCATGAAACCCTGATTTGTTTTGATTAAATCCATATGCACACTCTGAGAGCTCTGAATCTTCCACTGATGAACTGAGGACCATAATAAGACATATGGAACCCCTTGAGACCCTTGAGACTTGTATATTTGGAGAATGAAATTCAATTCCCAGTCTTTCTCTATGTAGGCTCCTTCCGTTAAGGAGTGATCAATAAAACCCCGATTTCCCAAGTCACTAATGCAATATGCAATGAGTATGACCTAGTATGATGCTAATGCGATGTGAAACACAATCCCATGCTTCCAAGAAAAATGAAAGGTAAATTTTGGGGTATTACAAGCAACCTACCTTGCCTCTTGGAAATCAATATTCTCTTTTGTTTCAGCCTTAGTGGGCTGAACTACGGTTGCTCTGATTTTATCATTACACGATGAGAATACGTAGGCACGAGGGTTTGAATCTTCCATGAGCATACTTATTTATTATTCTTCCTTCCTTCTTAGGGCATCATTCATATATTTCATGATCTATTGTCTACCTTCGATCATAAACCGTTCACCTAGTGTTGTATTATTTCTTTAAAACCGAAATACAGTTTTATTTGGAATTCCATATATACCCTTTTATGACCATATAGTGACGAATCCACATTTGTACCTAGAGTTGTTTGGCTTGTACCCAGATATTTAATTCTTCCTTTTTTGGCCCAACCATACAGTGATACCATGTCTTTGACCCCTCACTTATGTTTCATGCCACCTTCCGTATGTTGTACAAATTCCATTTCTCTTATGGATTCCGAGGTATATCTGACCTTTGATCTCACACTATACCTCTTTAGTCACTTGTTACCAAATTATTCAATTATGTGACCTTGGTCACTTCATTCCACCCATTTCCAAGATACATTTATATTCTACCTTTATTCACTTCATGTGATATATTAGTTATCTTTGAGCCAAATATAATATACCTTTGAGCTCCATCTTGTATCTCTTTGTGAACCAAGAGTCGATTTGTTTGTCTTGTTAGTTCTCTCGTTGCTTAGAGGAATATCTCCTTACTTACTTTGCAACCGTATACAGGTAACCCTTTCTTTTTCGGTTGTTCCAATCCATTGATACCGTGCTAAGGGCCCTCACTTGTTGGTTCATACCAGTTTTACTCTTTGGTTTGAATTTCACCCCTTGTTGGAGTTCAAATCATACTAACCTTTGGTTTAGACCATACTTTGATCACACTTCTTTTCACCTTCCACCACTAGTTCTTTGAACTACGGAGCTCTGAATTCCTCATTGCACTATGAGGATACGTAGGCATGAGGGCCCCAATCCTCACCGAGCACTTTATCTATTTCTTTTCCTTTTCCCTCATTATTTTGCGAGTAATCTTAGATATAACACCTATTCGAGCAAGAACAATCAAAATGGTTCCCATGGAGTGCCATGGATGTTTGGGGTGATAATACCTTCCCATTGCATAACCGACTTCCTAACCCAGCATATCTCTTTCCCCCGGGTTTTATCGATATTTTCCCTTTCCTTCGGAAAAAAATAAAGTTTGATGGCGACTCTGTTGTATGTTTGAGCGTGCGATATGTTCAGGTATATTTTCGCTAGCTTCAAGTACCATGGATGTTTAGGGTGTTAATACCTTCCCTTTGCATAACTAACCCCCGAACCCTTGTTCTCTTTTTATTAGTTTTATTTTAAAACTTCTTTAGATTTTGTTCGTACTTTTTCCTTTTCCTTTGGAAATAATAAAAGCATGGTGGCGACTCTTGCTTTGCAAGTAAAGTTAATCAATAACTTAATCTCAAATATTTTACCGCTACACTAAGCTTCAAACCTATATTTTGATGTTTGTCATAAGCATGTCCATCTAATTTATTAATGCTGGGATGTGAGGACCATCACTTGACAGTACTCTAACTGTTGTTTCTTTAGGATTGCGATTATGGGCTATTTTGATTTTAAGACAATCTTTCTGAATTTAATTTAATTGGTCACTGAGAAAGAAGAGCCTTGAAAACATCGGGTAAGATCGAAAGTTATTCGACATTAAAGAATAAGATTGGTTTGTTTTTTATTAATGAATACCGCGAAATCACTTTGTTAATTAACTAGGAAAGTCTAATATTTCTAGAAGGAGGTTTTAAAACTATTTGCTAACGCGTTTGTAGGTTTAGGATACGGTTGCCAGAGAGAAAGCTTGGAACCCTTTTAAGTTAAATTTTCCAATCAAAATTACTTTTAAATCGAGTAAAGAGTCCAATTTCTTAAAATAGGATTTACTACTTTAACACATTAAGCGTCGGTCACACGTGACAGTGGACGGTATAGATTAAAGAGTCAAATCCCGTTCTAAATACGCGGAAGCGACAATTCCTGTTCAATTACATTCTTTTCAAAGTAGAAAATATTTTCCCGTACATTGGTCCTATTTAGAAGCAAGCAAGAGTATTGTTGTTTGGCGAGAGCCACATCCCGATATTATTTTTGAATTTATTAAAGTTATTTAATTTCATCTCACCTTTGTTTAATTGGTTCACCTTAAATAAACACCGTAGCAACTAGAAACGATAGATTGACAGTTAGGTCTCTGTGGGATCGATATCTTTTAAAACTATGTGATAGACTGTACACTTGCAGTTATTTATTCCGATAGACTCATTATCTTGCGATATATATTATGTTTGTTGTTGTTTGTTATTGCTTGTTCTGTCTGGTGCTTGGTGATCTCTTTATGGTTAGATAAGTCTTATACCCGAACTTGAGAGCTCTTATGATAGGAGGGTGGTATAGTCATGTTTGGCTTACGTGGAGTTAATCCTTAATAAGCTCACTTGAGATCCCCCTCTCAGTGGAGGCCCCTTTGGGATTACTGATGTCACACGAGTAGTAGTAATTGGCATTACTTTTTCTGACTTGGGAGTTCGAGAAGATGAGGACCTTAGAACCCTTAATCCATCTTGGCCTTTTAGGATGTAGTGCAGTGGCTATTCAGGTGTAAACTTGAATTAGTTTTTACACGATACTACACTCGGACGAGTTTCTCTTGAGAATATTATTGGTTGACGAGTAGTCGTTTAAGCCGATAATATCCCAAAGATGGAATTACGACTCTGGGAGCTTTTTAGAACCTTGTTCTACAGGTGATTATTCCCTTAGTACATACATTGTGGGTTGGTTTTCACCCTTGGTTCCATGCTCGTGACTCCGAACCTTTGGACCTTGTTTGTGTACCTTGTACGACCTTGTTTGTGATTGTTGCATCATGCACTCATGGCATTCATAAGAATTTGTCTCAATTTTCAAGGAACTTAGAGACTCTTGTTGCAAACATCGCAGATATTTTGATCATGGATATTGGAAGGAGGAATACTCAGAAATACAATTTCAAATGTCCCGATCTCATGGAATTAAGGAAGCTAGCATATTTCATGGATGAGCCTAAGGGTTTCAGAGACCGTTTTGGAAGAATTTTATTTGTGTTATCTACTGATGTTGACGATGGTCTTCTGTGTACTTTAGTTCAGTTCTATGATCCTGTTTACCGATTTTTCACTTTCCCTGATTATCAGTTGTTGCCTACCATGGAGGAGTATGCTCATCTTTTGTGTATACCAGTTTTTGATAGAGTTCCTTTTAGTCGGGTGGAAGGAATTCTTGAATCCTGGGTTATTACCGGAGCCCTTAATCTAAGGAAGTCTGACATAGATGCCAATCTCACTGTCAAAGGAGGTGTCAGAGGGTTGACTTCAAAGTTTTTATTTAAGAAAGCTTTTTCTTTTGCTAATGCTAATAGCATGGTGACATTCGAGACTGCTATTTCCTTACTCATCTATTGTTTGGTCTTATTTCCTAACATTGACAATTTAGTTGATGTAAATGTTATGAGGATCTTTTTGATTAGGAATCTGGTTCCAACTCTGCTCGGTGATAATTATTTCTCCATTCATTACATGACTTTTAAAGGGGTGGAACTATTGTCTGTTGTGTGCCTTTACTGTACAAGTGGTTTATTTTGCACTTACCACACTCTCCTATCTTCCAAGAAAATAAATATTGTTTAAGGTGGTCTCAAAGACTTATGTGTCTCACCAATGACGACATTACTTGGTAATCTTCTGTTTACGATGACATCAAGATTATTGATAGTTGTGGGGAGTTCTCTAGTGTGCCTCTTCTTGGTACACAAGAGGGAATCAACTACAATCCAGCTTTGGTGAGACGTCAACCTGGGTTCGCTATGAAGGACAAACTAATAACACTTTGTTAGAAGGTTTATTTTTTCCAATAAGGGAAAGCCACTCAAGGGTTGAAATCTAGGATGATGAATTCTTGGCACAATATTCATAGGAAAGGAAAAAGTGAGCTTGGATTTAAGAATTGTGTAGCCTTGAAGCCTTACACTAGTTGGGTGAAGAAGAGAGCAAAGGAATTCAAGATGCCATACACTTATGAAAGACCTATGTCCTTAGTAATGGTCAAATCTAGGAAGACAAATTTCACACCTCACACCTTGAGAAAGTAGAATTGAAAGGGAAACTAAAGTAAAAGGAGAACTTGATAGAATTGCTCGAGCAACATGCTATGAAGAGATCAAGAGGCCAAGAGGATTTATTTTCCTCTAATAGTTCATCATCTACTCATCTTCGTGCTTCCGGTGCTTGGAAAGGCATTGTAGATCAGCTCGTAAAAGGGAAGGATGCTATGAAAAACAGCTACAAAAGAGAGAACAAAAGACTTCGCAAGAAGAGTCAGCTAAGAGTTGGGTCGTCATCGGACATGATTCCATAGATCTAGATTATCTCCGTTTATGATCATCGAAATTTTATTTCTGATTGTAATCCTTTATATTATTAATAAAATGAGATTTTTAGTACATTGAAATGAGTTATTCTTATGTTTGCAACTTATGTCTTAAAGTTCCTTGAAAAAATAAAATAATAACATTCGCATTTGCATTTGCATATCATGCATCATGTTGCATCTTGGCCTTGGTTTGAGAAAGTTCTCCAGAGGTCTTATTTATTTCTTGGTCTTCATTCTAACAAGTTCTCTCACCGGTACAATACTCGAGATAATCAGTTGAAGAAGAGGGACCTCCTAGCGTAAGAGAATCGTGAACTCCGTGAAGAGGTGACAACTTTGAGGAACGGTTATGAGAGGCTTACTGCTATGATGGAAGCTTTGGAAACTGCTCAGAATCAGCCACCTCCTCCTCCTCAGACTCTGCTTCAAAGGACCGTGATTTCTAAGATTATATCTACGCCCATATCTTTGGCTCCCATCAGTGCTCAGCAACACCACATGCCTTCTGGTTTCCCTTGGGGGCATGCCTCCTAACTTTGTGCCTAAGGGGTACCAACCTGCTGTTGAAGTTCCTATGGCTCAACCTGTGATGTCAGTACCACTTCTCGTGGTTCACAATGTTCCTTATGTCGAAGAAATTCTTTTTCACGCTGACCAGAGCGAAACCGTTGGTGTTTACGAAAGAATGGACGAGTTCCAAGATCAGTATTAGGCCATGCAGAAAGATATTCAAGCTTTGAGGGGGAAAGATCTGCTTGGAAATGGTACATGTTTTCTTCAGAAATCCCAAAGAATAGATGTGTTCATGAGAATGTCTATTTTATGATGACACCAAAAAATCCCAAAGAACTCATCATGCTTCTAGCATATGGCACTAGTGTTTAAGGTCTCGTAAAATAGGTCATCATTACTTAAATTAAAAGAAAGTAAGCAAGATCGTCTAAATGACTGAATGACATTCCCATCTGACATCTTGGATAATTAGAAAACACCTAGAAAGAGGAAGTTGACTCACCCTTGATTAGGGGGCATACTCCAACGAAAAAAAAGGAACTCACCTCCCATTAAAATGTCCATCTTTAGCTGAGAGACTCTTCCCAAACTGAGGGACTCGCCTCCCATTAAAAAGGCCGCCTTTAATTGAGAGACTCACTTCAAGATGAGGGACTCACCTCTCATTAAAAAGGCTGCATTTAGCTAAGGGACTCGCCTCCCATCAAAAAGGTCGCCTTTAGCTGAGGGTGTCGCCCCAAGCTGAAGGACTTTCCTCCCATAAAAAAGGTCGCCTTCATCTGGGAGACTCGCCTGAAACTGAGGGTCTCTCCCCCTATTAACAAGGTTGCCTTCAGCTTACGGACTCACCTCCCATCTAAAAGGATTAAGTCCCAAAATTCTGGACATATCTCTTATTGAAGGACTCACCCTCAACTGTAGGTCAGAATATGGAATAAGCCTTAAAACAGTTGGTCCTTGGAAAACCCTTGTGCTTGAGGATCTCCATAGTGTTAAACAAGAGCGATTATAGGGTTCCCGCCTAGCATGACGTCACCTGGGCGACACCTTCATAGAACATGAGGGCCCTCTCTTGGTGCAAAGGATGTGGATAGTACTGTTACCTTCATATTAGTCATATGAGAATAGGATTTATGGTCATTGTAGCGGTGTATTCGTCGCTATATGATCTATTGATTAAACCATAAGCAAAGCATACAATGAATTCGAGTCGCCACCGCACTTTTATTTATCCAAAGGACTGGCTAAAAAGCGAACAAAAGCCTAAGAAGTTTTACGCGTAGAAAACTAATAAAAAGATCAGAGAGTCTGGGTAAGGGGTAAATTACGCAATGGGAAGGTGTTAGGCACCCACTACGTCCTAGGTACTCCTAGGGAGCCCTTTTCACACTTGTTGTATAAAATTGTTATTTGTTATGACATAAGTATTGTGCAAACATGATTAGGATGATGAGAAAAGAATATACAATTTTATTATTGGGTTTGAACGGATGAACCCGTTGCCTACGTACCTTCCATCAAAGGTAAGGATCAAAACGCCGTAGTTCGGCTAAAAGATTTCCAAAAGTTAGTGAGTTCAATTTTAAACACAAGCCCTAAGGTCTTACGTTATCCACGGGAGAAAACTCAACCTTATACAAACAACAAGTCCACCATGTGAGAACGGCTTCAACTTGCTAGTGAGGGGTTAACCCTATAATAAGCAAGTGTAGCGGTGTATTCGTCGCTATATGATCTATCAATTAAATCATAAGCTAAGAGATACAATGAAATTTCGAGTCGCCACCGCACTTTTATTTATCCAAAGGACTGGCTAAAAAGCGAACAAAAGCCTAAGAAGTTTTACACGTAGAAAACTAATAAAAAGATCAGAGATTCTGGGTAAGGGGTAAATTACGCAATGGGAAGGTGTTAGGCACCCACTACGTCCTAGGTACTCCTAGGGAGCCCTTTTCACACTTGTTGTACTAAATTGTTATTTGTTATGACAAAAAGATTGTGCAAACATGATTGGGATGATGAGAAAAGAATATACATTTTTTATTGAGTTATTGGGTTCGAACGGATGAACCCGTTGCCTACGTACCTTCCATCAAAGGTAAGGATCAGAACGCCGTAGTTCGGCTAAAAGATTTCCAAAAGTGGGTTAGGTTCAATTTTAAACACAAACCCTAGGTCTTACGTTATCCACGGGAGAAAACTCAACCTTATACAGACAACAACGTCCACCATGTGAGAACAGCTTCAACTGGCCAGAGAGGGGTTAACCCTATAATAGGCGAGGAAGACTTACAATTCAATCACTAAAGACAGAAGGTGAGATTAACATCAACCACTAAGATAAATCAAACCTATAGCTCATGTATGAAAACATTAATGGACAAAGCCAAAACAAGTGAATGAGTGGAATTACTGATTATGATTATGAAAATGGAGTCAAAGTATAATTAAGATCAATTCAAATAAGTATTATGAAAATGGAGTTTGAAAAAAGGTCAAGGACTCGAGTCCAGGTTTTTTAGTTAGAAAAACATGAAGATGTTTGCACAACACTTATGTCAAGTTTAAAAGATAGAGTGTGAAAAGTCTAGGACATAATGAATGATGAATGAATGAGGATGGATAGTAAAACTTCTTAGAAGGTTCACTTCTTGAAATCATATAGCAGATGATTCAAGTGTGTCCTTTGGAATAGCAATTAATAATAATAAACAAACAAAGCAAAGGCGGATATCGGATGCCAATCAATGGTCTTACACCGATCTCCTAAAACAGAATGGGATGTCAGAAGCCACTCAATGGTCTTACACTAATCTCCACAGGCAAAGAAATAAAAGCGGATACCGGATACCAATATATGGATTTACACCAGTCTCCTAAAACAGAACAGGATATCAGATGCCACTCAATGGACTTACACTAATCTCCTCAGAAGAAAACAAAAATGAAATATGGAAGTCAACTGCCAATCTATCTGGACTTAGGTTATCTCCACAGTATGGTCCTAGGAAATCCAATGCCACATCACTGGGACTTACAATGGATCCTCACATACAAGAACAAAAGCAACAATATGATCACAGGAATGCAAATGCCAACTTACAGGGACTTATAATTGCAACCTCTCATACAAACAGATGAACAAACTATGATCACAGGAAAGCAGATGCCAACTTACAGGGACTTACAACTGCAACCTCACATACAACACCAAACAGATCAAATTATGATCACAGGATAACAGATGCTAACTTACAGGGACTTATAACTGTATCCTCACATACACACAGATAAACAGAAGATATGAGTGACCAATGAGGTCTTACACTCTATCCTTCCATATCACAGGAGCAAATGCCAAAGCAATGGACTTACAATTGTCCTCAATGGGCACACAACAATGATAGCATCACAAAACAAATGAGATGATCATGCATTAATGGCAATTGATGATGATGATAAATGCATAGCATACAGGCAAGCAAGTGCATATGAAGCAATCAATTAATCAATGAATAACAAACAGCACACTCTATAGCCAAAACAATGGGGCTCACACAAGAGGGTTTGACTTTAAAAGTCCACTGTAATAGGTAAATGTCGCTCTTAACCTGGCCATTGAGGGGCTCAGGTGAAGCAGATGAAAAGGAGATGAGGGGTGTGCCTCATTGCTTCAATCTCAAATCAGAGAGAGCATAAAAGAAAGTGTGGGAGTTCAGAAAGTAGGAACTCTCTCCACATTATTGACTCGATTAGATCTTGGGTATTTATCTCAATGCTTCAACCATGTAATGGGAGCAAAGAGAGGACACACTGAATAGTGGGGGATAGATTACTTATCCCTACCTTCCACCAATTGCCTTACTTGAAGGACTTTTCCTGCTTAGGACAAATATAAACAAACACAGGCATTGCCTCTTAAGGAGGACTTCAGACAGTTTGCCCGGTCAAATAACAGACCGGGTCTCCAGACTACATGAAGAAGAAGTATTTATACCTCAAAGCAAATGCTAAAAAGCAAAGCAAGCAAGCAAGTTCAAAGAACTTAAGCAACTAAAGCACCTGCAAAAGTCAAACTCATTAGCAAACAAGTCAACAGTCAAAACCAAAAGGAAATGAACCAATAGTCACACAGAGGGACCAATTGTGCAAGGCACAAAGACTCAAGCATATGAGTCACCTACAAAACAAAGGTTAACACATCATATAATTCAATTCAAACAAATATTTGAATGATCCTCAAGGCATTGGTGCTTAACCTGAAACAGATGAACTCAATCATAAGCTTAGAAGACCACTAGGGCTAGCCTAGGGTCAAAGATGAAAGAAAAAAGTCAAGGCAGCAAGCAATGTTCAATCAAAGTCAAATTTAATCATGTAGGAAAGTAAACACAATTGGATTCAAACTCATATCATGCATCAAGGTCATTCCATATGCAAAACAATGCAAAGCATAGCAAAGGAGGCATACAAAAGTCAACAGCAAAGACTTCATCCAAAAGTCAACTCAAACAAACCCAAAAAATTATGAAATAAATCACACTCAATCCTAACATCTAACATGGTATACATGTCAAATTTCATGGCATTTGGATGAGAGGAAGGCAGTCAAGTAAAATCATGAAGCCAAAACAAAATCAAGTAAGCATGGTGAAAGTCAACAAGCATGGGTCAACTTCAAAAAATCATATCAATTTGAAAACAGAAGAGAAATGAATGAGATTAACACCAATGCAAAGCTTGAGATGTCTAGTTATCACATATGGAATTTCATGATCATACAAAAAGATTTGAGAATTTCACAAAAGATTTGGCAAGGCATAGCACAAAAAAGTCAACAAATGACCAAGCATGGAAGAAAATCCTCAATCAAATGGAAAACAGCAAGATTAATTCCAAGAAAATTCATACATCAATTAGACATACAAGGGATCATTCATGCAAAATTTCAAGTGATTTGGATGTAAGGAAGTGTATGAACAAAAATTGGGAAAATGCATGTTCATGTTGTGACACCAAATGTAACACATAACTTCAAAAAATCATAACTATCAATCCACAAATGATAAATGCACAAACTTTATATGGAAATGAGGGTCAATGTGTCTAGTTTTACCACAAAAAAATTTCAAAGGCATTGGATATAGCATGAGTATTTCACAAAGAGAATGGCACAAGGTATCAATTATGCACACATGTGAAGAAAACAATTATCATTAAAAATCCAGCCACTGAAAAAATAATTAAAATTCACCATTAAATATTAGACTCATTTGTGAACATGTGGAAAAAATTTCATAATTTTTGGTGAAAAAATGAATGAGAAAATAATTGTTGAAGTTGAGTGAAATAATGGAGCAAGCATGAACAAAAGGCAAGGCAATTGGTCAACACAAGGGTCAACCGTGGCATTTGTGTAATTCTGAGCTCATTAACTTAAACTACTGCGTTTTGATGCATGGAAACGAAATGTTCTCATTGGCCAAAGGCCAATGGAACAGTAAACACCAAAGAAACTTCATATTTTCTGATTTTTAGAAACCCTAGTGTTTAACATACAGCAGGGCAGCTCAAAATGCTCATCTTCAATTGATTATCATGGCCAACAAACCTCAAGCAAAATCACACAGACCAACATGGTAACACAAATGTGGTATTCATGCAGCATAGAACAACAGCAACCAACAAGACAATATGGGAAAGGTGTGAGTTCATCATCATAAAAATGAACTTCAAGCAACATCACACAATAACATGGCATTGGGAAAAAATCTGGAAAAGGCAAATGGTTTAACAGCAGCACATCATCATAACAGCCGCAGCAACATTCATTATGACATAACAGTAAACAACATGAGCTTGAGGATTTCTGGACAGCTCATGATTCAAGCATAGCAGCAGCAAGATTTCAGCATTGTAAGCATGGCAAATCGTGTTCATCATGTTATCATCATGCAAACATAACCAACAGTAAGCAACAGCATAAGTTCATCAAATGTATTTTTCATGGCGAGTTCAAGACATCAACAGGATTGTAGCAGCATGGCTTGGCATAGCTCAATGTTCATAAACAAAACAACAGCACATGACAGTATATAAACAGCATGTATTTCTGGGCCAAGTTCAAAACAGCAAAAGCAGCATCAAATTCATGTTTATGGTTCATCAACATTAAACACGTTTCAAGCACTAACACACAATGGCATGGCATAATGAACATCCAACAACATCAACCAATAACCAAACAAACATCAACCATGGTAAAAATCTGGGCAGAGTTTAACAAGAACAGCATGCACTCATTCAACATTCGAGCAAAAGTTTGGACAGGACAAGTATTCTAAAAGCAGCATACAATCATCATCATTCAAACAGCAAGTAAGCAATAGCATTCAAATGCAGTTCATGAGGGTTTTCCAAACTGCAGCATGATATCATGGTGATGCTCACACAGCCAACAAACAACAGCATAGCATAATCATGTGGTTTTTTCTGAGCAGGCTCGAGGGATTAAAATAGCAGCAATGTTTAATCAGCATGGTTCAGCATGGTTATCATGTTCAAAAAACAACAACATTAAAATCAAGCCAAGCAAAAAAAAGACCAACAGCATATACTAACAACAGCAGCACAATGCATTCATCATCATGTACTTATCATGACAGCATCAAGCAGACAGCAATGGTAATGATCATTTATCATTTTAGCAAGCCTAGCTAACAGCAAACAACATAATCATGGGAGTTTCTAGTCATGGTTTGTGGTTTAAATAACAACAGCAGGTTTTAGCTAGCAGGGTGTAGCAGCATGGTATTCATCATCATGATTCAAACAACAAACTAAACAACAACATTCAAATGCAGCTCATGAGGGTTTATCATAACAGACTGGTATAGCATCATGTTCATCAATCATCATATTAAATTGAACAAACAAAAGCATCAACATGTTCCAAAGTTGTAGCAGGGTACCATGAACATCACATCCTCATAACAGCAGCAAGCACACATTCATCATTAAATGTCCATCAACAAATCAAGCAAAACAAACAATAGCATACAGCAGCAGTATTCATTCATCACTATTCAAACAAGAAAATTTCGAAATGCCCAGAACACTCAATCAAGTACACCAATAGAATCATCCTATCATGTACATCAACATTTCAGTAATGGATTTCACGAAGTCAGCTTAAACAAACCAAATCGAACCAAAAACTTATTTGAGCATAAACAAAGAAGTTCAAATTTCTCACAGCATACTCAACCATTTCACACCATTTGAAGTTCACGAGAATCAGTACAACACCAACTAGCTAAAACATAGCATGGCATATAGAATGAAGAGATCGAATCACTTACTTATTTCTGAAGAAAACTGATGTGCAGTGTTGTTTTGGTGATTACAGCTCGAAACAGATGCTTCAAATGCTTGGAAAGGATGAATGGTTGGATGACTTTAGCTCAAGAATGCTTGGAAACAAACAAATACCCATCTGCCATTAAAGGGTGCTTGGAAAAAACAGAGGGAGAAGGAGGTTGTACAGCTGGTGTTTGATGGTGGAAATGGACTCAGTATATTGTCCAAGTGATGAATCAACTAAAGGTTCCTTGGAGGTTTTGAGTTTTGTGAGCAGAAATGTGGTTTTGGCCAAAGAGCAAAAATGAGAGAGTGAGGTTTTTTCTGTGATGGCAGCTGCAAAACTAGGGTTTGTTTTGACAGAAAAACAATTATATATCACCTGTTTAACATCACTTAATTAAATGGTAAGCTTGTTTTGTTCAAAATGGGTGATTTGCATTTTTGCTAATTGAGGAACAAGTGAAATGGAGGGTGTGTGCTGCTGCGAATTGGGCTGCTACAGGCTGCAAAAAGGACAACATATTTGCTGTCTTGGTTGTACAAGAAAAAGCTGTACTGATTTTGCCTTATGTACTTCTATTTGCACCTTTTGCCAATTTTGAATTTTGATCCAAAATGATGATGGAATGATGGTATGATGATGGTTTTGGAATTGGAACAAGTCAAAAATGTGATATGGAACATTTCCCAATTGACCAAATCAAGAAAAAGTCAAAAACTCAAAAAGTCAAAGTTTGGTCAAACTTTGAATTTAAAAGCAAAAGGTCCAAAAATGCCATTTTGAATGGTAAGGTTTTAGGTCATGAAATTTATATTTTTGGAAAGAGGATGAAAAATGTGATGTGTAGGAAAAAACCCCACCAAATTTGGCCTTATGGTTTGAGAGTTATGGCTTGTTGAAGTTCAAAAATTGGTGAAAATGATTTGATCATATCTTGACAAACACACATGGGATTTTGATGTTCTTGGACTTTTTGAAAATGGGAGAACAAGATCTTCAACTTTCATGTTGGGCAAAAATTCATTTGAAGCTTGTATCATGATGTAAGTTTAAGATCAAGAAGTTTCCATTTTTGGCAGTTGAAATTACAGGTCCACTTGCTATTTCTGGAAAATTTTCTGATTGGCTTGATTTTCTTCCATGATGAGGTTGAACATGATAGATGAGGTTTATACAAGCATGAATGAACTCCTTCAGATCAATTCTATCCATCAAATCCTTGATTAAATCCACAGTTGACCAAGTTTGACTGTCTGTTGACTTTTCTAGGGTTTTGGACTGATTGAACTTCTTCTGATGATTTCCAAACCCTAATTCCTTGAGAACTTGTTTTCAAATGATGTCTCAAGATGTATGAACCTCTGATTGTTGATCATGATGTCCAAATTCCACAAGAATGGCCACCATCCATTGCTTTGACTGATCAATGACTGACTTTGACCTAATTGCTGATGATTGCTTCAACTGCAAGCAACAAGGTTAGACAGACAATATTTTTGTACTTTTTGAATGATAAACATATGAAAGCAAAGATATACAAATGCAAAGTATGCTTGGCGATCAAGAAACAAACCTACAAGGCAATCTACCCACTAGGAGGGGACAAAGGCATGCAATGATCCTTGAGGTTATGATATGAATGATATGGGCCATGAGGGATCTTAGGGCCCAAAATTGGGGTCTTACAGATGCCCCTATTTAAGGTCATTCTAGCCGGAGAAGTGAAGTTTAGAAATCTTCATCTCGACGTGGTAGAATGGACTTAAATAACAGTAATGAGACAAATTTTGGTCCCTAAGAGACCTCATGATGCAAATGTATGTATGCAAAAGACACAAATTCTGTGGGGAATATGATTCACACAGAAGGAAAGACGACCCATCGGAGTATTACACTCACCAAGAACAGAGACTCTAACAAGACTCTATGGGGATAATAAAAGAAAGAGATGTGTGAACAAGACACGACTCCAAACTGGGGAAAGATAAAACTGACATAACGTGAACAAGACACGACTCTGATTAGGGGAAAAACAGAGAACAGACCAGAGAACTCACTGGGGAGTGAAGGACTCACACTGGGAAAAGATTCCAAATGAAAATAAATCTATTGGAGAGACACAAGCTGACTCCTGAGGAGAAGCAAAAGAAAAACTCCACTGGGGAAGCAACAAAGAAATGAGATGTTACCAAGCATACGGGTAACAAACTCAGGAAAATCTGACTCCACAAGGGGACCGAGGTCATAATAGGGAGCAGAAAGGAAGGAACACCAAGGATACCGGTTACTGGGTATATAATAGGTGACCGACCAAAGCGTGAATTGGATTTCACTTCCAAAACACTCATCATCCTGAAGAGAGCTAGAAAAGCAGACTTGTTTAGGATGGACATTCAATTTCACAAAGAAAATGAATCTTACTCTGAGGGGAAAACAATCAAAAGATCGACTCAAGAGTGAACGAGATATAATATCCATTACCGTCAGAACGTGGATAGAATACTTGCATGAGATATATTATCTATTACCGTCAGAACGTAGATAATAAACTCGCATGAGATATATTATCTATTACCGTCAGAACGTAGATAATAAACTCGCATGGTAAGAAACACCAGAGATACCGGTTACTGGGCATATAATAGGTGATCTACCGAAAACGTGAATTGGATTTCACTTCCAAAACACTCATCATCCAAAACACAAACTGGTTAAAGGATGGATACTCGATTCTACAAAGAATACGAATCTTGCTCAGTTGGGGAAAATCAACAAAGGATTCCAACTAAAGAGCGCATGAGAAATATTATTCATTACCGGCAGACCGTGAATAATACACTCGAAAGGAAAAGACACCAGAGATACCGGTTACTGGGTATATAATAGGTGACTAACCAAAAAGAGAGAGACAATCGATACCAAGCATACGGGTAAACGAAAGACAACTCAAAGGGATAAATTGCAAGCATCCGGCAATTATCCAACAACAAGAAAATATTCGACTCCACAAAAGGAAATAACGAATCTTACTCGACCGGGGAAACACAAAAGGCTTCGACTGAAGAGTGCATGAGATATACTATTCATTACCGGCAGACCGTGAATAATATACTCGAAAGGAAAATTATCCTGAACCGGTTACCGGGTTGTTTATAGGATAAAATCCGAAAACGTGAATTGGTTTTCACTTCCAAAACACTCATCATCCGAAAGGAGGGCTTGAAAAAGCAAAACAACTTAAAGGATGGACATTCGAATCCACAACGGGAAAACGAATCTTACTCAAATGGGGACACAAACCCAAAGAGTGCATGAGATATAATATCCATTACCGGCAGACCGTGGATAAGATACTCGCATGAGATATATTATCTATTACCGTCAGAACGTAGATAATAAACTCGCATGGTAAGAAACACCAGAGATACCGGTTACTGGGTATATAATAGGTGACTATCCAAAAATTGAGACAATCGATACCAAGCATACGGGTAAACGAAAGACAACTCAAAGGATAAATTGCAAGCATCCGGCAATTATCCGACAACAAAGAAATATTCGACTCCACAAAGGGAAATAACGAATCTTACTCGACTGGGGAAACACAAAAGGCTTCGACTGAAGAGTGCATGAGATATATTATTCATTACCGGCAGACCGTGAATAATATACTCGCATGGAAGATTATCCACAACCGGTTACTGGGTTAAAAAAAGGATAAATCAACCGAACAGAAAGGCATCGGGATACCAAACTTGGTATATAATGATAATCAATCAAAAGGAGCAACAGACATTACCAACAAAAGGGTAAATGAACGGCGATCTGCTGAGGATAAGTTGCAAGCATCCGGCAATTATCGACAGGGACTAGCTGGGGAGGCATTGATAAAGAATCAATGATCCAGGGAACAAATCACGAGCATACGGTGAAAAGACCCATTGGGGATAAAATTGCTAGCATACGGCAATTATCCACAAAAGACTTGCTGAGGATATAAGTGCTAATCTGAGCAACTTATACAAGCAAAAGGAAAATCATCATCAAATACTGAATGAAGATAACCACAAAAATTAGGGTTTACATCTACCGAATACGGGGTAGAAGACCAACAACTCCGCATGGGGATAGAACAAATCACAAATCCGCACGGGAAACCAAAATAGGGTTATAACAAACCACAAACTGCTGAAGAGCAGAAAAATAGGATTTTACAACTACCGGGTATGAGGTAGAAAACCAAAAACTCTGGCTGGAGAATAAAAGGTGTATAACCACAAATTCTGTTAAGAAAGCCAGGAAAAGATAGGACTTACAACTACCGGTTACTGGGTAGAGGCCCAAAACACATTCCGCTGGGGAACAACCCACTGGGAAGCACAAGACATCTGACAAATAGCCAATTCGGGAATAATCCGAAAAGACAGACTTAATCAAGACACGTCCTAATGAGGATATAACTCAAATAGGAAAATCCATCCCAATATATATGTGTTGGGAGGAAACGGAAGAAACCGTCATCCACGAGGACATATCTCGGTGGGGAACTGCAGAAGAAAAGACAGACATTTTCTGCTTACGGGCTGACTCTATATGGAGAGATTTTAAACACCCGACATCTGCTTGGGGAGATCTGTAACGAGATCTATATCACCATAGCAGGAGACATGACAAACAAAAGATATATGGCGAGAAATGCAACATGAATATCTGAATGTTTTATGAGTATGCATGAATATGCGTGATTTATGTTTGATGAATGCTGACAAAACAGACAATTCTAACACAGACAGGTTCAGGAACAAAACGTCCGGTATTATACTTCCAGGGAAAAAACCAACTGGAGAGCCAATCTGCGGAGATCCACATGCTGTAAAGCAAAGATCTGCAGGTACTGCTGAAGAAGTAGAGAATCATAGATATCAGGGAACAACCCAATCAGGGTACAGAAAGTCACAACGGGCAAAAGCGGCCACCAAGACGAATCTGTAGGGGAACAAGAGAAAGTCCCAGAGTATCTGCAGGGGATCCCAGTGTCGACTGAGAAACAAAGGGGCATAAACACGAACTGCTGTAGAAGCAAATCCACACAACTCCACTGGGAGAGAATCCACTGAGGGAGAATGATATCATCCAAATAGAATCTAACTGCATAAGCAGCTCTATTGGGGAAAACTGTCGGCTACTCTCTTGGGAACAAACCACTGAGGGAGGACAGATCAAACAAGTATATTCTGCAACGGACCACTCCACTTGGGGAGAATACACACAGCAAACTGATCACAACAAGTAGATTCTGCAATATAAGCCACTCTACTGGGGATCACAAACAGTCAGGAAATTAATCCATTCACTGGGGGCTAGAGCCATCATCCGACCATATCGGGGATTGAAGGAGTATTCAACAGGCGAAACTGCCGCAACAAACATTCTGTAGACTAAGCTGAGGAAAAGACGGTTGCAAATACTGGGATGTCAACCCAAACAACCACTGAGTAGGAAAATAAATCCTGCTCTGCTAGAGAGAAAAATTCTGATGGAGAGATAGCAACAATTCCACAGACGACTTCGCCGGGGAAAAGGTAAAGTACCGGGTATCAAACCACTGACTTACCGAGTCTTCAAAAGAAAACAATCATGCTGAGGAAAAAGACAGTTCCTGCTGGCATACTGCATGGGGAGAAGAGGCAACAACTCCACTTTCAACCCTGGTGGGGATATTAATAACAGCTCTACTCGCGACTCCGAGGGGAGTATCAATCAATCAGTTACACTCATGACTGTGCTGAGGAGACAAATAAAGTCTGGGGATATGACCCACCGGAGAAAGTGACGGGGCACCAGGATGACAAACCATCAACCACCGAAACTTCTAAGAAAACACCCATGCTAGGGAAAAACTGCTGCTGGAGAAACGAAGTCTTCAACAACAAATCACTTGCGACTGTACTGGGGAACAACCCCAACAACAACTCTGCTTGAGGGATAACCTCAACAAAGGTCTGGAGAAAGAAGATACACAAACCAGGAATATGAACCAATGTCTTACCTGTTGGGAATCATGCCACCCTCGGGAGAGCACTGAGATATTCTTGAGTATCCTTTCAATCTTATGAATGTTCACTTTGTTTAAAACAAAAATTTTGAAAAATTGATTTGTTTAAAACAATGACATTTTATCAATTTAAAACATGCAAAACATTTGTTGAATTGAAACAAATAAGAATGCAAATAATTGGATAAAAAGCTCAAATTGATTTGATAGAATGGTAGTCTGCAAATGGCAAGACTCCATAGATCTGTACAAATTTGAAATCAGCGATATATATTGGAAGAAGGCTACATTGAACATAATGATCCTTTCTCTACCAATTTGAATCTCGATGTATCCGAAGCTTCGGTTGACGACGAATCGAGAATCTTCTGACGAAATGACGACTGATAAACCAGAAAGTCTTGTCAGGATGCAGTTACTTGCCAAATCCCTAACTTTTGCCTAGATTGCCCCAGAGTGAGGTACTCAATCTAGCGGGATGCAAATATATCTTTTTTCAAGTCTCTAATTTTTGCCTGGATTACCCTTGCAGGTTCTCCACCGAGACGCTCATTTTTGCCTAAGCCGCCCTTTCGGGTTTTCAACTTAGCGAGCAATTCTGTTTTTCATTCATTCTTTTTTTTCATTTGCATATACTTTTTTTTTTTTTTTTTTTTTTTTTTTTTTTTTTTTTTTTTTTTTTTTTTTTTAGGCAAAGTATCTTTTAACTGCATCTGAATTCACAGGACGAGTGAAATCCTCCCCATCCATTGTTGTAAGCATCAAAGCTCCGCCTGAAAAGGCTCTCTTAACAACATATGGACCCTCGTAGTTTGGAGTCCACTTGCCCCTGGAATCGGGCGCGAAAGACAAAACTTTCTTGAGCACAAGGTCACCTTCTCGGAACACACGAGGCTTGACCTTCTTGTCGAATGCTTTCTTCATTCTCTGCTGATATAACTGACTATGGCACATGGCAGTTAAACGCTTCTCTTCAATCAAATTCAACTGGTCATAACGACTCTGAATCCATTCAGCATCAGTCAACTTGGCTTCCATCAAGACTCGCATTGATGGGATCTCCACCTCTACTGGGAGAACGGCTTCCATGCCATAAACAAGAGAGAAAGGGGTTGCCCCTGTTGAAGTGCGTACAGACGTACGATATCCATGCAAAGCAAATGGCAGCATCTCATGCCAATCTTTGTACGTGACAGTCATCTTCTGGATGATCCTCTTGATATTTTTGTTAGCAGCTTCAACAGCCCCATTCATCTTAGGTCTGTAAGGAGAGGAATTGTGGTGTGCAATCTTGAATTCAGCGCACAACTCATCCATCATCTTGTTATTCAGATTGGATCCATTATCAGTAATGATCCTCTCTGGCACACCATAACGGCAAATCAACTGGTTCTTGATAAACTTCACAACCACTTGCCTGGTTACATTCGCGTACGAAGCGGCTTCAACCCATTTGGTGAAGTAATCAATGGCTACGAGAATAAACCGATGTCCATTGGACGCTTTCGGTTCAATCATACCGATCATGTCGATTCCCCACATAGAGAACGGCCATGGTGATGAAATCACATTCAGGAGTGTCGGAGGAATATGAATCTTATCCGCATAAATTTGACACTTGTGACATTTCTTCACATACTTGCAACAGTCAGACTCCATTGTCAGCCAATAGTAGCCTGCTCTCAACATCTTCTTAGCCATGGCATGTCCATTGGAATGAGTGCCAAATGAACCCTCATGGACCTCAGTCATCAATAGGTTTGCTTCGTGTCTATCCACGCATCTGAGCAAAACCATATCAAAATTTCTCTTGTACAGCACTTCTCCACTGAGGTAGAAACTGCCTGACAACCTTCTCAAAGTTTTCCTATCTTTCACAGATGCCCCAGGCGGGTAGACCTGGTTCTGGAGGAAATTCTTGATATCAAAATACCAAGGCTTGTCATCTTTCACGTCTTCAATTGCAAATATGTGAGCGGGTCTATCCAAGCGCATCACAGTAATATTGGGGACATCATTCCACCATCTGACAACAATCATGGAAGCAAGCGTTGCAAGGGCATCTGCCATCCGATTATCCTCTCGAGGAATATGATAAAATTCAACTTCTGTGAAGAAAGTTGAAATTCTCCTTGCATAATCTCTGTATGGGATGAGACCTGGTTGATTTGTCTCCCATTCACCTTTGATCTGATTGACAACCAAAGCTGAATCACCATAGACATCAAGATATTTGATTCTTAAGTCAATGCATTCTTCCAGTCCCATAATACAGGCTTCATACTCCGCCATATTATTCGTGCATTTGAAAGTTAGCCTTGCTGTAAACGGAATGTGCGATCCCTGGGGATTAACAATTACTGCCCCAATTCCATTTCCATATTGATTAACAGCGCCATCAAACACCATCGTCCATCTGGAACCAGGTTCTGGACCTTCATCAAGTGTAGGCTCATCGCAATCTTTCATCTTCAAATACAGAATTTCCTCGTCAGGGAAGTCATACTGAACAGACTGATGATCTTCAATTGGCTGGTGCGCTAGATGGTCAGCCAAGATACTACCTTTGATAGCTTTCTGAGCTCGATACTCAATATCATACTCAGACAACAGCATCTGCCAACGGGCAATCCTCCCAGTTAAAGCAGGCTTCTCGAAGATATACTTAATTGGATCCATTCTGGATATCAACCAAGTTGTATGATTAATCATGTACTGGCGCAAACGCTTAGCTGCCCAAGCTAAAGCACAGCACGTCTTCTCAAGCATAGAGTACCGAGACTCACAATCAGTAAACTTCTTACTGAGGTAGTATATAGCAAATTCTTTCTTCCCTGATTCATCTTGTTGACCGAGTACACAACCCATCGAGTCTTCAAGAACTGTTAAGTACATAATCAGAGGTCTTCCTTCCACAGGCGGAGACAAAATCGGAGGTTCAGACAGATAATCTTTGATACTGTCGAAAGCTTTCTGGCAATCCTCGGTCCAATCATGAGACTGATCTTTCCGGAGGAGCTTGAATATCGGCGCACATGTGGCAGTCATGTGAGATATAAATCTGGAAATGTAGTTCAAGCGGCCAAGAAAACCTCGGACTTGCTTCTCAGTTTTGGGTGCGGGCATCTCTTGTATTGCTTTGACCTTTGCAGGATCAACTTCAATACCTCTTTCACTTACCACAAAACCCAACAACTTACCGGAACGGACTCCAAAAGTACATTTGTTCGGATTCAGACGAAGCTGGAATTTCCTCAAACGCTGAAAAAGCTTCAACAAATGCTCAATATGCTCACCTTCCGTTCGGGACTTGGCAATCATATCATCAACATAGACTTCTATCTCCTTGTGCATCATGTCATGAAACAAGGTAGTCATAGCTCGTTGATACGTGGCTCCGGCGTTCTTCAAACCGAAGGGCATCACTCGATAACAGAATGTTCCCCAAGGTGTGATGAATGTTGTCTTCTCCATATCCTCTGGTGCCATCTTGATTTGATTATATCCGGAAAATCCGTCCATAAAGGAAAAGACTTTGAATTTAGCTGTATTGTCTACCAACATGTCAATGTGTGGTAGAGGAAAATCATCTTTGGGCTAGCTTTATTCAAATCTCTGTAATCAACGCACATACGGACTTTTCCGTCTTTCTTAGGAACAGGCACAATGTTGGCCACCCATAGAGGATATGTCGAAGTCACCAGAAACCCCGCATCAATTTGCTTCTGAACTTCCTCTTTGATCTTCACTGCCATATCTGGATGAGTTCTTCTGAGCTTCTGCTTCACAGGCACGCACTCAGGCTTTAAAGGCAGGAAATGTTGCACAATATCTGTATCTAAACCCGGCATGTCTTCATAGGACCAAGCAAAGATATCTGAATATTCTCGTAGCAAGCTGATCAAATCTTCCTTAACAGACCCTTCAAGAAGTGCCCCAATCTTCACCAGGCGCTCACAATCTTCAGATCCCAAGTTGACTGTTTCCAAGTCTTCGAGATGCGGCTGAATGATCTTCTCTTCGTGCTCAAGGAGACGGGTGATCTCATCAGGAATCTCTTCAACGTCATCTTCTTCTGCCTCAAATACAAGGAATTCAAAATTGGGAGATGGCGTTGGATCATTATGTTCAATGGGTTTTATGATCAACCTGCATAATGATTTTGGTTAAGAAAAACTTCAGCATTTAAACAAGCAAATCATTATGCAGATGAAAAATGTTGCTTTGATAGCTTTTATTTTTGTTTTTATGGTTTTTTGTGATCACTGATTTCATAAAGAAAAGCAAAAAGTGAAAACAAAGGAAAAACAAATGTTTTGATAATGCAAAAATTGAATGAAAACATCATTGTATATATGCTTTGCCAACAATGTCATCACTTCTCCTTTTGGCATGGGAGAAGGGTTTTAAACAAAATGAACAATTACTCTGATCTATGGATAACTGTAGGAACATCCACAGCGACCCAATTGTGGCAGACGCCACCAGGAATAACAAAATTGTTCAAATCTTCTGCATCTTCTTCTTCAATGATAGCAGCAGCTTCCTCTTCTGCAGGTTGATCAGCATGGATGAAACCTCCACTGGTGAACAAGCCTTGCTCATTGCATGCCCCAGAACCAAAGCCAATGCCAGCCCGGGAACGGTTATCTTCGAGTTCAAGCACTCTCCCTAAACCAGCGACTGCACCACATTCAATGGCCAGTTTAGCATCACGGTAGGAAGTGAATGAAGGAGACTTCTTCTCGATTGGTTTATCAATAGATAAAGCTTGGAACTGAGTTCCAACTTCATCCTCTGCATCAATGTACGAGAAAGAAGATAAATTACTGACCAGGAGAGCCTTTTCTCCCCCTACTACAACCAATTTCTTGTTTTTCACAAACTTCAACTTTTGGTGTAGGGTGGATGTCACGGCGCCAGCCTCGTGAATCCATGGTCTGCCCAAGAGACAGCTGTATGATGGGTGAATATCCATTACTTGAAAAGTGATCTGGAAATCACTTGGTCCAATCTTGATCGGGAGATCAACTTCCCCAATCACGGTCTTACGCGACCCATCAAAAGCTTTAACAACAACCCCACTCTGCCTCATAGGAGGACCTTGATATGACAGACGAGAGAGTGTGGATTTTGGCAATACATTAAGGGACGATCCAGTGTCCACCAACACATTGGACATTGCATCAGATTTGCAATTCATAGAGATATGTAAAGCCATGTTGTGGTCTCTTCCCTCCTCAGGGAGATCAGCGTCACAAAAGCTCAAAGTGTTGCAAGCGGTAATGTTTGCAACAATGCTATCAAATTGTTCCAGGGTGACGTCGTGATCGACATATGCCAGGTCCAAGACTTTCTGCAGAGACTCCCTATGAGGCTCTGAATTCAGCAGTAGAGAAAGAATGGAAATCTTGGAAGGCGTGTGTAGAAGCTGGTCTACAATATTGTACTCACTCTTTCTGATGAGCCTCAGCATCTCATCAGATTCTTCATCAACAATGCCACTTGGGCCACCTGAAGAAACATGAGTCTTTTGTACAGACGAGGAGGGTTTGGCAACATCAAGTGCCGGGTTCTGAACATTCACAGCGGTCCCCACAGGGCGCTCAACAGTATCAGAAGGAACAGCCTTAGCAGGCGCAGAAAATACACGACCGCTTCGGGTCAACCCACTAACATCAGCAATAGTGGTCACAGAAGTGGAAGGCAACGGTACTTCGACCCCATCCTGGACAGCAACAGGATTGTACCGGAATGGCACAGCTCTATCAGACGAATAAGGCACAGGGCCGGCAGGTTTGATAATCAAAGCAGGGGAAGCCTTCGGTTTGTTGCTATTATAGCGAATAACAACGGGTTCTGGCAACTTGAACACTGGTGATATGACATTCACCTCGGGTTCAACTGTATCAACATTGCGATTCTGGAGAATCTCAATGGTACCTTCATTCAACAGCATTTGCAATTCCTTGCGAACCTGGTCACAACCCAAACGATTGACCGAGCAGACGCGGCACTGGTCATGGTTATGCTTCAAATAGCTGTGCTGACACAGCATCTTATGTAATCCAACCAATGACTGCCGGATGTGACTGATGTACTTAACCTTGTATTTCCCAAGGTCTTCCTGGATCATATTCACAGATTTCCCATGCGAAGGCAATGGGTTCCTGGTAACATTAGGGTTGGAGTCTTCAAAACTCAGAATTCCGCTTCTCATAAGGTCTTGAACCTTATTCTTCAGCGGGAAACAGTTCTCAACGTTGTGGCCCGGAGCACCGGAATGGTAGACACAATGCTGGTCTGGTTTGTACCACCATTGCGGATTGGCAGGAATTGCAGGAGGATCCCTGGGTGAAACCAACTTCCTCTCCAACAAGGAGGGATAAAGCTCTGTATATGTCATTGGAATCGGGTCGAAGCTGACCTTCTTCCTATCATAGTTCACATTCGCTTGGTTGGTTGTACTTCCACGAGGCTGGTAAGCCTGTTGCTGTGGACGCTGCTGTTGCTGTCGATATTGCGGTTGTGGATATTGCTGCTGATGCTGATACTGTTGAGCATTATCCTTGAATACAGGCGCCACACTAGCTACCTGATGCTGATGTTTGGAATGATGTGCAGGCTTCCTCTGAACAGAGGGTCTTCGATGCTTGGGCTGAGACTGCACGGCATGCGCTTCTCCTTCTTTCCTCTTAAACGCTCCATACCGTTTAGAGGAAGAACCATCATCTTTAGCTAATCGTCCTTCACGGACACCTTCTTCAAGACGCATCCCCATATTCACCATCTCGGTGAAATCAGAGGGAGCGCTGGCCACCATTCTCTCATAGTAGAACGACCCAAGAGTCTTCAGAAAGATCTTGGTCATCTCCTTCTCTTCTAATGGTGGAGTGATTTGAGCTGCCAGCTCACGCCATCTCTGGGCGTACTCCTTGAACGTCTCTTTGTCCTTTTGTGACATAGACCTGAGTTGATCTCTGTCAGGCGCCATGTCAACGTTGTATTTATATTGCTTGACGAAAGCTTCGCCAAGATCATTGAAAGAGCGGATGTTGGCACTGTCCAGACTCATGTACCAACGGAGAGCAGCACCAGACAAACTGTCTTGGAAGTAGTGGATCAAGAGTTGATCGTTGTCGGTCTGCGTGGACATCTTTCTGGCATACATGACTAAGTGTGCCAAAGGACAAGTGTTCCCTTTATACTTTTCAAAGTCTGGGACCTTGAACTTAACTGGTATCTTCACACCGGGAACCAGACAAAGTTCGGCTGCTGACTTGCCGAAGAGATCTTTGCCTCTGAGAGTTCTCAATTCCTTTCTCAGCTCAAGGAATTGATCGTTCATTGCATCCATTTTCTCGTGAACATCTGAGCCCTCAGACGCTTCAGAGTGATAAATGGTGTCGTCTACCCTCGGCATGGTATGCACGACAGGAGGTACAGGTATAGGGACCGGGCTAGATGCCGGCATTTGAGCAAATGTTGGAGCTGGCAGATCAGGCATGAAGCCAGGAGGCATCCCCCAAGGGAAACCGGGAGGCATGGCATTAGGCTGATGGGCACTGACAGGCACCGATGTAGTAGCTATCTCTGATATGACAGTCCGCTGAACCGGAGTTGCTGGTTGTTGAGGAGCAGGCTGATTCTGGGCAGCAAGAAGTTGCTCCATCAGAGCGCCAAGTCTGGCGACTTCATCTCTCAAACTCTGGTTCTCTTGTTCTAATTGCTCCATAATCCTTGCAGAGTTGACCCTCGTATAATACCGGTGAGTCAGCTTGTCTTCAAAATAAATGAAGAACAGGAGTTAGAACCGGAAGACCAGAAAAAGATGGGTACCTGTTTATGCAGGAATGATGCATGAAATGCTTGTGCAAATGCTTTGATTTTCAAGGAAACCTTAGGGTTTTGTTTGCAATATTTTGAATATCTAAACATTTTGATTGCTCATGGAAAATATTTCATTCAAAGTATTAGGACAAAGGAGTACAGCATTCTTTTAATTCATTACAAAGAGAAAAGGTAAATGACATCCTATGGATCCCTATTAGCTCGGGATGGTGGAAGACGAGAAGTGTACAACTTCTTGATCTCTCTCTCATAGGCAGCCTCCATATCAGCTTTCTCCTTTGCAAGTTGATCATACTTCCTTTTCCAGAATTTGGAAGACTGAGGAAGCAGAGAAGTCCAAATGTCGTTCGGATCATCGATCACTCGGTGCTCGAGAAATTCAATCATATCATCCTTCTCCTTGAGCTGCTGCAGCAATTCCTCTCTCTCGCGGATCCAGGCACGCGAAAGGTCTTCTTCTCTCAACTCCTCTACACGTTGGGTAGGGAGGGTTGAAGGCCCAGCCACATCCAACAGTGTAGGTCTTGGATGATCATACGGCATTAGATAGGTAGCAGCCCTCTGTCTGACCCAAGAGGTATATGGCTCCAAAGCAATGCAGTTCTTTGGACCCAATTCATTCCTACTCTTTATGCGAATATTGCGCCAGGCGCGGACAAATCTGGCTTTCAGGCCTTGGGGATCTTTACCCTCCTGAAAGAATACACCTTCTAACAGAATGTTATGGGGTTTATCCTTTAGGGGGAACCCAAGCTGACGACGTGCAAGCGTAGGGTTGTAGGTAATCCCACCACATGTACCAAGAAGAGGCACATTGGGGAATTCACCACAAGAATTGATGATCTGGACGGTATCGTACACGCGATCATACCAGGTGATATCATCATTGGTGAGAGACATGAGTCTCTGAGACCACCGTAGACATCCCTTGTTCTCCTGGAAAGCAACTGTCTGCGGCAAGTGCGAAATAAACCACTTGTACAACAGGGGTAAACAGCAGACAATGACTCCTCCATTCTTCATATTCCTCAGATGCATGGAGACATACGCATCACCCAACAAGGTCGGAACCGGATTAAGAACTGAAAAGATCCTAATGGCATTCATGTCGACGAACTTGTCGAAGTTGGGAAACAACACCAATCCATAGATGAGTAACACAAATAGAGCCTCAAAGGCATCCTCACTCATGGCCTTCCCATAAAAGGTTGCTTGGGCAATGAGGAACTCGGAAGGAAAACCCTGAATTCCGCCTTTGGTAGTCAGATTAGCTCTAATCAGATCTTCATCTATGTGCAACAGACTGGAAATCTCTCGAGCAGATAGAATACCCTCTAAGCCACTGAACGGCACTTGATCCAGAATCGGAATCCCAATAAGGTGAGAGTATTCTTCCAAAGTCGGCAACAGCTGGAAGTCCGGGAATAAGAAGCAATGATAGAGCGGATCATAGAACTGAGCAAGAGTGCTCATCAATCCCTCATCCACTTGAGTAGTCAGCAACGGCAGAAGCTTCCCATAGCGAGCTTTGAAACCCAAGGGATCTAATACATATGATGTCAGATTCCTTAACTCTTTGACATCAGGCCGCTTAAAGCTGTACTTCTTTGTATGCCTTTTCGGTCTTTCCATGTCTGAAAATTTTGCAAATCAACCCTTTAAGTTCCTTGAAAATTTTCTCTTTTGATGACATGAATGCGGATGAATGCGTGAATGCATGAATGCAACAAGCACACTCAAGGATCAAGCAAAGCACACCAAACAAAGGTCGTGGGAAAGCTCTATGTATCCCTAATATCAATCATCCATTTTGGTGGATTTAGGTTTTCACCTTATCGACACCCAAGTTCCATTGATATTAACGGTACATGAACCGGTTCAGACATTCCTAATATCAACCAGCCGCTTTGATGGATTTTAGGTTTTACACCTGATCCGGGATCCATTGATATTAACAATGTTTGAACGACTCAACCACGAATCACGGGTTTGTTGAGAGTCACGAGCATGGAGTCTCGGTTAAGAACCACCCACAGGGAGTGTACTAGGGTTTAAACCTGCCAGACATGTTCTACCAGAGGTTCCCATAATCATCGTTCCATCTTTCGAATATTATCGGAGGAACGAATACTCGTATTCCAAGAATATTCTCAAGAGAAACTCTTATGAGTGTAGTATCGCGTAACAATCGTATCAGAACTGACATCTGAACGACCTCCGCACTACGGTCCTAAAAATAGGCCAAGATGGGTTTGGTAAACTAAGGTCCTTGGCTTCTGCGGAACATGATTGAAAGAATAATGCCTAACCACAAATAACTTGTGTGACATTATTAGTTCAACATGACCTCCACCAAGTGAATGGGCTCGCAAGTCAACTGGCTAAGGACTACTCCACACCAGTCGACAAGACTATGCCATTCTCCTATCCTAGAGAGCACTCGAGTTCGGGTATAGAACTCATCTCACAGATCACCAAAGCAAACAGCAATGTATATCAAGCAATTCACACATTACAATCAATACAGTGATCCCAAATTGTACAAAAATATGTCAGATAAACAATAATAATATAGCACAACAAGGGTGAAAAGTAGGCAATACCACCAGGGATTCTGGTGAGGTTTCCCCAGCAGAGTCGCCACTTTTCTGTAGCGGTGTATTCGTCGCTATATGATCTATCAATTAAATCATAAGCTAAGAGATACAATGAAATTTCGAGTCGCCACCGCACTTTTATTTATCCAAAGGACTGGCTAAAAAGCGAACAAAAGCCTAAGAAGTTTTACACGTAGAAAACTAATAAAAAGATCAGAGATTCTGGGTAAGGGGTAAATTACGCAATGGGAAGGTGTTAGGCACCCACTACGTCCTAGGTACTCCTAGGGAGCCCTTTTCACACTTGTTGTACTAAATTGTTATTTGTTATGACAAAAAGATTGTGCAAACATGATTGGGATGATGAGAAAAGAATATACATTTTTTATTGAGTTATTGGGTTCGAACGGATGAACCCGTTGCCTACGTACCTTCCATCAAAGGTAAGGATCAGAACGCCGTAGTTCGGCTAAAAGATTTCCAAAAGTGGGTTAGGTTCAATTTTAAACACAAACCCTAGGTCTTACGTTATCCACGGGAGAAAACTCAACCTTATACAGACAACAACGTCCACCATGTGAGAACAGCTTCAACTGGCCAGAGAGGGGTTAACCCTATAATAGGCGAGGAAGACTTACAATTCAATCACTAAAGACAGAAGGTGAGATTAACATCAACCACTAAGATAAATCAAACCTATAGCTCATGTATGAAAACATTAATGGACAAAGCCAAAACAAGTGAATGAGTGGAATTACTGATTATGATTATGAAAATGGAGTCAAAGTATAATTAAGATCAATTCAAATAAGTATTATGAAAATGGAGTTTGAAAAAAGGTCAAGGACTCGAGTCCAGGTTTTTTAGTTAGAAAAACATGAAGATGTTTGCACAACACTTATGTCAAGTTTAAAAGATAGAGTGTGAAAAGTCTAGGACATAATGAATGATGAATGAATGAGGATGGATAGTAAAACTTCTTAGAAGGTTCACTTCTTGAAATCATATAGCAGATGATTCAAGTGTGTCCTTTGGAATAGCAATTAATAATAATAAACAAACAAAGCAAAGGCGGATATCGGATGCCAATCAATGGTCTTACACCGATCTCCTAAAACAGAATGGGATGTCAGAAGCCACTCAATGGTCTTACACTAATCTCCACAGGCAAAGAAATAAAAGCGGATACCGGATACCAATATATGGATTTACACCAGTCTCCTAAAACAGAACAGGATATCAGATGCCACTCAATGGACTTACACTAATCTCCTCAGAAGAAAACAAAAATGAAATATGGAAGTCAACTGCCAATCTATCTGGACTTAGGTTATCTCCACAGTATGGTCCTAGGAAATCCAATGCCACATCACTGGGACTTACAATGGATCCTCACATACAAGAACAAAAGCAACAATATGATCACAGGAATGCAAATGCCAACTTACAGGGACTTATAATTGCAACCTCTCATACAAACAGATGAACAAACTATGATCACAGGAAAGCAGATGCCAACTTACAGGGACTTACAACTGCAACCTCACATACAACACCAAACAGATCAAATTATGATCACAGGATAACAGATGCTAACTTACAGGGACTTATAACTGTATCCTCACATACACACAGATAAACAGAAGATATGAGTGACCAATGAGGTCTTACACTCTATCCTTCCATATCACAGGAGCAAATGCCAAAGCAATGGACTTACAATTGTCCTCAATGGGCACACAACAATGATAGCATCACAAAACAAATGAGATGATCATGCATTAATGGCAATTGATGATGATGATAAATGCATAGCATACAGGCAAGCAAGTGCATATGAAGCAATCAATCAATCAATGAATAACAAACAGCACACTCTATAGCCAAAACAATGGGGCTCACACAAGAGGGTTTGACTTTAAAAGTCCACTGTAATAGGTAAATGTCGCTCTTAACCTGGCCATTGAGGGGCTCAGGTGAAGCAGATGAAAAGGAGATGAGGGGTGTGCCTCATTGCTTCAATCTCAAATCAGAGAGAGCATAAAAGAAAGTGTGGGAGTTCAGAAAGTAGGAACTCTCTCCACATTATTGACTCGATTAGATCTTGGGTATTTATCTCAATGCTTCAACCATGTAATGGGAGCAAAGAGAGGACACACTGAATAGTGGGGGATAGATTACTTATCCCTACCTTCCACCAATTGCCTTACTTGAAGGACTTTTCCTGCTTAGGACAAATATAAACAAACACAGGCATTGCCTCTTAAGGAGGACTTCAGACAGTTTGCCCGGTCAAATAACAGACCGGGTCTCCAGACTACATGAAGAAGAAGTATTTATACCTCAAAGCAAATGCTAAAAAGCAAAGCAAGCAAGCAAGTTCAAAGAACTTAAGCAACTAAAGCACCTGCAAAAGTCAAACTCATTAGCAAACAAGTCAACAGTCAAAACCAAAAGGAAATGAACCAATAGTCACACAGAGGGACCAATTGTGCAAGGCACAAAGACTCAAGCATATGAGTCACCTACAAAACAAAGGTTAACACATCATATAATTCAATTCAAACAAATATTTGAATGATCCTCAAGGCATTGGTGCTTAACCTGAAACAGATGAACTCAATCATAAGCTTAGAAGACCACTAGGGCTAGCCTAGGGTCAAAGATGAAAGAAAAAAGTCAAGGCAGCAAGCAATGTTCAATCAAAGTCAAATTTAATCATGTAGGAAAGTAAACACAATTGGATTCAAACTCATATCATGCATCAAGGTCATTCCATATGCAAAACAATGCAAAGCATAGCAAAGGAGGCATACAAAAGTCAACAGCAAAGACTTCATCCAAAAGTCAACTCAAACAAACCAAAAAATTATGAAATAAATCACACTCAATCCTAACATCTAACATGGTATACATGTCAAATTTCATGGCATTTGGATGAGAGGAAGGCAGTCAAGTAAAATCATGAAGCCAAAACAAAATCAAGTAAGCATGGTGAAAGTCAACAAGCATGGGTCAACTTCAAAAAATCATATCAATTTGAAAACAGAAGAGAAATGAATGAGATTAACACCAATGCAAAGCTTGAGATGTCTAGTTATCACATATGGAATTTCATGATCATACAAAAAGATTTGAGAATTTCACAAAAGATTTGGCAAGGCATAGCACAAAAAAGTCAACAAATGACCAAGCATGGAAGAAAATCCTCAATCAAATGGAAAACAGCAAGATTAATTCCAAGAAAATTCATACATCAATTAGACATACAAGGGATCATTCATGCAAAATTTCAAGTGATTTGGATGTAAGGAAGTGTATGAACAAAAATTGGGAAAATGCATGTTCATGTTGTGACACCAAATGTAACACATAACTTCAAAAAATCATAACTATCAATCCACAAATGATAAATGCACAAACTTTATATGGAAATGAGGGTCAATGTGTCTAGTTTTACCACAAAAAAATTTCAAAGGCATTGGATATAGCATGAGTATTTCACAAAGAGAATGGCACAAGGTATCAATTATGCACACATGTGAAGAAAACAATTATCATTAAAAATCCAGCCACTGAAAAAATAATTAAAATTCACCATTAAATATTAGACTCATTTGTGAACATGTGGAAAAAATTTCATAATTTTTGGTGAAAAAATGAATGAGAAAATAATTGTTGAAGTTGAGTGAAATAATGGAGCAAGCATGAACAAAAGGCAAGGCAATTGGTCAACACAAGGGTCAACCGTGGCATTTGTGTAATTCTGAGCTCATTAACTTAAACTACTGCGTTTTGATGCATGGAAACGAAATGTTCTCATTGGCCAAAGGCCAATGGAACAGTAAACACCAAAGAAACTTCATATTTTCTGATTTTTAGAAACCCTAGTGTTTAACATACAGCAGGGCAGCTCAAAATGCTCATCTTCAATTGATTATCATGGCCAACAAACCTCAAGCAAAATCACACAGACCAACATGGTAACACAAATGTGGTATTCATGCAGCATAGAACAACAGCAACCAACAAGACAATATGGGAAAGGTGTGAGTTCATCATCATAAAAATGAACTTCAAGCAACATCACACAATAACATGGCATTGGGAAAAAATCTGGAAAAGGCAAATGGTTTAACAGCAGCACATCATCATAACAGCCGCAGCAACATTCATTATGACATAACAGTAAACAACATGAGCTTGAGGATTTCTGGACAGCTCATGATTCAAGCATAGCAGCAGCAAGATTTCAGCATTGTAAGCATGGCAAATCGTGTTCATCATGTTATCATCATGCAAACATAACCAACAGTAAGCAACAGCATAAGTTCATCAAATGTATTTTTCATGGCGAGTTCAAGACATCAACAGGATTGTAGCAGCATGGCTTGGCATAGCTCAATGTTCATAAACAAAACAACAGCACATGACAGTATATAAACAGCATGTATTTCTGGGCCAAGTTCAAAACAGCAAAAGCAGCATCAAATTCATGTTTATGGTTCATCAACATTAAACACGTTTCAAGCACTAACACACAATGGCATGGCATAATGAACATCCAACAACATCAACCAATAACCAAACAAACATCAACCATGGTAAAAATCTGGGCAGAGTTTAACAAGAACAGCATGCACTCATTCAACATTCGAGCAAAAGTTTGGACAGGACAAGTATTCTAAAAGCAGCATACAATCATCATCATTCAAACAGCAAGTAAGCAATAGCATTCAAATGCAGTTCATGAGGGTTTTCCAAACTGCAGCATGATATCATGGTGATGCTCACACAGCCAACAAACAACAGCATAGCATAATCATGTGGTTTTTTCTGAGCAGGCTCGAGGGATTAAAATAGCAGCAATGTTTAATCAGCATGGTTCAGCATGGTTATCATGTTCAAAAAACAACAACATTAAAATCAAGCCAAGCAAAAAAAAGACCAACAGCATATACTAACAACAGCAGCACAATGCATTCATCATCATGTACTTATCATGACAGCATCAAGCAGACAGCAATGGTAATGATCATTTATCATTTTAGCAAGCCTAGCTAACAGCAAACAACATAATCATGGGAGTTTCTAGTCATGGTTTGTGGTTTAAATAACAACAGCAGGTTTTAGCTAGCAGGGTGTAGCAGCATGGTATTCATCATCATGATTCAAACAACAAACTAAACAACAACATTCAAATGCAGCTCATGAGGGTTTATCATAACAGACTGGTATAGCATCATGTTCATCAATCATCATATTAAATTGAACAAACAAAAGCATCAACATGTTCCAAAGTTGTAGCAGGGTACCATGAACATCACATCCTCATAACAGCAGCAAGCACACATTCATCATTAAATGTCCATCAACAAATCAAGCAAAACAAACAATAGCATACAGCAGCAGTATTCATTCATCACTATTCAAACAAGAAAATTTCGAAATGCCCAGAACACTCAATCAAGTACACCAATAGAATCATCCTATCATGTACATCAACATTTCAGTAATGGATTTCACGAAGTCAGCTTAAACAAACCAAATCGAACCAAAAACTTATTTGAGCATAAACAAAGAAGTTCAAATTTCTCACAGCATACTCAACCATTTCACACCATTTGAAGTTCACGAGAATCAGTACAACACCAACTAGCTAAAACATAGCATGGCATATAGAATGAAGAGATCGAATCACTTACTTATTTCTGAAGAAAACTGATGTGCAGTGTTGTTTTGGTGATTACAGCTCGAAACAGATGCTTCAAATGCTTGGAAAGGATGAATGGTTGGATGACTTTAGCTCAAGAATGCTTGGAAACAAACAAATACCCATCTGCCATTAAAGGGTGCTTGGAAAAAACAGAGGGAGAAGGAGGTTGTACAGCTGGTGTTTGATGGTGGAAATGGACTCAGTATATTGTCCAAGTGATGAATCAACTAAAGGTTCCTTGGAGGTTTTGAGTTTTGTGAGCAGAAATGTGGTTTTGGCCAAAGAGCAAAAATGAGAGAGTGAGGTTTTTTCTGTGATGGCAGCTGCAAAACTAGGGTTTGTTTTGACAGAAAAACAATTATATATCACCTGTTTAACATCACTTAATTAAATGGTAAGCTTGTTTTGTTCAAAATGGGTGATTTGCATTTTTGCTAATTGAGGAACAAGTGAAATGGAGGGTGTGTGCTGCTGCGAATTGGGCTGCTACAGGCTGCAAAAAGGACAACATATTTGCTGTCTTGGTTGTACAAGAAAAAGCTGTACTGATTTTGCCTTATGTACTTCTATTTGCACCTTTTGCCAATTTTGAATTTTGATCCAAAATGATGATGGAATGATGGTATGATGATGGTTTTGGAATTGGAACAAGTCAAAAATGTGATATGGAACATTTCCCAATTGACCAAATCAAGAAAAAGTCAAAAACTCAAAAAGTCAAAGTTTGGTCAAACTTTGAATTTAAAAGCAAAAGGTCCAAAAATGCCATTTTGAATGGTAAGGTTTTAGGTCATGAAATTTATATTTTTGGAAAGAGGATGAAAAATGTGATGTGTAGGAAAAAACCCCACCAAATTTGGCCTTATGGTTTGAGAGTTATGGCTTGTTGAAGTTCAAAAATTGGTGAAAATGATTTGATCATATCTTGACAAACACACATGGGATTTTGATGTTCTTGGACTTTTTGAAAATGGGAGAACAAGATCTTCAACTTTCATGTTGGGCAAAAATTCATTTGAAGCTTGTATCATGATGTAAGTTTAAGATCAAGAAGTTTCCATTTTTGGCAGTTGAAATTACAGGTCCACTTGCTATTTCTGGAAAATTTTCTGATTGGCTTGATTTTCTTCCATGATGAGGTTGAACATGATAGATGAGGTTTATACAAGCATGAATGAACTCCTTCAGATCAATTCTATCCATCAAATCCTTGATTAAATCCACAGTTGACCAAGTTTGACTGTCTGTTGACTTTTCTAGGGTTTTGGACTGATTGAACTTCTTCTGATGATTTCCAAACCCTAATTCCTTGAGAACTTGTTTTCAAATGATGTCTCAAGATGTATGAACCTCTGATTGTTGATCATGATGTCCAAATTCCACAAGAATGGCCACCATCCATTGCTTTGACTGATCAATGACTGACTTTGACCTAATTGCTGATGATTGCTTCAACTGCAAGCAACAAGGTTAGACAGACAATATTTTTGTACTTTTTGAATGATAAACATATGAAAGCAAAGATATACAAATGCAAAGTATGCTTGGCGATCAAGAAACAAACCTACAAGGCAATCTACCCACTAGGAGGGGACAAAGGCATGCAATGATCCTTGAGGTTATGATATGAATGATATGGGCCATGAGGGATCTTAGGGCCCAAAATTGGGGTCTTACAGCAAGGAAGACTTACAATTCAATCAACTAAGGACAAATAGGTGAGATTGACATCAACCAACTAAGATAAATCAAACCTATAGCTCATGTATGAAAACTTAGCAAGAATGGACAAAGCCACAAAACAATTGAATGGGTGGAATTAATTGATTATGAGTATTCACAAAAGGAGGGTCAAAGTATGATTAAGATTGATTCAAAAGAAGTATTATGAAATGGAGTTTGAAAAAAGTCAAGGACTTGGGGTCCAGGTTTTTGATTTGAAAACATGAAGATGTTTGCACAATATCTATCTCAAGTTTGAAAGCAAGGTGTGAAAAGGTTTAGGACATAATGGGGATGAATGGATGAAGATGGATTGTAAAACTTCTTAGAATGTTCACCTCTTGAGATCATATAGAAGATGATTCAAGTGTGTCCTTTGGAATGGGCAATAATAATAATAATAAGCAAACAAATGATACCGGATGCCACTCAATGGTCTTACTCCAATCTCACAAACAAAAGCGGATACCGGATACCAATAGATGGATTTACACCAATCTCCTAAAACAAAAATGGATATCAGAGGCCACTAAATGGACTTACACTAATCTCCTCAACAAAGAAATAGAAAGTGGATACCGGATGCCAATCTATCTGGACTTATACCAATCTCCAACAAAGGAAGCAAACACTTGGATGTCAGATGCCAATCTATCTGGGCTTACTCTAACCTCCAACATGTGATCATAGGAATACAAATGCCACATTACACGGACTTACAATTGCATCCTCACATAAATCAAACAAAAGCAAATCATGAATGTCAGATGCCAATTTATCTAACCTCCACAGTATGGTCCTGGGAATACAAATGCCACATCACAGGGACTTATAATTGCATCCTCACATACAACAAACAAATGCATCAAGCAAAGAGAAAAATGAGTGGCCAATGAAATGGTCTTATACTCACTTCCATATCATAGGAACAATGGCCAATGAATGGTCTTACAATTGTCCTCAATGGGTAAACAACAAAGATATGTCACAAAGACAGATGAAATGATCATGCACTAATGAGCAATTAATGATGATAAATGCATAGAGCATACAAGCAAACATGTGCATATGAAGTGAGCAATCAATCAATGAAGTCATTCAGCACACACTATAACCAAGCAATCAGGCTCACACAAAAGGGTCAGGCATTGAAGCCAACTGGAATAGGGTTAATGGTGCTCTTAACCTTGCCATTGAGGGGCTAAGGTGAAGCAGATGAAAGGATATGAGGGGTGTGCCTCATTGCTCTTATCCCTGGTCAGGGAGAGCATTTGAATATCAGAAGGTGTGGGAGTTCAGAAAGATGGAACTCTCTCCACAAGTTATTGACTCGATAGATCTTGGGTTTTTACTCAACATGCATCAAACACAAGTAGTGTGAGCAATGTGAGTGACTCACAGAATAGTAGGAGATAGGTTACATATCTCTTGGATTCTACCAATTGCCTTATCTGAAGGACTTTTCCTGCTTGAGACAAATGTAAACACACACAAGCATTGCCTCTTAAGGAGGACTTCAGACAGTTTCCTGGCCAAGTAACAGGCCAGGTCTTCCAGACTACATGAAGAAAAGGGATTATACCTCAATGCAAATTGCTATTAAAGCAAAGCAAAGCAAGTTCTTAAAGAACTAAGCAACTAAAGGTACCTGAAACCAGTCAAACAGAATCAGTACACAACTCAAAGTCAAAGAAAAAGGAGATAGAAATCAACAGTCAACATAATCAGATAAATGTGCAATGCACAAGACTCAAAGCATATGAGCCAAGCAACCTACAAGACAAAGAAGTTAGTCATGATAAACAATCAAGCTCAATCAATTTGTAATGATCTCTTTGGGTATTTGTTGCTTAACCTGAAAACATGAACTCAAACATGAGCAACAAGACCACTAGGACAAGCCTAGGGTCAAAAGGGGGTGAGAAAGTCAAAACAGCAAGTGAAATCCAACCAAAATCAAGTTCAAACAATCAAGAAACAAACTCAATTGGTTTCATGTTCATATCATGCATCATTATGATTTTATAAGCAAATTAGGTCAAAGCATGGCATATGGAAGCTCATAGAAGTCAACAGCAAGACTTAACTCAAAACCAATCATAAACATTTCAATAAATCATCAAATAATTCATGATCAAACATCAACCATAACATGATATGCATTCCAAATTTCAGCTCATTTGGATCAAGGGAAGTAGGTCAATAAAAATCAGAAAGGCAAGGCAAGTTCAAGCATGCTCAAAGAAGTCAACCAAACATACACCAACTTCAATAAATCATAAATCAGTGACAACATATGAGAAATGAATGGGATTAAAACCATGACAAAGCTTAAGATGTCTACTAATCACATGTCAAATTTCATGCTTGTCCAATTAAGTATGAGAATTTCACAAACAATATGAGATGATGTGTCACAAAAAGTCAACATATGACCAAACAGGGGAGAAAATCCCAAACAATTAGGAAATGCCATCAATAATTCCACAAAAACTTACATGTAAACTAGACATCCAAGAGTACATTCATGCAAAAATTCAAGCCAATTTGAGTTCAAGAAGCATGGTAATGAAAATCATGAAGTTGGACATCAATGGTGTGACACAAATTGTCACACCCTAATTCAAAAAATCATAACTCACAAACCAGCAATGATAAATTCACCAACTCTACACCAAAATCACCATGAATGTGTCTAGTTTAAGCACAAAAAATTTCAAAGGCATTGGATAAGGCATCATCATTTCACAATTGATTTGGCAAAGTGTACAAAAAATGAGCACATGTCACAAACCCTAGCACAATTAAAAATCCAATCATTCCAAAAATCTGGAAAATATATGATAAAAAACTAGAGATCAAGCAGAGCATTTTTCAAAAAGTCCCATGAATTTTGGATTAAAATTGAGTGTGATATGATTTTTCAAAGATGAGCATCAAAATGAAATAAATATTGAAGAATAACATGGATTAATGGAACAATTGGGCACGGAGTGGCATATTTGTAAATACTTGGAAATGTTAGTGAAACGCAGCGCATGGGAAGGAGGCGTGTCACTCAGCCATTCACTCATGGGCAATGGAACAGTGCTTCGCATGCAGAACAAAACCAAAAACACGAATGAACACGACCTGGGTTTGGCATTTAGGGTTCGTGGCTACTGTTCACCCTGTTCATCAATGGTGATGAACAAAAATCCCAGAAATGGGAATTGAGCATGGCAATCGACTTGTCTAACTACACACAAACCAAATCCAACCCTAATTTCTACTAATTCGAGCTAAGCAAAAAGATATGAGCAAGAACATATTCACATGTCAAGTTTCAATTCAACATAACTTTCAACATACTTAACCATTTTCAAAACTACGACCACCAATGAACTCAGCATGGAAGGATCTTGCTAAAGCATATAATAATTTTGCAAATGGTCATGGTCAAAAACTCACCAAATCTGAAGCACAATGATGAAACAGATGCTGTTTGGCTGTGAATGGCTGAAACAGATGAAGCTTTAAGTTCCAGATGGTGAAGGGAGCACGAGTTTTAGCTCAACAGTCTTTGAAACCACCCCAATCAAGATCTGCCATGGCAATGCTTCAATAGAACAGCTGCAATTCCCTTGCTTACAGTTAAGAAATGGTGCTCAAAAATGCTTCCAAAGTGATGGTAAATGATGAGGCAACCAAAGCTAGCTCGAGTCCTTTTGAGTTTTTCAGCAAAAGTTCCAAAATGAAGAAATGAGGTTTTTGAGAGAGAGTGAGAATTTTTCTGTTTGAGTGAGTGTGGCCGCTAGGTTTTTTGCAGAAAATGTGATATATATGCTCTGTTTAGTGTTGGTTAATCATGGTTAATGAAATGTTAATTGGAAATTTGGTTAATGAGTGTGTTTTGACATTTTGCTAAAATCAACCAAATTGCATGGAGGTGCATGTACATGCACGAATTGGGCTTCTAACAAATTCCAAATGCCATTTCTGAACTATTCCAAGTGGTAAAAACCATTGGAAATGCTTATTTTAAAAGTCCATTTTTTACCTCACTTGAATTAATTCATGCTACTTCAAAAAGTGCCATTTTGATTGGTGAGTTTTTGGTAAATTGTGATGACATATTTGGAAAGAGGGCATCAAATGTGACTTGTAGCAAAAAACCCCACCCAATTTGGCCAAATGGTTTGAGAGATATGGCCTTTTGAAGTTCAAAAATGTTTGAGAATGATTTGATCATAATTTGCCAACCATACATGGGAATTGAGTGTTCTTGGACCTTTTGAAAATGGGAGAACAAGATCTTAAACTTTCATGTTGGGCAAAAATTCATTTGAAGCTTGTATCATGATGTAATGTTGAGGATCAAGACTTTCCATTTTTGGCAAATTCCAATTATAGGTCAACTTTCTATTTTTGGAAATTTCTTGTTTGACTTCAAATTCTTCCATGATGATGTTTGACATGTTATATGAGGCTTATATGGACATTAATGAGACCTCTCAAACCAATTTCCACCATCAAATCACTGATTAAATGTACAGTTGACCAACAGTTGACTTTTCTAGGGTTTTGCTTGACTGAACTATGTTATGATGAATTCCAAACCCTAATCACTTGGGATCTTTATTCCAAATGATATCACAACATATATGAACTCTTGATTATTGATCATGGTGCCCAAATTCTTCAAGAATGGCCACCATCCACTGTTTAATGGCTGATTTGACTGTTTGACTGATGATTGCTTCATCTGCAAGTAACATGGTTAGATGACAATATTTTTGTACTTTTGGTTAGTAAACAGATGAAAAGCAAAGATATACAAAATGCAAAACATGCTGGGTGATCAAGAAACACACTCACAAGACAACCCACCCACTAGGAGGGAAGCTAGGGCATGCAATGATCCTTGAGGCCATGATATGATATGATATGGGCCATGAGGGATCTTAGGGCCAAAATTGGGGTCTTACAGTCATACCACAACTCTGTAGAAAATAGGAAGTCAAGGGGGTATAATTACTTCTTCTAAAGGGTTTCCTCAACCCTAGGTCCCTGGGTTCCTATAAATACTCCCCCTCTAACGGGAGAAGGGATATATCATAACTTAATAGAATACCTTAGACATTATGCTAATATACAGAGCCTCTCACACCGCGTGAGCAGATCCTCTAGAACCATCGTAACACCACAATACAAGACTTCTCGCCGTCGCGAGAAATTCCTAATCACCATATATTGTCATAAACCTACTAAAGCCTCTAAGTATCCCTTGTCCTTGCAGGAATACGATGCACTCCTATATTTTTTTAATAGTATAATATATCTATCTATCTATCTATCTATCTATCTATATATATATATATATATATACACACACACACACACACACACACACACACAAGATGGTTAAATGAATTAAGATGGAAGCTAGGCCACTCTTTGTTGGGCTTGCGAATGGCCAAATGACTTTTAGATGCCATTAGGCCCTTGTTTGATTGGGTTTTACGGACAAACAAAAAAAATATTTTGAATAACGGAGGATTACTTAGTGGTGGAGGAAACACCCTATGAAAACACGAAAATACCCTCACTATTTTGGAATAGCAGTTCCAGATGCATCCATTTAACACCAAAACAGGTTGTAATTGAGACACATCTCTATTTTCCCAAACTTCACTCCAAAAGTGTAGCTCCGAACAAACCCCTTCAATTTTTTTAACCATTTCACAAATCAATGACAAATATGGAATTGTTGTTATGTATTTATCAAGCGAGAATTTGAAAATAAAAACTATATTGTATGTATTTTTCTACACTATGACTATTCGGGAAGTGTATTTCCAAAAATGTTAAGTGGGAAATTTAATAAAATACCACCTTGCATGTTTTCTTCACTCAAGATTAAAAACACAATTTATTCTTCAATCCCAGCCAAAACCTCCTTTAACACTCAATCAACTTTTCTTCTTCAAAACAACTTTTGTATGCTTTTTCACATAAAAAGAAGTTGGAATTTAAGGTAATGTACATGGGTTTTCTTCCTCATTACTTACATTAATCTAGATTCCATTATGAAAATATGAATGTTATGTCCAAAAATACATTTTCGAATTTGTGATGGATGTTATCTTGATATGTATTTTTGGATTAGTCCAGATTTGGTCATTTTTTAAATATTTTATTTTATGATTTTCCTTCGTTATGGTGTACACTGATGTTTTCCCGAAACCTATTATGTCTAAGGATGCTAAATCGGTTGATGTCAATGTAGATGTTGACGAATAATTTCCAAATGAATAAGAGTTTGTTGTCCGTGATCACATGCTCTAATGAATCCGCATGAAGGCTTCTAAATTGAGGTTTGACGGTGTAACTAGAAAGTTAGATAATGGTTTAGATAGAAGACATGCATTTGTGACACTAAGATGTGAAAAAGTGGAAAGTACACAAATCCTATTTGGAAGTTGAAACAGGATGATACCGGAATGAGGAAATATGAGTGTTCTTTTAAGTTGCGCGGATATCTTACGATGAATAATACATGGAGATTTAATATGATTTATGGTATGCATAATCATGACATGTGTCACAAGTTAGTCTATCATTCCATTGCATGTTGCCTTGAGTATGAAGAGAGGGAAATCGTTTCTAACATGACATTGAACATGGTACAACCCAAAAATAAACTTGCAACTTTGTAATGGAAAAGACCATAAAGCATCTCAAATATTAAGCAAGTATACAATGTGTGTTTCCGAAATAACAAGGAAATAAGAAGGGATATAACTTAAATGCCACAATTGTTGAAGCTTTTGGATGATAATCAATATGTATATAGGTACAGAGTATGCAAGGATGGAGAAACCGTTCAAGATATATTTTGGAGTCATCCTGATTCTATAAAGTTGTTTAACACATTTTCCATTGTACTCGTTATTCATTCAATATATAAGACCAACAAGTACATACTTTCACTATTGGAATTTTTTGGTGTTACTTCCATGAAAAATACTTTTTTGATTGGATTTGCATTTTTGGAAATTAAAAAAAGGACAAGGTTATTTGGGAAAGTAGGTTCAATTAACTCAAAGTATGGTTGTACACTTAGAAAGATGTACAATTTTCCATGTGCTTGTTTAATTTCAAAGAAGGTGAAACTTGATAGCCCGGTACAAATGGATGAGGTACGGTGAAGGACGATAAATAGAATATATCTATCTTGATCGAATGTGAAGTGATTCAAGATAGATTTTTGAAAGTCGATGAAAACATGAAACTCCACATCAAAGAGAAATTGAGAAAGATTGTCTATCCATAAACCACAAATTTGAAACCACCGTCGAAACTGGTAAAAACAAAATGGTGTTCCTAAGAAGACCAAACCAACACCAAATTACCATTCAACTATGCAATCTCCTTCTTGATTTGAACATGTTGACGTACTTTTTCGGATTCTCCAATTTCAAAATCTCAAAAAAATATTTTTAAAGGTGCTCGCATTAGCAAACCATCTTATACATCACCTTTACCAAAAATCAAACACATTGAAGAGATGTTGGTTTTTATGCACAAATACACAGAACGAATTATAAAATTGAGGGTGGTTGTAATTGTGGTTATCGAGTTGTTTCAACTTTTCTCATTAAAGGAAAGAAGAATCATTCACTTATCCGCCAATAACTTATCAAAGAGTTGAAGGCGTATATAAAGAATTATACACAATATTATACAAATAAAAAAGAATATTTTGATGCATTTCATGGGTCACTTATTCCTCGTGTTAGTGTTCCAGAATCAAAGAAAAAAATGGATGTGCTTCCTTGAAATGGGTCATTGTTAGATGCCCAAAAGTGCTTATTTGAGCTATCAAATGTGGGCATCTTTCACTCCTTTTTGTTGCTAAAGTGTTCGAATTCGTCATTGCTTCGATGATTTGCAATACAATGATAAACGATCTTGGTACCTTTAATTTGTGTGTTATTGTGCAGAAATTAGGCATGAAAGAATAGAAAACAAAGACACAAGGAAGTTGGCAAAGGAACCAAGAAAGGAAGCATTCATCAGCATGCTCGCTAGGCGAGTGATGTAGCGAAGTGCTCGCTCGGCGAGCACCCAGCGAGCTGCTAGCGAGCATTCCCAGAATTTTATAGTAGTAAAAGTCAGCAAACTCGCTAGGCGAGCAGCCAACGAAGGTGGTAGCGAACACGCCCAGACTTGGTCAAAAGCACAACCAGCACTTAGTCGCTAGGCGAGCCCCTAGCGAGCTCCCAGCGAGCAATTCCAGTAGCAAAACCACCTAAACTCGCTGGAGCGAAGGTGAAAGCGTGGGCTTCGCCTAGTGAACATGCAAATATGGACTTAGATATTTTCTGGGCGCAGGTGCCTCAGGTAGCCTATTTTGGGGCTCGCTAGGCGAACCATTCTGCTCGCCTAGCGAGCATGACAGCTCAGACAGTAGTACTATAAGTAGCAGGGGCTACTTTTTGGAACCCATACTTTACACTTAGCATTTTTAGATATTTTCCAGCATTGTCCTAGAGATATTTGTAACCTAGAAACCTATTTTTCATCTTTGATCTTCTCTTAGCAATATTTTATAAAAAGAAGGTGGATTCCCATCCAATCTCGATTCTTCGACTCGGATGTTGATCAACCTTCTTCCGAAACTTGTTGACCAAGCTACCATGAAAATAAGTAGCTAAGTCCTTCATTTTGTCAAGGTTAGATGTAGATGATCATAAGATTTGTGTGTAAATGGGATGATCTTCATTTGTAAACTCTTTAATGATGAATATATGGTGAAAACTTTGTTTTATTGATAACTCTTTGTGTTGGTTTATGATCGAGAGATGTTTACCAACTCTTTACCTAGGTTTTCAGCCAATCTTGTTTGTTAGCTAGAGATAGTAATGAATGATTTTGTTCACCATAAAATTGAACCAAAAAGTTGTCATTTTGATAGATTGTGTTAGAGATAAACAATGGATCAAAATGGGAAAACCCACAATGTGTGTTAGAGATAAACACATTGGGAGGACTTTGTGAAATAGTTTATCATCTAAAGGAGTTTATGAGTTTTGTTCATCGAACATATACATGCAAAGTGATCGTCGAACCCTAACTTTGACAATATTTCTCAAATAGAAAAACCTAAACTTTTACCGCACTTTCTTACACTTTTATGCAAGCTACCATGACTAAAACCAAAACCCCCTTGTTACTTTGAGTTAAGAATTAAAATAACTGTCGAACGGCGGTGATATCTCACAATCCCTATGGAGACGATAACAAAAACCCGACACTCAAACTACACCCAACAAATTAGCGCCGTTGTCGGGGATTGTGTATTGATATTGCGAGCATCGCAATAGTTGCTTAATTTTTAACTTTTGAATTTTTTGACTTGTGCTTGTAATTTGTTTAGTTTAGTGTGCAGCTTTCATTTTATGCGAGGGCGGATTCCTGAGGACGAACTTCTTTTTGATCCCGAGATCGAAAGAACCGCAAAGAGACTGAATAGCAGAACGAGACGAAGGAGGCAACAAGCTAGACAACGACAAGAACAAGGAGAAAGTTCTTCTACAACACATCCACCACCTTTCACACCTATCATGGATCAACCACCACAACCACCGCCCATTTCCACTCCATGTGTCAACAGTCCAAGGAATACTGCTCAGTTTGCCAACCACACGGGAAGGCAAGCCGAGATGAAGACGAGAACTCTTAACTTACTATATGGAAGTCCATTCACCATAATGGACCATGAAGATCCCTTTGTTTTTCTCACCAAATTTTATGAGATAGCATTGGCGTCCGGAGTTGATCAAGCTCAAGAGCTACCGTTATTCAAAAGATTATTTCCCCATGCTTTGCTCGGCAAAGCCAAAGATTGGTACTTGGATCAAACACTTGCAGTCATGACGGATTGGAACGTGTTGGAAGAGAAGTTCATCGAAAGATTTTTCTCCCACAACCGGTTCATGGAATCCAAGACGGCTATCTCCGTGTTTTCACAAGGAACCAACGAATCATTAAATGAGGCATGGGAGAGATTCAAATCCATGCTTTGGAAGTGCAAAGGGCATGGTTTCGACGAATTGACTCAAATCCACATTTTCAAAAATGGCCTTCAACCGAATTGCAAGACTTTGTTGGATGCTACCTCGGGTGGTTCTTTGTTGTCTAAAAGCGTCGAAGAAGCTACAGATATCATTAATCGAATGGCTCTAAATGACCTCAAAAGTCAAAGTAGAGGCAACTCTTTGAAGAAACCAGGAGTGCTTGAGCTTGGGACAAACGATGCTATTCTTGCCCAAAATAAGCTCATTTTACAACAAGTTGAACTCTTAACTCAACAAATTAAAGAGTTGAGAGAACCTTCAAAAGCTAAACAAATAGCTTGTTGTGAGCTTTGCAAGGGTGAGCATGACACCAGGTTCTGTCCACCTCCCGGGTTCGAAGAAGTAAATTACATGGCGAACCAACGAGACTACCAACCGAGGCAACAACAACAACAACAACCGTATCAACCACATCCTCAAAATCAACAACAACAACAACAACACTTTTAAGGGAATCAAGGGTTCCAACCTAGGGGTAACTATTACCATAACCAAGGTTATGGGGGTGGTACTTCTAGCCGTCAAAACCTTCCCTAAAATCCTTACCAACCTCAACAACCGCCGGTCGTGACTTCAAAGCTAGAAGAGACATTGACACAATTTATGCAAATGTCAATGGATAATAAAAAAAGTAACGATACGGCAATCAAAAATCTCGAGACTCAAGTCGGATAACTTGCTAAACAACTAGCGGAACAATAACCCGATCCATCTTTTTTGGCGAACACGCAAACGAATCCTAAAGAGCATTGTAAAGCGATAACGACGAGAAGTGGAAGGGAGTTGATTAGTGAAAATAAAAAAAGAGATGAGAGTGAAAAAAAAGAGGAAGAGAAAAAATATGAGGAGAAAATAATGGAGGATAGTATTGATGGTGAAGTTGGGGAGTGGAGTGAGGAAGAAGTTGAAAAGAACGAAAAAAATGGTGAAGTTGAAAATAAAGAAAGTGTGGAAATTGAGAAAAATAAGAGTGATGAAGTAATGATGGAGGAAGTGAAAAAGAAAAGAGCGAGAAGTTCTAGAGTTGCTAAAGGAAAGGAGGTAGTGAGCGCTACTCCAATCCAAAACCTTCCTTATCCACATGCTCCATCTAACAGGGAGAATGAACGGCATTACGCCCGGTTCATGGATATTTTCAAACAACTGCAAGTGAACATTCCGTTTGCCAAAGCATTGGAGAAAATGCCTAAGTATGCCAAATTCATGAAAGACATACTTACTAAAAAGCGGAGGTATACGGAACCGGAGACAATTGTCCTAGATGCGAGTTGTAGTGCAATCATTCAATGGACGCTTCCGAAAAAAGAGGTTGATCCGGGACGAGTTACTTTGCCGGTTAAAATTGGTGATGTCTATGTCGGAAAAGGACTAATTGATTTGGGGTCAAGCATTAATCTAATACCATTGTCTATTGTGAAGAGGCTTGGCAACATTGAGATGAAGGCCATCCGGATGACTTTGCAATTGGCCGATAAGTCGACTACCCATCCTCATGGGTTAGCCCAAGATGTTTTGGTCAAAGTTGACAAATTTTTCTTCCCGGTTGATTTCATTGTAATTGATATGAAAGAGGATGATGATGCTCCGCTCATTCTTGGCCGACCGTTCATGAAAACCGCATGCATGATGATAGACGTTGACGACGGTTTGATGAAGGTAAGGGTCCAAAATGAAGAAGTTACTTTCGATCTATTCGAAGCCATGAAGCATTCAAAGGATAGAAGTGATAGCTTTCGCGTTGATGTGATATAAGAGGCAACTTTTGAGGTTTCTAAGCATATTCTGTTGGTGTAAGCCCTAGAGGCCAATACATTTTGGTACTTGTATCGAATAATAAAAGGCATTCTCTTTATTATGGTTGATTAATAAAGTCCCTGGAATAGATAGTCCGTTTAATGTATTAAGTGTGACTTAATCATGAGAACACATTAAACATAAGGACATTATTCCTAAAGTATCCGTAGTCGAGCTTTAGTGTGAAGTGGGATAACATTAAATCATTAAGACTATTATGTTTGTAGACTGATGATCACATCTCATGGATCATGGATAAAGAGTTATCAAGTCTTAAACATAGGTATGAATATTAGGAGTAATATTTATACCGGATTGACCCGCTATGAGAATACTATATAGAAAGTTATGCAAAGTGTCATAAGTTATTCTCATGGTGATAATAGTGTATTCCACTCTTCGACCTGAAACCACTATGGATCCTAGATGTAGAGTCGAGTGCTTTATTGCTGATCCAACATTGTCCGTAACTGGATAACCATAAAGACAGTTGATGGGTACTCCACAAAGCATGCTGAGGGACATGAGTGACCTAGATGGAATTTGCCCATCCTGCATAACAGGATAAATGTCTATGGGCCCAATATTGAACTGGACAAGGATGACACGGTCTATGCCTTGTGTTCAATATAGACATAAGGGCAAAAGGGTAATTATACACATAATTATTATCACAGAAGGAATTGTCAGATCACTTGACATTTTCGTGTCTTGGGTAGCAGTGATGTGTTGCTAGATACCGCTCACTGTTTATTATGTTAAATGCGTGATTTAATATAATTGCCAACGTCACGAAAACCTACAGGGTCACACACAAAGGACGGATTGATGAGAGATAGAGTAACTAAGGAATACCGTAAGGTACGGTGCCCTTAAGTGAGTTATAGAGCATCGTAAGGTACGATGTACTTGAGTAGAATACGAAATATGGTAAGGTACCATGAGCTTAAGTGATTTTGGGCATATTATAAGATATGGGCCAAAATACACTTAAGTGGGCTTTTAGCTTGAAGCCCACACAAGTGGTTCTATAAATAGAACCCTTGTGCAGAAGCAAAAATTTGCGGTTGCATTATTTTCGTTTTCTCTCACTCTCTCTCTCTCTCACTCAAAGCCTTCATTCATACCAGCTAGCACTGAGATTGAAGGAATCCGTTCGTGTGGACTGAGTAGAGACGTTGTCATCGTTCAACGTTCGTGATCGTTTCGTGGATCTGCATCAAAGGGTTTTGATCGTTACAAGAGATCTGCACCAAAGGTTTCAATCGTCACAAGAGGTAAATATTCTATCACTGATCATGACCATTCGTAAGGATCTCTAAAGGAGAAATTTTAATTTCCGCTGCGCTTAGGGTCGCAATTCTCCTTCATATTCATGAGATATCTCCTATGGAGTTAGCTCTTGATGACTCATTTGAAGTTTTCACAGGTTAAGAAGAGCAAGCTCTTGATGAATGCCTAAGGGAACTTGATAGTCTAAAAGAGTTGCATCCGTGGGAAGTTGAGGAGGAAGACTTGAAGAAGGAGGTTAATGAAGAAAAATTGCCTATTGAATTGAAAATGTTACCTTCTACTTTGAAGTATGCATTCCTCGACGAGACCGAAGCAAAGCCAGTTATCATAAGCAATCTTTTGACAAAGAATGAAGAAGCCCGTTTGATCAATGTTTTGAAAAAGAATCAAGAAGCCATGGGTTGGACTCTTTCCGATCTCAAAGGAATTAGTCCCTCCTATTGCATGCACAAGATCTTAATGGAAGAGGATTTTAAGCCGGTAGCTCAACCGCAACGCCGCTTAAATCCTACTATGAAGGAAGTTGTTAGAAAGGAGGTTGTTAAGTTGTTGGATGCGGGAATGATTTACCCGATTTCGGATAGCCCATGGGTTAGTCCCGTACATGTGGTTCCGAAGAAAGGTGGCATTACCGTGATTCAAAATGATAAGGATGAGTTGATCCCGACAAAAGTAGCAACGGGGTGGCGTATGTGCATTGATTATAGGCGGTTGAATACCACAACTCGAAAAGATCACTTTCCACTCCCGTTCAAGGATCAAATGCTAGAAAGACTTTTTGGGCAACAATACTATTGTTTCTTAGATGGCTATTCCGGGTATAACCAAATTTCCGTTGACCCGGCCGATCATGAAAAGACGGCTTTCACATGTCCTTTTGGAATTTTCGCATACCGTAAAATGCCCTTTGGGTTATGCAATGCACCGACGACTTTCCAAAGATGTGTGCAAGCTATTTTTGCCGACCTTATCGAGAAAACGATGGAAGTCTTTATGGATGACTTCTTAGTATTTGGTGGTTCTTTTAGTCTATGCTTGGACAACTTGGAAACGGTGCTTGAAAGATGTGTGAAGACAAACCTTATTCTTAATTGGGAGAAGTGCCACTTCATGGTGACCGAGGGGATAGTGCTTGGCCATAAAGTCTCTTCAAGAGGGCTTGAAGTTGATCGTGCTAAAGTTGAAGTGATTGAAAAGTTGCCTCCTCCGGTGAATGTGAAGGGAATCCGAAGCTTTTTGGGGCACACCGGTTTCTATCGGCGCTTTATCAAAGACTTCTCAAAGGTAGCTAAGCCTTTGAGTAATTTGCTAGCTAAGGACCAGATATTTCTTTTAACTGATGAGTGTTTACAAGCATTTGAGATTTTAAAGGAAAAATTGGTTACCGCTCCAATTATAGTCGCTCCAAATTGGAATTTAAATTTTGAGCTCATGTGTGATGCGAGCGACTATGCAATCGGAGCGGTATTAGGCCAAAGAAAAGAGAAAAATTTTCATGCGATACATTACGCAAGTAAAGTTCTTAATGAGGCTCAAATTAACTATGCCACCACTGAAAAAGAATTACTTGTGATAGTGTATGCGCTTGAAAAGTTTAGGTCTTATCTTATAGGGTCCAAAGTCGTAGTGTATACCGACCACTCGACGATTAAATATTTGCTCACCAAACCGGACTCAAAGCAAAGGCTCATCCGTTGGATCCTCTTGTTGCAAGAATTTGATGTTGAAATCAAAGACAAGAAAGGATCGGAAAATTTGGTGGCGGATCATTTATCTCGCTTAGTTAATGTGGAGGTTACCGCTTCAGAGAAGGAAATCCTGGAAGAGTTTCCTGATGAAAAACTTTTCAAAATTCAAGTTAGGCCGTGGTTTGCAGACTTTGCGAATCACAAGGCTAGTGGTTTTGTGCCTCCCGACCTAACTTCGAACCAAAAAAGGAAATTTCTCTCGGATGCCAAGTACTACGTATGGGATGACCCATACTTGTTTAAGTTGGGTGGTGACACCCTTTTGAGAAGGTGTGTTACCGGCGATGAGGTGCAGAGCATCCTTTGGCATTGTCACAACTCGCCTTACAGCGAACACTATAATAGGGTGATAACGGCCACTATTTTCAAAGACGCACATACCCATGCGCAAAGTTGTGATAGTTGCCAGAGAAGCGGTGGGATTGGTAAGAGAGACGAGATGTCTCTCCAAAACATCCAAGAGGTTGTTGTATTTGATTGTTGGGGTATCGATTTTGTAGGACCATTCCCACCCTCTTATGGTAACGAGTATATGCTTGTGGCGGTTGATTACGTTTCTAAGTGGGTTGAGGCGATTGCCTCACCTCTGGCGGATGCAAAAACGGTAATAATTTTTTTGAAGAAAAACATCTTTTCCCGTTTCGGAACCCCCCGAGTGTTGATTAGTGACGGAGGGTCACACTTTTGTAATGCACTGTTAGAAAACATTTTAAAACATTACGGTGTATCACATAGAGTGACGACTCCGTATCACCCACAAGCTAATGGTCAAACTCAAGTCTCTAATCGTGAGATTAAGAGAATTCTTGAAAAAACCGTGTCAAATTCGAAAAAAGAGTGGTCACAAAAATTTGATGAAGCGTTATGGGCATACCGTACCGCTTTCAAAGCTCCAATTGGGCTAACTCCTTTTCAATTGGTGTTTGGTAAAACTTTCCATTTGTCGGTTGAATTGGAGCACAAAGCATTGTGGGCCCTGAAATTATTAAACTTTGATAAGGATTTGGCCGGTGAAAAAAGGAAAGTGAAACTGCTTGAGTTGGAAGAGATGCGCAATGCCGCATATCACTCGAGTTGGTTGTACAAAGAGAAGGTAAAAAAGTATCATGACAAAAAGCTTCGAAAGAAGGAATTTGTGCCCGGACAGTTGGTCCTATTGTTCAATTCCAGGTTGAAGCTATTCCCCGGAAAATTGAAATCTAAATGGTCCGGGCCATTTCGGGTCAAAGAAGTCAAGGAATATGGAGCTATTGTCATTGAGGACATGGAAAAGAAAGAGAGTTGGACGGTTAATGGCCAACGTTTGAAGGTTTATCTCGGCGGTCATGTGGATCGCGGGAGCTGTGCTATTTCCTTGGATGCTCCTCTGTGAGCATCGAACTGTCGAGCTTATCCGACATTAAACAAGCGCTTGTTGGGAGGCACCCCAACATTGTAAGTATTTAAAAGTTTTCTGTTGTGTGGTATTGGTGTTCATATTGATAAAACTTGCTGAAATGTGCATTGCATGCTGTTTTGAAAAAGCAAAATACTGCCATGCTCGGTAGCTGCTCGCTAGGCGAAGGCAGTAGCGAGCTGATTCGCTAGCTGCTCGCTAGGCGAAGCAGTAGTGAGCGCTGCGTGGCAGAAACTCATTTAATTCTCAGCAAGCCACTCTTTTGGGCCCAAAAACCATTTTTAAGTGTGTTGTCTGAACCAGAACTCACAATCACTCTAACATTCATTCTCACTCAAACCCTAACATTGCTTTGCAAACCCTAACCTCTTGTGCATTTCAAATTCAACAGATCTCAAATCAGGTTTGCTCTTTCTTCATTACTTTATGTTTTCAATTGCTTGAAATTTCTGAATATGAGACATTTAGGGTGAAGTTTGGAGAGTGGGTATCATTAGGTTTTGCATGTGGGTTTAGATTTGCATGTGTCTTAGAACGATTCTTTGCATGATAAATCATTTTGTTTCTGAAAGGGATACCATGAGACTTAGGGTTTTCTGGAATTCGGTTGTTAAACATTGCAGAACCCAAAACCCGTAAGATTCGCTAGCATCTCGCTAGGCGAATCTGTGGCGAGCGTTCGCTGCCACTTCGCTAAGCGAACCTATAGCGAAGCTTCGCTAGGTCCTCGCTAGGCGAAGCAGTAGCGACCATGACAGCAACCGATTTTTCTGTTTTGTGCTCTAATCTGTTATGTGGTTTTGTGTTGTGTCTTTTCTATAAATTTGCAGATGGCATCCAGGTCGAGCGCGTCTAAAAAGAGAAAGGGCGGGAGCACTTCCCGTACCGTGCCCATACAGTTCGACACCGACAAATTCGTCGGGGCAAAGCAGGCCGCTCGCTATGTGGCTTTAGAAAAGAGAAAAAATTTGCCTGAGAAAAGGTTTATAATCAACCCCGAAGGCACCTACCGAACATTTGCTGGGTTGATTCATAGCAAGAAGTGGGACCGGTTGATATCTCCCCTTGAGCACTATGACATCGAAATAGTGCGTGAGTTATACGCGAACGCACTGCCTAACGATGACGAGTCATTCACATGGACGACTAGAGTCTCCGGCCGTACTGTTGCTTTCGATTGGGACACAATTAACCGTGTACTGGGTGAACCGCTCCATCTGGGAGCTAATGAGAGGGACACTTACCATAGGGATTTGAGGCTTCACAGGGATACCGATTCGATTTCTGCTGCCCTATTATTTGAAGGGAAATCAGTTGAGTTGAACCCATCTGGGGTTTCGATGAGATACCATAGGGAGGACATGATTCCCTTGGCTCAACTGATCCTTTTGTTGGTTCTGACAAATATCAAACCCAAGTCTCACACTTCAACCGTGCCGATCCCAGTGGCACACTTGGTTCACTGTATTCTCACGAATATTCAGATTGATGTGGCGAAGATAACTGCTTTAGAGTTTAAGTCCGTGATTGAGAGCGGGCTAAAGTCGGGGGCACGAGTTAATTGTCCCCTTGCTTTCCCGTGTCTCATCATGGCTTTGTGCCAACATTCGAGGGTGAAGCTACCCTCCCGGAGTCAAGTGAGGATCCCGCCAGCTATCGACGACAGATACGTGGCCAAGTACTGCAAACCGAAGAACTTAAGGAGTAGTTCAGCTGCTGATGTTACGGGGGCTTCTGATGGCCCTGGTACTTTTGCTCAGGGATCCGATCCCTTCCACCAGGCTGTCTGGAACTATAATTGGGATTGGATGGCGGCAACTCAGCGCGCCATGGTCGATATTCACGATTCTATGCAGTTGTTACAGTTGCAGGTGTGTGACCCCTCCGGTGAGCATTCAATGATGACATGTGAGCAGTTTCTGCAGCACGCTAGCTGGCCTGTGGACAGGCCTATTTTCGGAGAGGGGGCGGGTGCCGGTGCTGATACTTCTGGTGGTGCTGGTGCTGAGGATGGTGATGACGATGATGATGATAGTGATGATGCTACCGGTTCTGAAGCCGGTAGTGATGAGGGTTCTGAGTCCTTTGAGGGCTAAGTTTGTTTTATTTTATTGTATTTTCAGATTTGTTGTATTTTGGTTTTGGTTATGTACTTTTGGGGTGTTTTGTCCCCCATGCACATTTTTAAATTTTTAAGTAATAATTATTGTTTATGTTTTTAATTTGTGTGTTTGGTTTAAATTTCTTTTGTTTAATAAATTTTTGGTTGATGAGTGTCAAACCTTCTAGATTGGTTGCTCCTCAAAGAAGTATCCAATGAAGGTGCATCCGAGCTTGGATGACAATGATAAAAATAAACAAGTGAATAATGCTAAGGTACATGGTTACCTCCAGTTAGAATTTTAGAATGCATTAAGACCTTTACTCTTTTCGTAATCGAATATTGTTCTTTTTGCAACATAATTGAATGAATGTTTCATCTAGGACTTAAAACCACAAATTGTGAGGAAACCTCCATTGTACACTTAAATGCTGGATTCTAATAAAATTTGTTGATTCATTTGATTCATGCTTTGTCTTTTATTATTGTGAATATGTGGAAGCAATTAGAAATGATCAAGGCGCTTGTTTTCTTATGAGCACAACCAGTTCCAAATACAACTTACCAGTGAGCAGAGAGAGTATTCGTTAACCCCTTTGAGCTTAAACAGTTGAATCTCTGCTTGAAATAAAGCGAGATGTCAAAAATATTTTTTCTTGAAACCCGAAATTTTTTGATAATTGTTCTTTTGCTGTAAAAAGTCAAGAGCAATTCACTTAGGGTGAGTAAAAGATAAGTTGGGGAGAACGAAAATGAGAATCGGTAAGTGCCACAACTCGTGAAAAACCGAGCAAGCATTGAAAAAAAATTAGAAAAGAGAAACATCTGTTGTGTGAATACGATGTGAAAAGAAAAGAAAAAATAGAGAAAATGAAAATGAATGCTTGCTTGGAAGAAAAATAATGAAAAACAAAATTGAGTTGTGAAATAAGAGTTGTGAAGGTTTCAAATGAGAAACAAATGGAACGAAGTTGAGATGTGTGAATAGCTTGTACAGTGAATGTCTCTTTTGCATCGGCAAGTTCGTTTTTAATGGCCTTAGATATGACCCTTATTTGTAAACCTAACCAAACTACAACCGGAAAAGTCCTTAGTGATCTCCGCGCTTCCGCATTCCCATTTATAATTGTTAGACATTGTATGAATTGAATTGATTTCTTCATTGTTTGTTGGAGAGTGAAATTATCCTCGCGGTTGCAAACACGTAATTTCTTCAATCCTTATTCGAAGAGGAGAGATAGGGTGATTCATTCAAGATAATATTGTTGTGGATTGTTACATGTTTTACATTGCTATAAAGTTTTAGTTCTTGTGTATTATGTTATTCTAATCATTGGGAACTTGTGTCTAGTTGATTCTCTTGTGTTTGAGCCATTTTATCCGACTTCGGAGAAACCTTTTTCTTTAAGCAAATCCTCTTGTCCTTCAAGAGGCATACTTTGATTGAGGACAAGCAAGAACCTAGTTGGGGAGAGTTGTTAGATGCCCAAAAGTGCTTATTTGAGCTATCAAATGTGGGCATCTTTCACTCCTTTTTGTTGCTAAAGTGTTCGAATCCGCCATTGCTTTGATGATTTGCAATACAATGATAAACGATCTTGGTACCTTTAATTTGTGTGTTATTGTGCAGAAATTAGGCATGAAAGAATAGAAAACAAAGACACAAGGAAGTTGGCAAAGGAACCAAGAAAGGAAGCATTCATCAGCATGCTCGCTAGGCGAGTGATATAGCGAAGTGCTCGCTAGGCGAGCACCCAGCGAGCATTCCCAGAATTTTACACTAGCAAAAGTCAGCAAACTCGCTAGACGAGCAGCCAGCGAAGGTGGTAGCGAACACGCCCAGACTTGGTCAAAAGCACAGCCAGCACTTACTCGCTAGGCGAGCCCCTAGCGACCTCCCAGCGAGCAATTCCAGTAGCAAAACCACCTAAACTCGCTGGAGCGAAGGTGGAAGCTGGGCTTCGCCTAGCGAAGGTTTCTTCGCCTAGCGAACATGCAAATATGGACTTAGATATTTTCTGGGCGCAGGTGCCTCAGGTAGCCTATTTTGGGGCTCGCTAGGCGAACCATTCTGCTCGCCTAGCGAGCATGACAGCTCAGACAATAGTATTATAAGTAGCAGGGGCTACTTTTTGGAACCCATACTTTACACTTAGCATTTTTAGATATTTTTCAGCATTGTTCTAGAGATATTTTGTAACCTAGAAACCTATTTTTCATCTTTGATCTTCTCTTAGCAATATTTTACAAAAAGAAGGTGGATTCCCATCCAATCTCGATTCTTCGACTCGGATGTTGATCAACCTTCTTCCAAAACTTGTTGACCAAGCTACCATGAAAATGAGTAGCTAAGTCCTTCATTTTGTCAAGGTTAGATGTAGATGATCATAAGCTTTGTGTGTAAATGGGATGATCTTTATTTGTAAACTCTTTAATGATGAATATATGGTGAAAACTTTGTTTTATTGATAACTCTTTGTGTTGGTTTATGATCGAGAGATGTTTACCAACTCTTTACCTAGGTTTTCATCCAATCTTGTTTGTTAGCTAGAGATAGTAATGAATGATTTTGTTCACCATAAAGTTGAACCAAAAAGTTGTCATTTTGATAGATTGTGTTAGAGATAAACAATGGATCAAAATGGGAAAACCCACAATGTGTGTTAGAGATAAACATATTGGGAGGACTTTGTGAAATAGTTTATCATCTAAAGGAGTTTATGAGTTTTGTTGATCGAACATATACATACAAAGTGATCGTCGAACCCTAACTTTGACAATATTTCTCAAATAGAAAAACCAAAACTTTTACCGCACTTTCTTACACTTTTATGCAAGCTACCGTGACTAAAACCAAAACCCCCTTGTTACTTTGAGTTAAGAATTAAAACAACTGTCGAACGGCGGCGATATCTCACAATTCCTGTGGAGACGATAACAAAAACCCGACACTCAAACTACACCCAACAGTCATCTTATAGTAAATGCATATAATAAGGGATGTATTGATCTGACAAGATACTAGTTATCGGAAACATTTTTCCACTTCGGAATTTCCTACCTCAAAATCCAACCGATCACATTATGTGTATTAGGTGGCTTTCAAAACCACTACATATTTTTCAAGTTTATTCGAAACTGAGAGACCCTATACCACGGACATCATCGGAGTAGCCAACTCATTTAACAAAGGAAGCTAAAACTTGGTCGAAACATTTTTTGGATAGGATGGAAGAATTCACCAAGTGGAACGATATTGAAAGAGAATCAAATCAATAAAAGTCTAAGGCAGAACAACTCATAAATATAGATTTAGATGGTGACACGTGTTTTGATTCATTTTAATTTTTATATAGAAATGTATTTAGGTGATGACACATCTTTTGCATGTAATCTTGGATTGATCTAACGATGTAAAATATATACATTTTCAAACATTTTAATGTATATTTTAAATTTCTACATTTTCAACATTTTGTGTGTTTCATAACAAGTTTTGTTTATATAGCGGTTTATATGTGACCAATTACGGGTGAATCTAGAAATACATTTTCAGACTCACTCAGATTTTTTAAAAAAAACTAACATGAGTTTATTCGGACATGAATTTTCGAACTCACTCCATATTTAAAAAAAATGGTAATATGGGTTTATTCGGAAATACATTTCCACATACACCCTAATTTTACTAAACGAAATAGGGTGGATCTGGAAGTACATCTATAAAATATCCTCTACGACTGAATTGGATTTCTAAGGTCCATATTGATCTATATCTTGTATAAATATGGGTGTCGCTATACTTGTTAGCGCAAAAACAAACAGAACACACACAAAATATCTCAATATGCATATCTCGCTTATGTCTACTACAATAGGGAGAAGTCCCCTCTTGAATTATGTTCACAAAGATCATCAGTCTTGTCGATCAAAAATTAATATTAGAGAATCTTTACCTAGACAATCGAAGAGTTTTGAAGTTTTACTATCATTTACCATCAATTGACAACGAAGAGAAAATACATTTCAACCAATTTGAGTTGAATAAGGATGAAAGTTTAATTGTTACGTGGAATACATTTCGACCAAAAATATTTTAAAAATGTTGAAAGATCCTCAATCATCACTTAATGATGAAATATAATGTTAGATTTACTTTAACACTTATATATGTAAGGTTACATTTTTAGTTTATATCATAAGAATAATTGATATTAATTTATAGGGTTAAATATGTCAGAGATTCTCGTAAATATGTAATATTATATTAATTTTGTATTTGTTTCAGCTTCTATTTCTACTTTGTGAAGCACTGACAAATTCCAAAAATACAGTTTTGAATTTTTCATGCAAAAATGTATTTTCATATTTGAAAAATATTTTAGATTTTTCACCAAAAGTGAGATGAAAAGTAATTCCTTCTAATATAGCCAATATTAAATATATCTAAACAAAATTGAATTGCAATTATACATCAACACTTTAATAAGAGCAGAAAGTTTTCTTTTAATTTGCTATATTTCTCGACCTCCGGCCGTCTTTAGGCCAAAAACGGGATCGAAACTCATGCATCAAGACCTTATCAATTGGACCAAATTGCAATGGTCAACACAATCACGCGTTTCATTTCATAAACAATGCATTGCATCACAAAGAAACAAGAAATAAATAAATTAAATAGCCGGCTAGACCTCCACATGTCACTGATCCATCTTCTAACATAAAAAAAACAGTTAAATTTCTTGTCTTATGCGACACCATCCATCATTCGAACACAAGAAACAGAATCTATAAAACTATAGTAAATACGGTGCTATGGAATTGGAGAACAAAAAAATTATACATCACCATTATTTCTTCTAATATTAAAATTTTAACTATATATATTTGTATATAAGCATAGAGAATCAGTGTGTCGAGTGATGGTGGAGAACAACATGAAAGGGCGAATTGGCAGATTCGAATGTGACAGAGAAGAAGAACTATCGTTTTTCCGGGAACTGAAGAAACGTCAGAATGAATATTTCCCAAGCCTCTGTGCGTCTGAAGAGTATGAATGTGATACTAACTATGGTGGTAATGGTATGTATTTACTTATGAAATTATTAATGATTATATTGTTGTTTTCTTAGGTTTTCTATTTTTATTATTGATTTTCTTCTTAGTTATATATTCCCCAGTTATAAGTATTTTCTGTTGGAGCGGAAAATTTTCATGATGTGAATAATAGTCTGTATGCCTTATCATTGCAGGAAAGTCTTCACTTTATAGAATTCCTTCAGGGAAGAAAGAATCTGGACTTGAGCTTCTAGAAATTAAAAATAAAAGCGACTTTGATTGGTGAGTTTCGTACATACATATACAAAAAATCATTTTTCATAATAATTTTTTGCTTTATCAAATAAATTGTATATAACGTAAACATTGCATTTGTATGTGCCAAACAGGTTGAAAACACCACCAGCAACTCCTCTGTTTCCATCCCTAGAAATGGAACCTAGTGCCAAACTCGTCGTTCAGAAAGAGTTACCTATTGCTCAGCTTATCTCAAAAGTAAGCCATTGAACTCTTATAAGATCTACATAGAATAATATGAACTTGATATGATCGTTTTAAATTACAGTTGCGGTTGCGGATGCGATCCAGGCAATTACTGAAGTTGCTACTATTGCAACACTAATACACAAATTAAGAGGCGTTTAAAATATACCTTTGAAAAACCGTTAAATTTAATATATATTTTTATTTAAAAATGATTGAGAATTTGATTTTGAAATTTGAATCTTTTTGTGAGAAGAACTAAGCAAACCTAGATAAAATCATTTGATGCAATTTTTATACAATCATCCACATCATTCATTTTGATTCATAGTATTAATAAAGACTTGAGAGTGTGTTTCTCTCAAGGTCTCAGGTTTGAATCTCACTACGTACAAACAATTTTTATATTGAATCAGATCCTATAAGACTATACTATAACTTAAAATTGGTCCCCTATTGCTGATGGACAATGAAATTGGTCTTTTTGAATTAGTAGAACGCATGAACGGATACCTAGTTTTTCAAAAGAAAAAATCTGCATTGCAATTGTGGCCTAGTTTCATTACAGAGGCTACCGCAATACCAATATTCAGTCGCAATTTAAATTTATCCTTGATGTATTAATTTAGATTTTTGATACAAAAATGTTGATTTCTTACTACAGGCACAATTTGCAAGGAGTGATGCGGAGGCACTAAAACCAAAAGCAAATCAAACCAACTCAACTAAATCAACAAAGCTTCCCATGAGATCCATAACACCAAGTTATAACAGACAAAGACCGAACATCATTAAAAATACAAATGATGCTACCACCAAAAAAGAACATGATGCTACAAACAACACTAAACATCTTAATCCTCAAAGACAAATCAACAATGTTGATTTCCTGTCTTTGAATCAAAAGAAAAGTATTGAAGCAAATGAGTCACTGAGGAAACCTAGAACAAGAGGTGTATCTCCATCATTGAAACCCAAAGGTTCAAATATTGTGATAGAACTCTCGAACGAGACACCGCAAAATTTGAGAACAGATAAAAGGTCAACTTCAAACACAAGAGGAAGAAGCACTGCAAGAGGATCTGTAGTTGGAGGGTTTCAAAATCAAGATACTACAAAAGATACCAGAGGAAGAAGCACTACTAGAGGATCTTTAGTTGGAGGGTTTCAAAATCAAGATCCTACTCCAAAGGCGTGTAGGCCATCAAGGTCACCATCACCAAGTATGTCTAAGTATGGTTTGAATCAATTTGATAGAACACAAAAGAATGTGAAGACACAAAAAGAAACGTTTACTCTAGCTGCAGCAAGTAATGAAAGTAAATCACATTTTAGAGGAAGTAAAATGGTTGAGAGAGTGGTGAATGCTAGAAAATCTGGCGGCAATCATGTCGAAAGAGAAGCAACACTAAAGCCTATTAAATATAGGGTATGATTCTTGTTTATTAATGTAACAAAATGAGACATAAAAGAATCATTTCTTTTGAGTTGTTATGTTCTTTTTATAGTAAAATCTAGCTTAATTAGTAGTCTAACCAGTAAAAATATACAAATGATATGAGGCAATTGAAATGGAACACACTCCATACATAGTTTAGAAATTATTCTATTAGAAAACACTGCATAATCATAAGAGGCATTATACATAGTTTGTTCACAAGTTAAGGCACAATCAAACCAAAAGCAACAATATTTCTTTCAGCAATCCAGTCTCTTGCAAATACCATTAATGACAATATGGGAGTAAGAATCCACGGTATTTTTTCAAATCCAATTACAGATGATTTCTTTGACCTATTCTCGAACATTTCGACTATCTTTGGTCTCAATATTTCCCAACCTTCTCGAGTCTTCACAAGTTAATAGGTAACTAGAGATAGTATTGTAATGGATGTTAAACACATAAACTTCCTTAGTCACTATGAAACTTCCTTAGACACACATAAACATGTTATAAAACCCAAAACTCTTTTGAGGCATTTTATCAAACGTGTGCATTTTTAAACCTTAAAATACTAAAACACAACACATGTAATACATCTCCGAAATGAAACAACTTTGTTATAAAAGATAATTTCTTATTGTAAAGCAACCATGACGGCTTTGGGGTGGACGGACGAATGTCAGCGTCGAAAGAGTATCTACGATGGAGAGAGGTGCATCCACCATTGTTGAGTTTGAGGTGTGCAGAAAACCTTTAACAAGATTGTCATTCCTACGTGGTGGTGGCTCCGGTGGCGGCTACAAAAAGAGAAAGGGAGCCTTGGCGGTTGTTCGCGGTGGAGAGCGAGGATATCCGCTGAGAGACTTGGTTGTGGTGAGGACGTGATAACAAATAGTATGGAGGGAAGAGTGCTCTCAAAATAGGAAGCATAAAGATGGAAGAAGATGGCCCCCATAGAGGTGGGAGGTAGCCATCAAACCCAAATGGAGTGGGCGAAAGTTTTCTAGAGAGAAGGTGGAGCACTTTTCTCTAGACTTTTTTTACTAACTAATGATAGGATATTCTTTAATGATGCTCGTTCTAGAAACTTGGTTTAATGTAGACCAGTTCACATTTAGACCAACTTTTGAAAAATATATCTATGTTCTTCCTTTCTTCAATTGGAAGATCAATACAAAGAGTAAAATTGAAACATGTTGCAATCAATTCATAAGATAGGCAAGAGTCAACGGTTGAGAGGAATAACCTTGTGCCCATTGATATCTTCATATCTCATTCTCCTTGTGCAAATATTCAAATTCCAATTTGAATCTCCCCAAAACCAACTCTGAAAAATAAAAAGTTCACCATAAAACAACTCTCAAATATATATTTTGATAATACAAAAAAATCACTATTTTAAAATCAATAGCAAACATACCATAGGTTAAATCACTTTCATTTTTCAAATAAGTATTCGTGTTTACCTATCAGTGTGATGTCTTGCATATATGTATTATGTTCTTAATAAGATATTTGAAAATAAAATTAAATGTGTTTAATTTTAAATAATGTCTCCATATAGTTTGAGATAAGTTATGTTTAATGAAGATGCAAGCAAGTTTGTAATAATGATTTTATAAAAAAAAAAAACTAATTTTTACCTATCTCTGACGAATCAGTTCCTACAATCTCTTTATGTTAATGCTAATATATATGCAAAAGATTCTGATAAGAGATGTGTGCAAACATACCAGGGATAACAGTGACGATGATTTCTACGAGTATTTGCGATGAATTCAATGGAATTTCAAATTAAAGATGATTTAAATATGAATAAATATGAATAAAGTGAAGAAGTCAAAGAAACAGAGTAAAGCCAAGAAATTGGGAAGAAATTATGAAGAAACAGAAATTTTTAGCACAATCTAAATCTAGACGTCGGCCCAGTAAATTGATCATATTTGGAGTTCCGTAACTCATTTTGAGACGGGGGTTTTGGAAAATCACGTGCACGATACGCAATATCGCGCGCACAATGCAGCATGTGCACAATCATGTGCGCGATGAAATAATCACATGCGCGATGGTACATTTTTGCACCTTTTCTGACGTGTTTCTGACCTGTTCTAAAGGCTTTAAAAAAAGGAAATTTTGTACTTTTTCAAGGGTTCTAAATTTGTACACGTGAAGGAAGGGTTTATAGCATCATGGAACATATTTTGAGAGCATTTGAATCCATTTGAGGAAAATTCTTCAAGGGACTTCTATGCAACCTTCTTATTTGATTTTGGTATTGTAATTTGCACTATGAGTAGCTCATTCTCTTTAGGTTATGTTGTGTTTGATTAACCTATTTTGATATTTTTGGTACATATATTTAATCTGATATTGCATGAATAACTTGATCTATAATTTTATTCAATTGCACCTTATTCTTAATGCTTTTTATGTGAGATACTCTTTTAATATGATTTTGGGCACATAGGGAATATTAACCATTAATCTATGTGTTCGACCCAGGGAAATTGTTGTGCTTACGCTGGAGGACTAGGGATAAGAAACTCTAAGTAGTGGCTTAGGAATTAATATTTTATTGCATTGCTTAAGTATAGATTAGTGAGCTATACACCAAGGGATTGGGTATATCGGTTTTGTTAATTCACTGTGGGATTACAGGGACGATATCATTCATGTAATACATCGAACATCAACAATAGAGAAATAGGGGATTCTATACACAACATGGCCGATTTCGTATTACTATCAGAAGAATTTATTTTACTTTCGTAATTAAAACCTGTCCCCCCCCCCCCCCCCCCATTTAGTATTTTCTACACATTACACAATATTGTCTTGTTAAATAGTAGTCCATATGGATTCGATCATATTTTATTGCTGCGACATTATCGATACACTATTCGAGAAGTCATCATGTGGCATCAAATTGACAATTGTTCCCCCGTTAACGAAAACTTTGTTGACGCCCAAATTATCCACCTTCGCCCTAATGAAAAAAGGTTTGAGATGATACATCATCCCAGGGATTGGCCTCTCAAAAATGGCATGTTTCTCATCAACAACGACATTGTTCATAACATAATAATGTAGAGGCTTTTGATTTGCAGCTCCATCTTGTACGTAGTCCTCCTCAGTTTCTGACACCCTATCATACTCTGCAGGAAGCACATAAACTATGTCACAGTTAATTTGAAAGTCATCTTCAGATTTCGTGTCGAAGTTATCTTCGATCATATCACCATCTAATTGAGGAGTGTATTCTGGAGTTTTGTCCTCGGGTTGAGGAGTGTATCTAGGACTTCCTCCTCTAGTTGAGGGCTATATTTAGGCGTCCTCGCCCTTGACCTAGAACCATATTTTCCCATATGTGTTACTCATAAGGACAACTTTTGGTTGGCTATTTTCTTGTCTTTATCACTTAGTTTCCTTGTGTAGGATTTCTTCTGAGTTTTTGACACAGTCATATCCTGCTTCGCCATAGGAGTTTCACACTAGGTTGCACATGCTTCTCTTTCACCCTTATTATTCCTTTGGTGACACCTTCACTATGTTCATGTCATGGGGTTGTTTACCTTGTAGTTATGAGGGATGTGTGACTGCCCATTCAACACCTTCTGATTCTTTTGGTCTGGAAACCCTGTCTTGGGGTCAACCACCTTCCATTTTGGCTGATTTTCCCCCCGCTGGTTCAGAGGCTTGACCCACTTTCCTTTGAGTACATTTTCTAAGGGGACGATAAGTTCTCTGATAAGACGATAAGTTCTCTAATGAAGTTGTCGGAACTGCGTCTTGTATTCTTTATTTCTGTGAGGAACACTTCTTTTGTCTCAAGTGAACCTAGCAACTTGGTTTCCTCTTTTTCTTCTTCTGGGATCATGCATCCCGGTGTCTTCTAGTTCCTTTGTTTCCTCCTCGTCGAAGATAGCGCTACACCTTGGGCATAACATCATCTTGGAGTCAATCAACTTGCAGTGCTCCAAGAAGTCGATCAATGCCTCCTCAACTTAAGGGTACATCATTTGCATCTCTACATCAGCAACTGCAAATATCTACTCACCTTTCTCGACCTCCATATTGAAGCTCTCAGTAGCTTCTAACATTAAGATCTCGATGGGTTCAGCATAATGAGCATCCTCAGTTTGTAGTGGGTCAACATCCACATGCATTGATGCCTTTGACTTCTCGCCAAATTGCAGCATGCCTTCTTTCAAAGTCTTTTGCACTAAATCTCCGAAAAGCACACATTGAGATGTTTTTTGACCCAAAAAGTAATGGTACTGACAAAAACCTCTTTTTTTTCCTATGTTCTAATGGAAGACTTTTTAGGCCCAGAGGCATTGTTATCTGTCCATCAGTGACAAAAAAATCAAATATTTCATCACACTTTATTATATCAAAAGTATATGTTTTTGTGACAAATTTGTCATTCTTACTGGGTTCGGAAGGATTATTCCCAGTCAACGGCTTTAGAAATTTACATACGTAAGGAGGTCCTGACTTAAGTTCAGCTACATTGACCTCACTTTCTTCGACATATTTGTCGCCTAGCTCTGTGAGGTATTCGTCAGCCTCTATGTACGCAGCTTTTTCTTTTTTATGATATTTATTCGTCTGGCTTTTTTAGCTTCAAACATTCTACCTAGCAAAACCTGTCTTCCAATTGTGCCATGTCCATAGGTATTAAGTATCCAATTTTTTTCTAATAGAACAATCCAGACTAGCTACAGCCATTTTAACTAACTCGTGTTCAGGGACTTGTATAAAGTATCTTGCCTCAAGAAGTCTGAACATGTTTAGATAATCACCAATCAACTCAGATAATCACCAATCAACTCAATTTAGAGAATATAAAAAGGAATAGTAAAAACCAACTCGCTTTGACAATAAACTTAGATGCTCTAAAAAGAAATAAGTAGGAAATATCTCTCAATATTATTTTAAAAGTGCAGAGATACAGGCATGAATGAGAATATAAAAACAAGCTCTAACTAGTAGGCCTAAATAATGGGCCTAATACAATAAAATGCAATTATTGCATATTTACAACAATCCTCTCCGGCTAATAAATGAATATATGTCATTCCAACGGCCAAATAAATTGGTTGCATGGTTCTATTCTATTGGCAAGCCATTTGTCAACACATCCGTCGATTGTTGTTCAGATCAGAAATAGGTAGTTGCAGCTAATCCATTATCCAATTTCTTTACGAAGTCTCGATATATTTCAATATGTTTTGTCCTTTCATACTAATAAAGGAACTAAAATAACATAACTCATATTGTAACTATTTTGCACTAGCTGCACATTATACTTGCTTTGTATAACTGTTCCTAACCAATAGGAAAATAATCTCTAAAATCTCAGAGCTGACTAAGTGATTTAGTTAGTTGTGTGAGTCTATAAATAGATCACACCTATTGTAATTCAGTTCAGAAAATATATAAAACAGAAAACAGAAGAATTCTGTTAAAAAATCTCTCTAACAATCAATGAAAAATAGTTATAACATGGTATAAGTAGAAGCATCCCTTGGTCAGAGGTTTATTGTCACAAAATAGCTCCACACGGCCTTCATACTTCATCGACAAGTCATAAGCCCAATTTTCATTCACAATAGCTCACATATTCCTTGTGTCATTGCTCTAAATTCTTCCTTAGGCCTAAGCACTTGACCAAGCCACTACACTTTCCTTCTTACTACTCCAAACAACATTTCCGCACAAAAAACTGCAATAGCTTGAAGCAGACCTTCTATAGCTCACTGAGCTTGAATGATATTCATCGTCAAAGATGATGATGTTGGTGACGCAAGATCAATTGATGATTTTGGTTCTCTAAGCTCACATGTGTGATTGGTGACGCGTGGATTCATGACAACTATGTAATAAATTCCCGTATTCACAACTGCTTTCATTTCATTGTATCATGAGTACAGTGCCATGACAGAAAATTTAAATTTAAGGTTTATAAAGAAAACCATAACGCACTTAAGCATTGGACCTAAAACTTCTTTGTTCTCTTGTGCTGCTGGTGTACTCTCCTTACCAATATTTTAACATGTTTTCTCTATACATTATTCAAAGATCAAATGCTCAAATTTGCATGTGATAAGACAAATAAGTTATCAAAAGAAGTATGATATTTACAATCCAAGATTCCCACCTTCATAATAGCAGGAGGTGGCAGATCATTAGGATCCATGTCATCCCCCATGTATGCCCAAATATGCAAAAGCGTACGATGATCGTAAAAAGTGTCTTTCCTAGTTATGAGCAGGTGTTGACTCCTTCACATGCCAACACTTTTTTACGGGCACAGGTTTTTTTGACGAGCACAAATTGTTTTCTAAATCAAAACGAGCAGGTGTTGACTCCTTCACATGCCAACACTTTTTTACGGGCACAGGTTTTTTTGAACTACTATAATATTCATTGCAAGCAGTACAATTTTTAGATATCAACTCTGATGAAACCTGCAAAATGATAAACAGTTAGACAAAACTTAGACATAGATTAGACTTCCCTTAAGAATTTATATGTCTAGGTAACAAAACAACCAAAAAAATATCAGAAGAAGAAAAATTTCCATGTTCCTCTTAAAGTTTATATGTCTTGGAGATCATATTCCAACCTCTCACCACATTGATGTGATCCTTGAAGGACTAACTGTTGAACATGCACCTGTGGTATCTATTGATGAAAGCAAATTTGGAGTTATGGACATTGATGAGGTTGAGATTCTTATTCTTGAGCGTGAACTTAGACTTGCTAAGTTCAAGAAATAACTGGTTCCTGGTCTTGTTTCACTTAATCTCACTCATGTGGTTCCTCAAGCAGCTCCTGTGGATGATTCTCAAACTGCTAGTACTGATTCTTCTTCGACTTAAGCTAGTTATCCAAGTGTGGAACAAGATTATCATGACCTCGCAGTACTGATTCTCAAACTCCTAATACTGATGCCTATTCTAAATTCATCTGGCTTTATCTCCTTAAGAACAAATTTGAGGCTCTCGCAGTGTTTAATCGATTCAAAACAATGGTTGAATTGCAACATGACCTTCCCATTAAAGGTTGTTCAATCTAATTGAGGTAGAGAGTTTAGACCTTTCACCAAATTTCTAAATGAGCTAGGGATTATTCATAGACTCGTATGCCCTCATACCCACCATCAAAATGGTGTGGTTGAGAGGAAACACAGGCATATAGTGGACATTGGCCTTACCCTATTGAGTCAAGCTTCCTTACCCCTAACCTATTGGGACTATGCTTTTTCCACAACAGTTTTCCTCATTAATAGGTTGCCTACCTCATCCATTTATTTACAGGTTCCTTATACTCTACTTTTTAACCAATAGCGTAACTATAAATTTTTGAAAGTTTTTAGGTGTGCTTGTTTTCCCCTACTTAACCTTATAATGCCCACAAGGTTGATTTTAGGTATCAAGAAAGCCTCTTTCTCGGCTATTCAACCTCTCACAAGGGATCTAGATGTTTATCCCCTAGTGGGAAGCTATACATCTTCAAAGATGTGTTTTTCAATGAAGCAAGGTTCCCTTATCCTGATCTTTTTCCTAAGCCCACAACATACAACCTCCTGCAAAAGGTGTCGCTATTTCACCTTTTAGTTTTACTCCCCTCATCAATTCTCTCTCATCTAACTATATTGTCTCCCCTACTCATAACTCTAGTCCTGAACCTGGTGGTTTCACTACTGCAATAGGTCTCTAAGCCTACCACAACAGTGTCTCCTTCTGAGTTAAATTTTCCACCTTGAGAGCCTCCTCTGTCTGAAGCAGGCCTCCTCTATCTGAAGCAGGCCTCTCTAGTCAGTCTGCCTCAAGGTTCATACCACCTAGTGTCAATATTGAATCATTGTCATCATCGACCTCTCCAGTTCATCTAGTCCCTCAACTCAGTCTGTGGCTTCCACTTCCACTTCTTCAGAAGAGAATGTTCCCTCTATCCCATCTATGGCCATTCTCGTTTCTGACATGCCTCTTAACTTGCACCATATGCTAACTAGAGCAAAATTTGGATTTTCTCAACCCAGACTTCAACCAAGGCTTCTTCTCACTCATACCGAGTTCAAAACTCTCAAATAAGCTCTTGCTGACCTCCATTGGAAGGTGTTGATATTTGTAAATATAGTATTAAAAATATTTGTATATCAAATAGTTCCACATCAAATATACCATGTAATTAGTTATAATATCTCTATATATAATAAAGTCTCCGTAGTGATTTTCAAAACACACGGTTTATTCAAATGTCTCTTAGTCTCTTGTACTTCAACATGGTATCTAGAGCCTGGTAAGAGGAAATTCTTTCTTCGTCGTACTTTACCCGGTTGACCCACTGTCTTCCGGTGAGAGTTAATTTTTTGCAAATCGTGTCATCACTCGGTTTGCCTCTCACTTTTTAAAATTCTCCGGTAACCTACCAGTAGAAGCCTCCACATGTGACAGCACGTCCGACGGCTGATCCTGACAATTTTTCCACCGCTCCACTCTCCATAGGGAAATTGTTTTAGATACGATACTCATGGCTACTCCTCATAACTTTACGCCAAATTAAGATGATTTTCTCAGGTGGTATCAGAATTATCAGAACTTAGATTCTACTACTTCGATAGAACACACCGGTAATTTATCTGCTTGTCTCTCTTAATCATCTTCTCTTGGATCTTGGGTCCTTGATTCTGGTGCGTCTGATCATGTTACCGGTAATAAAAATCTTTTCTCTTTCCTCTCTACATTAGGTTTCTTACCTACTATAACTTCTGCCAATGGTTCTCAAACCCGATCCAAAGGGATTGGTACTGTTCAAATTTTATCTTCTCTCTTGATTACTTTTGTCCTCTATGTACCTAATTGTCCATTTAATTTACTTTCAGTCAGTCGTTTAACTCGTTCTCTTGATTGTAGTGTTACCTTCACTAATAGTAATGTTACCCTGTAGGATCGGAGTTCGAGACAGACGATTGGTGTCGGATGTGAGTCTCAAGGCCTTTATTAACTCTCAGTGTCATCTCAGACATGCCCAGCCAAAGATTCTCCACTCACTATCCATGCTCAGTTAGGTCATCCCAATCTTTCCAAACTACATAAGTTGGTGCCAAATTTATCGAAGGTATCTAATTTATATTGTGAGTCGTGTCAGCTAGGGAAACACACTCGTGGTCAGTTTCTCAATCGAGTCAATAAACAAGTTTCGTCCCCATTTGCTTTAGTTCACACTGATGTTTAAGGTCCCTCGCGTACTGTCTCTACTCTTGAGTCTAAGTATTTGTGTCACCTTTATTAATGATTTTTCACATTGCACGTGGTTATTTTTAATGAAGAATAGATCTGAATTATTTTCTTTTTTTGAACAATTCTATCAAGAAATAAGAACTCAATTTGGTGTGTCTATCCGTACCTTAAGAAGTGACAATGTCCGTGAATATTTATCCCAACAATTTCAGAATTTTATGTCACGCAATGATATTCTCCATCAAACATATTGCCCTCACACACCTCAACAAAATGGGGTAGCCGAATGCAAAAATCCGTATCTTGTAGAAACCACTCGGACCCTACTTCTCCATGGTAATGTTCCACTTCGGTTTTGGGGGGATGTTGTGCTAACGACATGTTAACTTATAAATCACATGCCTTCATTTATCCTTAACAATAAAATCCCTCATTCAATCTTTTTTCTCAATTCCCCACTTCACCCAATTCTTCCCCGAGTCTTCGGGTCCACATGTTTTGTACACAATCTCTCTCCTGATCTTGATAAAATCTCAGCTCGATCACTAAAGTGTGTCTTTCTTGGTTATCGTCGATCCCAAAAAGGTTATCATAGTTATTCACACACTCTACAATGATACCTAGTATCGACTGATGTTACCTTCTTCGAGTCGGTTCCATATTTCGAGTCCAGTCACGTAACTCCAGAACCCATTCAAGAAAGTACTCTAACACCTTTTCCGATAGTTATTAATGTCCCGCCTACCATTATCTCTCATACGTCTAGGGCTTTTGACCCAACCACTTCTCGACCACTTCAAACATATCAGCGTCGTCACCCAACGCAAGTCGTCCCTGTCGCTGAGGTCATTGCAGACTCTCCTCCGACGTATCCGCCATCACCGGATCTGATCCTGCAAACTGAGTCTGATCTTCCGATTGCAAGAATATAAATTGCAAGAATGTAAAGTGTTAGAGGTTAGAAGTTAGATGTTAGAAGGAAAATCCAAGTCATAACATTGGGATTATCTATCAGCAAGTCAATGGACTTAAAGATATACTACACCAAGGGATAACCTATCACTAACTCAAAGTGTCAAAAATATGATCAAATGATCACCTACCAACATATTAAATTAGAGGAGATTGAATCAACCAATGGACCATCTATCAATGATTTGAATTGTTGAAGATCTGATCAACCAAGCAATCACCCAAGTCAAGACAACAAGATGAACAAGATTGAATTAAAAATATTTTAAAAGGATTTAAAAATGGAAATTAAAAGGAAAATTTAAAACAAATGGTAAAATGTAAAAGAAATCGTTGAGAAAATTATGAGAAGTCGGAACTATTACAAGTGATCAAATCTCAAAAGTTGGATGCAAAAATATTAAAAAATGATTGAAAATAAAATCATAAATGAAATTAAAACGAATATGAGAGTAAAATAGCAATAAAATGCTAAAGTTATTTCAAAAATTATGAAAAAAATATATTAGATGCAAAATATTTTTAGGGATTTTCTGTAAAAAAAAATTGGATCAAAAATGAATTAAAAATCATCTAAAATTAAATCAGAAAATAAAAAGGAAAATAAAATGAAAAAATAAAATAAAATAAATGTTTGAAAATGGCGCCAACGGCTAGCACGCGTGTCAGGCTGGGATTGGTTATTTTCAAATGTTTAGAACCAAAACGTGCGTATTGAAACTCTTCCTCAACCTTGAGTTGATTTTGCAAGCTTCATGAACTCATGTTTTTAGCAGGAATCAAGCATGAATTTAGTTGCATAACACATCATCGTTCATGTCTCTTTGCTTCAGAGTTGTTGATTGGCTCTAAGCAATGAGAATTTGCTCAAGAACAAGAAGAACCCTAGCTCTTCAAAGTAAAATTAAATGATGGATACGCAATACAAATTCTAGGTAGTTAAGGGCTTTTGATTAGTGAACCAAGGTGAAGAGGTCGGTAACTTGTTTGTTCAAGAATTTAACTCGTATCTACCTTTCCAGTTGAAGCTTCGAAGGTCAGCAATGGCATAAATGGGAAGCACGATGCAAGAGGTTCCAATGAAAAGTGATGGTGCAGTTAGCTTCAGATGATGCCGCGAAGCTTTCTGGACAGAGATTTGAGGTTGAAAGAGCTTGAATTGAAGAAACCATAAACTAGTTTTGGAGTGATATCGGGTTCAAGTGAGGGTTTTTCTGGATTTTCAAACTTGCAAATGAAGGCAAATTACTCATCTATTGATAAGAAATGAAATGGGAAGCTCACACATACCAAACAGATCCCAAATCATGTGAGCTAGGGTTGAAAAATGACTTGTAATTGCAAAATCTGGGCTTCGTGCAAAACAAAGTCCATGGCACCATGTTTGAAGCTAGGCCGAATTAAATTTCCTCGTGCGTTTTTTATTTTTCTTCATGCATTTTGTTCCTTTCATTGCAAGGAATTTAGTGCAAAAGGAATCACATCAAAATGAGCTTTGAGCTTCAAATGGCATGGTGGTATGGTTAAGGTCGTGGTAAGGTTCTTTGATCAGGCATTAGGTCAAGCAGTTTCTTGCATATTTGGACAATTTGGGACCTCATGTTCATGCTTGAATAACTTTTGATTTCGTCGTGCATTTTGAGCCAAACATGGGCCAAATGAACTTTGACATAATCTTAACAAAAGGCAAAAGGAATGAGATCAAAAGGTTTCTTGAATTGATCGGAAAAATATAGCAAGTGTACTATTTTTACCGATGTAGTAATAAGGAGTTTTATTTCCAAGTATCGATCTCAGGGATTGCGTAGGAAATACTTATTTAATTTTGATTCTATCAGAACAAAAATATAATGGTTTGGTTGTTTTAGGAATTTCAGCAATAAACACAAAAGACAGTAAAATATAATTGATTAATATAAAATATGCTAGGGGAAGTGGTTGATTTAACAAGTTACGAATTCAGTCAAGATTTCCTTAATACCTATGAAACATTCAATTACCTAACCTCAGAATGTTCTTCCTTAAGTCCTTAAGGAAGAAACTATTAAATTACCAATTCTTACTCAAATGTCCATTCAATTAATCATTGGTTTTAATCATAAACAATATCAAGGTTTTCGGTGGTTTACAAAAGTGACTAGTCCTAGATGATGCAATCATAAACCTAATTGTGTGAAAACCCTAACAATCACAATCCTGTTATTGATAGTCATAGATCAATTTGTATTTGTCCGATACAAAAGCATAATAACATCACACAATTGAATTGAAATAAGTAACTTAGTAAGAAGGAAATCATTCGTTCAAATTCATAACATACGATCAAATCAGGACCACCCCCCTAACATAGGGGGTTTAGCCTCTCATAGTAGTAAACGAAATCATAGTATGAAAATTAGACATTATAAAGAACTAGGAGATTTGGATCTTCAATGGTCGGAACCCTTGAATCTCGTCGTCTTCAAATCCTCCATTTTTCTATCTTCTCAATGCCGTGTTTTCTTTTGTACATCAAAAAGTGTCTTTCTCCTTTCCCTTCCAAGCCTTCTAATAGCTTCAGATGAATCTCTTCCAAGCAAAAGGTCCAAACTACCCTTAATGAGCAGAATAGGTTCACAAAGCAAAAGTTTAGGTTTCCAAGCCGCGCCCAACAACACGGGCCGTGTGTGTACACACGGGTGCCCGTGTGTGCTCTCTAAAATGGCCATCTTTAAATCAAGCTACAATTGCAACAACACAGGCCGTGTTCCTCCACACGGGTGCCCGTGTTAATGCACTGTTTTAAACAACATGGTCGTGTGTCACCACACGGGTGCCCGTGTTGATCTCTGTTTTTCTTCTCCCATTTTGCTTTGCCTGACTAACAACACGGGCAGTGTTGTAGCACACGGGTGCCCGTGTTGACCTGCTGTCTCTTCATATTTTTGCCTTTCTGAGTATCCATAACTTCACTATTAATGCTTTTAAACCTGTGCAATGGCCTGTAACAATAACACTACCAAACGAAGCGTAAAAGAGATCTTTTTGACATAAACTTGTAATCAAATGCAATGCGATACCAAACCAACAAAACATGATAAATGACTCCGAAGCAACTATAAACAAACATAAATCTTACCAAAGTGATGAAAATATGTCGGATTAACGGTGGGAATTCAATGGAAATGGTGACCGATCATGGGGGTCATGACAAAGTTTTGGCCCTGGAAACTTAGCCCTTTCCAAAATTGAAGTCCTTAGGGGTTGAATTGATGCTTGATCCTTGAACCAAAGTTATAGAGGAACTCATTATGAACATTTAACTTAAACAAACTTGTCAATTGGTTGAAAATTGAAGAAGCTATGGGGTTTGGACCAAAAGTAAACCATACTTACAAATTAGGTCAACCAAACTTGTGCCAACTTGTGCAAACTTGAAGTTATCTTGCATCCCAAGCTAAAATGATGATGGAATGAGCATCAATTCAAGATAACTTGATTAAAGCATTAATGATCTTGAGGTTGTCTTGAAGATTCAGTGATGTGGCATAAACACATGAACCACCCTTGAATCAGTGAACCACACTTGTATCTTTCTTGACCAAAATGACCTTTGTTTTGTCTTGAATTGAGGCATGATCACCTATATGAACAAAGGAACAAACAAGTACGATCTCTTATTGATGCTTTGGTTAGTTGATGAGTAAATCAAAGTGAAAAAACCCTAATGTTAAGATCAAACAAAGAATGTGGCCATGCTGGTGAGCCAATGACCAAATGCAAAAGGTCATGCTAAAGTTATGATGATGCATGATATGATTCCATGTATGAAAATTAAAGTAAGAAAAAGGTAGGAAAATTGAGGGTAAATTGTGGGGTATAACAAATATCACCACAGTTGTTCTAAACAATCGTGGTAATAAGTTCACAATTTTTAATTAAAAAAAACATTGGCGCCTGAATTTAGAGATATCACCATGGTCCTTCAAAGGACCGTGGTAACATGGGCGTTGTTGTATATACTTTTTATATTAGTGTAGAAAAAACTTTGTCATATATTTCAAGTACATGATAACTTGCCTACTTTCAATAAAAGTCACGTTCAGTTACAAAACTATGACTTTTTTCGATGGAGACTATAATAGCTAGGAATGCTTCTCCATTTTATTTGGAACCATATTGTTTTTAACCAACTACGTTCAAATATTATTAGTTACTCCAAAAATTCGATTTTATTGTATTTTCTTGGTGAAAAAAATTACCCTTGCAAAATATGAGGATATTCTTCCATTCTTTATTCTTTTTCCCTTGCTAATTTTCTATCTATAAATTACTAATGATATATTTTTTAGCTACTTTACATATATGTTACTAACTTTATATTGATTGATAGAAGATGAAAAGATATATCTAAGTTTCAACTCAGTTAACAAATCTAAGGGAAATGACTTTGATACTTTTGAACATTTAACTCCTGAATTCTTAAGTTGTTTGAAAACTTTTGGCTTGCCAAATCATTCAATCAAGTTGAAAATAAGCACAAGTATTATGTTGTTGCAAAATTGGGATCAATATGAGGGGTTATGTAATGGTACAAGACCAACCTTTACAAGACTTTCTAATCATGTCATCGAAGCAAAAATAATTTCAGGATTTTTTTTTGGAAATATCATTTATATCACAAGAATGTTGTTGTCCCCTTCCCAATCACCATGGCCTTTCAAGCTTGTAAGAAGACAATTTCCTATTATTGTCTCTTTTATCATGATTATTAATAAGTCTCAAGGACAATCATTGGACTACGTCGGTTTATACTTACCTAAGGAGGGTTTTAGTCATGGTCAATTGTATGTTGCATTTTCTAGAGTCAAAAGCAAGCAAGGATTGAAAATCTTAATTTATGATAAGGTGAAACAACGTTTGGAGGCAATTTATTTTCTCACCCTTATGATGTGGCTCACACCTCTGAAAACCCAAAAATACCCATAGGAATTTTCGGAGATGCATCTCCGAACACACCTTAAATCTCCTCATCCTTCGCTAATCAAGCAATCACCCCATTTTTGCAAAAAAATTGATCTGGAGATGCAACTGCAAATATTTCTGGGGTTAATTAGAAGATTCATATCTTAAAGCACCTTGCTTACTTCGTAAATCAATAGCCACCCCATAAATAAATAAATTTCTTAAATAATAAGTTGGGGTGTTACACATTCTAGTAAAAAGTTTAAGATGCGTGCAATGTTATTTTGCACAATGAACGACTTTCCTGCATATGGTAATTTAGCTAGATATAGTGTCAAAGGACATAAACCGTGTCCTATATGTGAATATGATACCTGTTTTTACCAGCTTGAATTTAGAAAATAGACCATTTACTTTGGACATCGAAAATTTCTAAAACACAGTCATCCTTATCGTAGATTGCTGAAGGCTTTTAACGGAGAACGGGAGTTTGAAAGCACTCTTAAACCTTTAACTGGCGATGAAGTTTATCAACAAAAAGAACACCTTAATGTTGTCTTTGGAAATAATAAAGGTGGTTTCGTTGAGAGAAATATTTGGAAAAAGAGATCGATGTTCTTTGATCTTCCATATTGGTCTAGACTCGATGTAAGACATTTTCTTGATGTGATGCATGTAGATAAAAATGTGTGTGATAGTTTGATAGGAACACTTCTAAACATTCCAGATAATACTAAAGATAATAAGAATTCCCGTTTAGTTATGGTGAAGATAGGTATATGATAACGGTTAGCTCCATAAGATAAAGGAAAAATATATTATTTACCTTTGGCATGTCACACTCCATCTAAAAAGGAAAAGAAACTTTTTTGCGAGTGTTTGCATGGTATCAAAGTTTTTCAAGGTTACTCTTCAAACATCAAGAAACTTGTATCAATGAAATATCTCAAGTTAATTGGATTAAAATCTTATGATTGGCATGTCTTGACGAAGCAACTTCTATCAGTGGCTATCTGTGGCATCATTCCAAAAAATGTAAGAGTAATTATAACTAGATTATGCTTATTCTTCAATTCTATGTGTAATAAAGTTCTTGATTTCAAAAAATTAGATGAGTTAGAAGAAGAGGCTGTAATAATATTGTGTCAATTGGAGATGTATTTCCCTCCATCATTTTTTGAAATTATGGTTCACTTACTTGTTCATCTAGTCAGAGAAGTAAGATTTTATGGTCCAATTTATTTAAGGTGGATGTATCATATATAGCGATACATGAAGATATTTAAAGGATATACAAAGAATCATCACCGACTGGAAGCTTTGGTCGTTGAAAGGTACATCATAGAAGAAACTCTTGAGTTTTGTTCAAACTATTTGTCGGAAACAAAATCTATTAGAATTCCAAAGTCTCATCATGCTCACATATTTGAAGGTAGAGGTATTTAAGGTTTAAATGTTAAGTAAATGAACCAGGATGTAGCACTTAAAGAAAATTTCTATATATTGAATAATCTTAATATAGTTGAACATTACATAGCTACACACAAAAAAGTTATAAAGAAAAAGTATCCTGAATGAATGACAAGTGGTTGTTGACACGACATAACAAGGAATTGATAAGTTGGTTTAATAACAGTATTTCTAATGATGATTGTGCATCCAAGACAATTAAATAGTTATCGTACATGAAAAAATTTAATGTGATAACTTGGACGGCATATGATATTTCTAATTATTCCTTTTATACAAAAGCAAAAGATGATCAAAGTACAATGCAAAATATTTGGGTTATGGTTGAGGTCGAATCCATGTATTTCTCTAGTTTGAAAGATAAGAATCTTATTTTAGCGACCACTACGTTCTATGGTGTCACTGAGGAGATTTTGGAGATTGTGTATGTTATTTTCAAAGTGCCTTTATTTAAATGCAAGGGGGTCCCAATAACAATGATGTATAAACTGATGAGTTAGGATTCACACGGGTTGACCTTACAAAGGAAACTTATAACACCGAACCATTCATCATGGCTACTGAAGCAAAACAAGTTTTTCATGTGACAGACCAAACAGACTTATCGAAGAGATGGTCAATTATTCTCAAAGGAAAACACATTCCTCATAGTGATGATGAATGTTTTGGTATTTCTTCCACTCCTTCTTATGCAACACAAGTTCCTACTTCATATGAAGAAGTTAATAGAGATGATGTACATGATATTCGTAACGATCATCAAGAAGGCATATGGGAAAATTAACAAGTAAGTATTTTATATTCTTCTTTCATAATTTATTGTATGTTATAATTTCTAATGATATTATTTTCTAATAACTATTATTATTTGAAATTATAGGTGTTTAAAGTCAAGACACCAAGATACAAGACACAAAGACAACAAGATAGTATTATTTGATGCAATGATATGTACATTGTAGATTGTTTTGTTTCATTTTGGTTTTGATGTAATATACAATTTTTGGTTCCTAATGGAATTGTGTCATTGATGTAATACAACTTTTGGTTTCTAATGGAATTGTGCTATTGATGTAATACAATATTTTGTCTAATTCAATTCACAAATTGGTATTGTTGTTTCTGGTCTGATATGATTCAGAAGTATTCATGTTAAAAATTTGGGAATACTGTAAAACTGAAAAATATATTTTATACTGTAAAACTGAAAAATATATTTTAAAAAACACATAATTTCAAAACGGTTTTTAATTCAACTATTGTTATAAGTACATCGCTATCCAAAATAATAAAACACAAGAATGGCGTTGCAGGGATTCGAACCCTGGGCCTATCACTAGTGGAGAAAGAATAATTTACACCAGCTTTTAATTCATTTTACACCCGTTATTATATGGTGTAAATTCAAAGGGTGAGAAATGTCTGACGAATTTACACCTGTTTTAAAATGGGTGTAAATAGATGGTATATTACATAATTTTTTAAAGAAAAAACAGGTGTAAATTGAGGGCATGTTACACCCTTTTTATAAAAAATGAGTGTAAATTGTTACATATATACATTTAAATCAAACGATTACACCCCATTTGATAAAAAACGGGTGTAAAATGAATAATGCTTACTATGAATATCAAAATATTTACACCATATTTTCTTTAAATAGAGTGTAAAATATAGTATATTACACCCTATTTTAATTATCACGGGTGTAAAATATTTGATAATTATATTATATTTAATTTCACTTACACCCTATTTCACTCAATCAAATATTTGTGTATATTGCTGGACATTCAGTAAACAAATTATTGTCATGCAGAGCACACATTTAATTACGGATGAAATGAGTCAAATAAGTAACAATTCTATAACTTATCATAACCTTTATAAATATCCCTCATATTCACACTTGTGTTGTTACAGATAGAATTTACAGATCAACCACCGATATGAAATTCGGGATCCTACAAATACTTGGCTTTGATGGTGCAGATTGAAAAAGATGCTTGTACACTAGAAGATCCATTTAATGCTATTGTTTCTTTCTTGGGACTTATTTTATTTATAGGAAATCAAAGAAGAAGACTACAAATTCTTAAGCATCGTCTGAATATGAATATTAAGCACTTGTAATAGCCACTAGAGAATTACAATGACTTACTTATCTTCTTAAGGATCTTGATCAATTTTGCATTAGACAGATTATGTTATATTGAGATAGCCAAAGTTTTATGCACATAGCTGCAAAAATTTCTTTCATGAGCACACAAAGCATTTGGACATTGATTCATTTGGACATTGATTCATATTTTCATGAAAGCATTTGTATCATTTGCATGACATCTAGAATTTTTTCATTACTAACCTATTGAAAATACAAAAAGATTTTCTACTTTGTTTGTCTTAAGCTAGGGTTTTGCACCAAGAGCTTTTGAAGATTGATCAATCAAGACTTGGCATGAGTTTTAACATTTCAAACTCCTTATTATTACCAAGTAATCAAGTTACTTCCATCTATAAGAATCGATTTCAAGATCATTCCATCTCAAGTTCATCAAGCCACAATTCATCTGACACTCAAAATTAGGGTTTTGATCAAAGTCAACTTGATGTTGGCTCTTTGACCAAAGCATGATTCTATGGCTTGAGGCATAATCCAAGGTATTAAAATGTGTACTCATAACCCACTCATAAAATTCATATGGCTCAATAGGTTAGGTTCATAAGCATATGAAAGTTTGAACACAACTGATGAAAAAGTCAACAAATGCTTAAAGTCAAAGTTTGACTTTTAAGATTTTTGGTCAACTATGGACTTTTCAAGTCAAGGATTATGAAAATATGATCATTGAAGTCATTTGGTCAAGTTTAGTCAAGAAAATCAAGGTTACTTGCAAAAAGGGCAAAGATGGAGAATTTGAAATTTTTACTAAGTCCCTAAAAAACATGTCCAAGTACCCAACTTTCCAAGCCCATAACTTATGATCCAAGACACCATTTTCTTTGCTTCAACGATCAGATTAAAGACCTTGCTTCATACTTCAACTTTGTCCTAGGTGATAAAACCTCAAAAAATGCACTAATTAGGAGATATGGGGTCATGAAGTGGATGATTCATTTGTTTGTCAAGTGGTAAAACACTTACTGAAATTTTCAGCACGCTGACCTAGTCAAGTGACCAACTTTATGCCATTTTTTCACCCAGATCCCAACTGATTCAGGAAACATGATCAACATGAAAGTTGTATATCATGATTCCATATTTCCAAAATGTCCAAGATCAATAAATTCCCATGCTCAAGCTAAGAGAATCGAATTTGGGAAGACAGCCTCATGGAATGGTTCATAAGTCAAATTCTAAGCCAAAGTACACTACAAATCTAAACAACTCCACAAGTACATGTACTTCTTGCTTCTAAATCTCACTCTAATCAGAAGATCACACACACTTTTGAGCCATTATTCAAGAAACCAAGCCATTACACAATGAATCATTCCATCTTTGGCATAAAGGTTACACTTCCATTTGTGTAAAATGGCTTTAATCCAACATTAAATACCATTGAGCTCCCAAATGGCTTTGGCTCTGATACATACCAACTCTAAACATCAATTCCACTCCTACACTTCAGACAAAGCTCAATAAAACACTCCAAGCCCCTCATGCTTTTGCCATGCTTCCTACTTGGTGTTTTGTGCAAGAACCAACCAAGCAAACAAACCAGTACAAGTCTTAATTATTTTATGATATTTGAGGCTTCTTGAACCCTCAAGGATCCCTATAAATAGAGGACAAAGCCTCATCTATCCACACACCAAGCTTTCCAAGAAAAACTCCATTCTTGAGAGCTTTTCAATCTTAACCTCCATTCTCTCATTTGGCTCGTGCATTCTGCAAACCAAAGGTTCCAATAATCTTCTTGGAACTCATAAGCATTAGGAGAGGCATCAAACATTAGCTGGAAGTAGTGTTGAAGAGGCATTGGACCTTACCCCAATAGGTATATTCTTGCACTTTGAAACTCATCATACATACGTCATTTCATTTTGATTTCGGGAGCAAATATGTAACATTTATTGTGTTAAGAAGAATCATTAGCTTACATGTCATTTATATTGTTGTTTATGTGAAACTATGTTGCATGAAACCTAAAGTTCCAGTTCTGGTTTTTGCCTTCGTGCATCTCCATCTTTGAGTATTAGCCAAAACCTATGGTACCATTGTGTTCTTTGCATTTTTCTATGTGATTTTGATCTTTATTTCATGAAAAATGGTTGATAAATGAGAGAGAGAGATGATTGATGGAAGATTGGAAAAATAGTGAAAAAAAGAAAACGAAAATGAGAGAGAGAGGTTGAAGATGATGTTGAGTTGGCATTGGAAAAAAGTCCATGGAACCCGAATGACGTGGGTTCGAACCTGGCCAGCATAATGTTTATTTTTTCTCACTTGTTAAATGTTCATTTTTCTTCATAACTTCAAAAACCCATAACTTCATGATCCCTTAACCTTTTTGACCCATTCTTTTTGCCACATGTTCATAAGAATGTCTATTTTATGATGATACCAAAAAATCCAAAAAACATTATTTATTTCACCACTTTTTATTGGATAGAAAACATGTACTTTTTAGGTATTTTTAGAGATCCTAATCAATCTCTTTGGTTCATCTCTTGTTTTTTTCTTGTTGTTGAATGTTTGTATGATCATAGCACACTCTTTCAAGTGTTGATTGTTGTACCTAATATGTTTAAACTTGATTATTTTCATATCATGTCTAAATCTATTCACCTTAAAAATATGTTTGGATGAATGGTTAGAAGGTGATTAGGCTCCCACTTAAGTTTGGTCTTATCATGAAATTTGATTCAATTCTAATGTTTATTTTGAGAAGACTTATAATGTGATGCATGTTTGACCTAAATTGGTTCATGTTGTGTTTACCATGTACCAATGAATTCTTTTACCATGTCAAGTATGATTTTGTCTTCACCATCAATATGATGTGTCTTGTGATGTTATGTGAAACTTCGTCATGTCTTGTTTATGCTTATCTCAATGCCTAAAAAACCATGTTTAACATTGTTATCCATACCTTGTGATTACCATTGTACTTAGACATATTTTATGCCATAATGTTAATGCATGTTCAATCTTGTTATTGTTTATATCCAAGGGAAAAGAATCATGACACTATTGTCATTTTGCATGTGTGTGTTCATCTGCATTATATACAACTTTCCTTTCCCCTTAATCCAAAAAACTTCTAGATAAAATCTTAGGCTCCCCTCAATTTAAACCTTAGGATTCTATCTCCCTCTCCTTCTTATAAGCACTTTCATAATAAACTTTGACTTAAGTCATTGTTTCTGCTTTTATTTCTTAATCAAATGCTTCAAAACACTTAAGCATATTCAACGATCTTTTCATAAGACCTAAAAAACACAAACTTAACTCAAACCCTTTTGCCACTTTGGATTTTCCTTGTTTAAAACCTTTTCATAAAAGGATTAGACATGAGTCATCCCTAGTTGAGATTTAAATCTTCTACCCCATAACATTGTTGAGATTGATAACGATTCTTTTCCATTTGGAAGAGATATGTGGCATACTTGTTGATTATATATCCAAGTGAGAGCCCTTCTTTCAATTTGATGCAAAGATCTATCTTCCACATGTTTGTGGTGGTTTAAATGTGAGTTTTCTCCTTAAGATGACAATTTGTCTCTTTCTCATAAAATCAACCCCAACAAATCCCTTCTTACTTTTGAACCCGAACTACGAGGTTTTGATCCTTCACGGGTACGTAGGCATAAGACTTAATCTCTTTCCAAATCATCAAACAATAAAAAATGTTCTTTTTATCATCTCCCAAATTAAATAGAAAACAATTTTAAACCAAACACATAGATCCAAAAGGTTCCTGTAGAGTACTACAGATGCTTAGGGTGCTAATACCTTCCCTTTTTATAACACACCCCCGTACCTTTAGAATCTCCCCCCATTTTGCTTAGCTTAAGTTTAATCTTCTAGCTTTGCATATACATATTGGGCTTATTTTTGAATCTTTTCCCCTCCCCTTGGATAAATTAAAGTTCGGTGGTGGTATTTTGATTCATGAGTCAAGTCTAATCAATAGCTTGGTCTCCGATTCTTCACCGCGACAGTTAGTGCTACATTACATAAAACCATTCCTCCTAGAGTAGCAGTTAATATGAATAACATAAACTCTGTTCTAGCCATTTTTGTACATTAAATGTACTCTATGGATAGAGGAATACATAGATTTGAAGATAGTAAAATAAGAAATTAAAAGATTTCTTTAAAGTTGTTTGCTTGGAAATTTCCCAAAAAACTAATCATGGGTTCTTCTCTCCATCAGAACAACAACGTTGGTATGCTCATTAAGAAACTTGTTGAAGAGATAAAATAGAACCAAGATATCTCTTTTTGATCCAAAGTTGAATCGATCATCAAAAGAAGAATTAGGCCCAAAGTTAGGATCAATTCCGGAAAAAGAAAACTTCCATCGAAAATAAGCAAATGAAAGGCTTTCATAAAAGTTCTCGTAGACTCGAGAATGATATTTTCATTTTGTACATGTTAAATCATGACTTAGTAATTCCATAGGTTATGTTCATGGATTAAGAAAAATGTGAAAAAGTTTTATTTCCCTCTGCCATTCCATGAGTCTCTTCCTTTTTGCATATGGCATCACCATTCCCTTTGGCAGCATCCACTAATTTGGAACTTAATTTGAAAGCCATATTTTGACCAGGACGTTTTCGGGATGCCTCTAATAACCAACGAATGGCAAGTTCTTTTCCTTGTGTCGATTATATTCCAATGGGAACTTGATTAGTCGATTCGCTCACACGTCTTACTTTTACTACTAGATTGGGAGTTACCCGACGTATTGCTTCACGTAAAACGGATAATGGATTCGTTTTTGTCTTTAGTTGAATCATTTTCATAGCTCGATAGATGATTAGATAAGCCAATGATTTTTTTCCATGTTTCATAATACGGTTAGCCAACATGTTAACTACTCGATTACGATAAATTGGATCGGATTTTTCTTTTTTTTTACAGTAATCCTTATTGCCACTCTACAGAATCGTACATGATATTTTCACCGCATATGGCTCATCGTTCAATTCTTTCAATGTAATTCGATCCTTTATCCTCGTTCGATAATCTCCACTTCTTCCCCCAAACCCAAAATCACGAGAACTAATTAAGTCAGTCACGTTTTCATGTTTGAATTGAACACTTATTTTTATTCTCAAAGGAGAAAATTATTCTTTTTACTTATTTCTTTTCTTTTTTCCCATTATTCCTTCGTTTCATCTTGTAAGATCTGACCCATTTTCTTATTCTTCGAAAGGTTAGGTAAGGAATAAAGGATATTATTTTTTTGATCAAAAGTACTATATGAAATTGTTGGATTTTTCTCTTTCTACCTATGTTGTAAGTATACTGTTTAAACCAATATCAATAGAAACCCTTTTTTTCCGTATGAATCAATATTATTCCATTCCAATTCCTTCCCAATATTTCCCAAAGAAAATATAGAATACAGAATTGGATCTTAAATTGACAGGTTAGTGTGATCTTATCCGTGCGGTTATGCACTCTTTGAATAGGAATCTATTTTGTGAAAAATCCCGGCTTTCGTGCTTTGGTGGGTTTTTGAGATCCTTTTGATGACCTATTTTAAAAAGATATCTATCTATTTATGATACGATGATGAATTATGTAAAGCGTGTAGTAGCAACAAAACCAGAGATAATATATGGAAAAGATAGTTCTATTGTATACTATTCTATTATTATATATTAGTTAATGATCTCGGCTCAACGGGTCCTTTCTTTCGTTACGAACTGCCTACATTTTGTCGCTGTGGGCCAAGGAGAAAGGCAACAAGAGGATTGTAACATCATAAAAGCAAGTAGATCAACGTCTTTCCAATATACAACATAGGTTTTGGAAATGAAATATGGTTGGGTTGTCGATCCGAATAAATCATCCTTTTCGTTGAAGTAATTGCCTGCTAGACAAGAGGATAACAAGTTCAAAATTCTGTGTTAATGGTCGGATTACCCCTCTATTTTTTGTTTTGTAATGATGAATCTTATATGTGTTCCTTAAAAAAAATTGTATCTTTTTCAGGGTCTCGGGGAGAAGTGGAAACACATATGTAACTCCAGTTACTTCGTAAATGAAAAAATCTTTGTCACAAGAAAAAAGGGGTTCATCCATTTAATCTTGCCTTTGTTCTGATTTATTTCTATTTTTAAGAATACGGAGTCGGGTTCTTACCCATATTGAATAGAACACTGAGCTAAATCTTATTTATTTAGATCCGGAAAATCCTATGGTTTTATGAAATCATATGATATTGCGCAAATCCATAGTCAATCATATTTCCGATCAGAGCAGTTGACAATTAAATCTAATTTTGCCCATTCAGCTAAGAGTGTTCGATGGAGGCCCGCTTAAGTTAAAAAAAAATAGTCACGTTGAATTTCTTGACCTTTTGACTTAGGATTAGTCAGCTTTTTTAACGATTAGGGAAAAGGGAAGGGGTATAATTCAGTGGTAGAGTGTCACCTTGACGTGGTGGAAGTCATTAGTTCGAACTTGATTATCCCTAAACTCAGTATCTATTTTTCCAATTTGATGACGATATCCAATCTGAGTAGATAAGTGGATAGGGAGTTGACACAAGGGGGATATAATATTTATGGGAGGAAACTCCGGGAGAATAGTAAGCCCATGGATACAAGTCAAGCTATGTCTTCTCAGTTCAGTAACTGAAATCAAATTTAAGTTTAGTAAATGAAATCAAATTCCGAATCAGCTTTGTCTAGAAACAAGGAAACTATAAGTAATGTAACTAGGAAGCTCATGGAGAGTTTGATCTTGGCTCATAATGAACGACGGCGGTATGATTTACAGATGCAAGTCGGACGGGAAGTGGTGTTTCCAGTGGCGAACGGGTGAGTAGTGCGTAAGAACCTCCTTTTGGGATGGGGACAACAGCTGGAAACGGTTGCTAATACCCCGTAGGCTAAGGAGCGAAAGGAGGAATCCGCCTAAGGAGAGGCTCGTGTCTGATTAGCTAGTTGGTGAGGTAATAGATTACCAAGGCGATGATCAGTAGCTGGTCCGAGAGGATGATAAGCCACAATGGGACTGAGACAAGGTCCAGACTGCTACGGGAGGCATCCCTGCGGAATTTTTCGCAATGGGCGAAAGCCTGACGGAGCAATGCCACATGTAGGTAGAGGCCCCTGGGTCATGAAATTCTTTTCCCGAAGAAGAAAAAATGATGGTATCCGGGGAATAAGCACCAGCTAACTCTACGCCAACAGTTGCGGTAAGACAGAGGATTCAAGTGTTATCCTGAACGATTGGGCGTAAAGCGTCTGTAGGTGGATTTACACATGCGGTATGATTTACACATGCAAGTCGGAACCCCGTAGGCTAAGGAGCGAAAGGAGGAATCCGCCTAAGGAGAGGCTCGTGTCTGATTAGCTAGTTGGTGAGGTAATAGATTACCAAGGCGATGATCAGTAGCTGGTCCGAGAGGACGATAAGCCACAATGGGACTGAGACAAGGTCCAGACTGCTACGGGAGGCATCCGTGCGGAATTTTTCGCAATGGGCGAAAGCCTGACGGAGCAATGCCACATGTAGGTAGAGGCCCCTGGGTCATGAACTTCTTTTCCCGAAGAAGAAAAAATGATGGTATCCGGGGAATAAGCACCAGCTAACTCTACGCCAACAGTTGCGGTAAGACAGAGGATTCAAGTGTTATCCTGAACGATTGGGCGTAAAGCGTCTGTAGGTGGATTTTTAAGTTTGTTGTCAAATACCATGGCTCAACCCTGGACAGGTGGTGAAAACTACTAAGCTAGAGTACGGTAGGGGCAGAGGGAATTTTCGGTGGAGCGATGAAATGCATAGAGATCGGAAGGAACACCAATGGCGAAAGCACTCTACTGGGCCGACACTGACACTGAGAGACGAAGGCTAGGGGAGCGAATGGGATTAGAGACCCTAATAGTCCTAGCCATAAACTATGGATACTAAGTGGTTGTACATATCGACCTGTGCAACATTGTAGCTAACACGTTAGGTATCTCGCATGGGGAGTACGTTCAGAAGAATGAAACTCAAAGGAATTGACGGGGGGCTGCACAAGTGGTGGAGCATGTGGTTTAATTCGATGAAAAGTGAAGAACCTTACTAGGGCTTGACATGCGCAAATCCTCTTGAAAGAGAGGAGTGCCTTCGTGACAGGAATGCGACATAAGTGGTGCATGGTTATCGTTAGCTCGTGTCGTGAGGTGTTGGGTTAAGTCCTGCAACGCGCGCAACCCTCGTGTTTAGTTGCCAATGTTTAGTTTGGAACTCTGAACAGACTGTCGGTGATAAGCCGGAGGAAGGTGAAGATGATATCAAGTCATCATGCCCCTTATGCCCTGGGCAACACACGTGCTACAATGGACCGGACAAAGGATGGCAACCCCACGAGGTGAGCTAACTTCAAAAACCTTTCCTTAGTTTGGATTGTAGGTTGAAACTCACCTACATGAAGCCGAAATCGCTAGTAATCATCGGTCATCCATAGGGCGGTGAATTCGTTCCGAGCCTCGTACACACCGCCCGTCACACTATGGTAGTTGGCCATGCCCAAAGTCATTACCTTAACCGCAAGGAGGGGGTGCCAAAGGCAGGGCTAGTGACTGGAGTGAAGTCGTAACAAGGTAGCCGTACTGGAAGGTGCGACTGGATCGCCTCATTTTTAGGGAAAACTAATGTTTTTGTGTAATTAGGTTTTACACTGCATCACTCACACCCCGTTAAAGTAAAGAAAAGCTACATGACACTAGTAGGTAGATTTTCGTTATGTTTCATTTCTCAACGGTGAAGTCACACCTAGCTCAAGAGCTAGCTTATTAACCTATTCAGGGAGAACAGAGAGCGATTTTTGGGTGATTGAGTTTTACACTGTTTCACACCGCTGAAGCGAAGGTTATTTGTCGTTTCTCGACAGTGAAGTCACACCTAGCCAGGGAGTTATCTTATTATCCTATTGAGAGAGGGAAAACTAGTGTTGGTGTACACTTTTTCACACCGTTGAAGCGAAGGGGTTATCAAGGCAAAGTTAGTAGGTGGAAGTCTCCTTTTATTTCCTGTGGGTGATGAGAATGTCAGTGAGACTAATCTCATGAGTTTATTATCCTAGGTCGGAACAACTTGATAGGAGCTCCTCTTTTTTGACCCATGTCGGCCTGTGGGGCGACATGAGGCAAACAAAGGGGAAAGAGAGAGATGGTGTTTCTCTCACTTTTGACATAGTGGGCTCCTTCCGGGGGCCCACACAACGGGTTATTAGCTCAGTGGTAGAGCATGCCCTTGATAATTGTGCCATTGTGCCTGGACTGTGAGGGCTATCAACCACATAGATAGTTCAATGTGTTCATCAGCGCCTGACCTTGAGTTGTGGACCATCCAAGGCACATTAGCATGACTCACTTCTCCTGTTTGAACCGGGATTTGAAACCAAACACCTCCTCATGAAGACGTTTTTATGAAAATTTATTTTATAGATAATTCTACCTATATTTTTTGTGAGGGTAAGATAAAAATTCCTCCAAACATGATCGTACTTTAATAAAAAAAAATTTATCCATTTGATTGTTGATAAAAATAAAGGTACTTTAATAAAAACAGAAACTAGAACAACGTACGAATAAAAATAAAATCTTTTTAAGTTTACATTACTAACCTACCTCAAAAGAAATTGTTAATCATAAATTGTCATGACAGTTATAATGAATGCTCCTATTGAACATAGTATCTTCTATCATTTGAGTATTTAAATCTAAATTGACAAGTTCCTCTTCTTTGATGTTTCTATAATAGAGTAAATTGTCATGACAGTCATAATGAAGAATCAATGTAAATGTTCCTACAATAGATTAAACACAGACAAAATTTAATTAGGTTCAAACATATATGTTTTATTCATTAGATCCATAATATTTTCCCAAAAATAATCTATTTTTGCACAAAAAAGAAAAGATATTCAATTTAAATATACAATTATAATATACATATAGAAAGAAAATTAGATTACTAACCTCCGATAGAAAAGATTCCAATTGAAAAGGATATCTCTTATAACTTGTTATCTGACAACAAAAAGTTTCGTTTACTTGAACGCCAGCCTCTTTGATGACTTGAATATTCAAATCAAAACATGCTAATTCATAATTAGTTTTTGTGAAGATTATATTTCCTTTATTCCCAGCTCCAATAGGACGATAAACACATTGTAAGGGTCCAACATTAAAAAGTTTCGTCCACGACTTCTTGACTCCGATTTCACCCAAAATAAATATTTAAAAACATTCTATTTTTTAAAATGATTTGAGATCAAGGCAATGGAACCATTTAACAGTAATAAGTATCATTAAGAATGTGTGGTTTGGGCCTAACTCAACCCTATAAAATCGGTTGGTAGAGTAACCTCCGATAGAAAAGATTCCAATTGAAAAGGATATCTCTTATAACTTGTTATCTGACAACAAAAAGTTTCGTTTACTTGAACGCCAGCCTCTTTGATGACTTGAATATTCAAATCAAAACATGCTAATTCACAATTAGTTTTTGCGAAGATTATATTTCCTTTATTCCCAACTCCAATAGGACGATAAACACATTGTAAGGGTCCAACATTAAAAAGTTTCGTCCACGACTTCTTGACTCCGATTTCACCCAAAATAAATATTTAAAAACATTCTATTTTTTAAAATGATTTGAGATCAAGGCAATGGAACCATTTAACAGTAATAAGTATCATTAAGAATGTGTGGTTTGGGCCTAACTCAACCCTATAAAATCGGTTGGTAGAGTAAGGACTGTCCCCACTTATAAAAACATGTTCAGACCATATATTGTCCAATGTGGGACTCTCAACACACTCCCTCACATGTTAAGAATGTGTGGTTTGGGCTTAACTCAACTCTACAAAATCAATTGGTAGAGTAAGGACTGCCTCCACTTATAAACACATGTTCAGACCATATATTGTCCGATGTGGGACTCTCAACAAATGTCTCCTCGACCAAATAAAATCATAACGTTTACACCTATTTAAAGAGAAAGGTGTTGTACACAATATCTCATTCGTCAAATTAAATGACACCACACATTTATCATGTGTTCCCCACCCAATGACACACTCCATTCATGGGAGATTTATAGGGTTTTACATTCTCAACAAACTCTCCGTAGCCTTTATATATCTATTTAGAATTTATAGCAATAACAACTGAATTGGATTGTATTGTTTTATACTTATTTTAAAAAATTAAATAAGCAATCTCAATCAAATATTGTTCTAAATATCTTTTTTTTTATATAGTCTCAATCAAATTTTAATTTCAATTTCATGCTTTTTAATTTCTATACTATAAAAATAAAATTAAGTACCAAACTTAGCATTCTCTTTTCATTATGCATTGAAATAGAACTATATTTTATAGACAAGTAGGAAATGTGTTTTGTTATCACTCAATTGATACAGTGATGAGAATTTTTCCTACCACCCCACACTTTAAACCGGCACTCTATATGAACAATAATTTTGTTATTGACTAATAAATTCGATTTTTTTAAGTATCGTCAAGTATTAAATCATTCGGCATAGTATTAGATTTTTGTATTTATATCATTCGGCATGGTATTAGATTTTTGTATTTATATGAAGAAATATTAGATATTGTAAAAATTGATCGAATCTTTTGAGATTATTTGAAGAATTATATGGAATTTTCCAAATATTTTGATAAAAATATAATTTTCTCAGATATTATACGAAGAAATGTCAATTTTTTCAAATATTTGGTGCATGTATACCGGATCTTTTAAAATATCTGATGATCTATATTGCACATCGAATATAATGAAAAATCCGATACATATCAAATTTTCATAATATTCAAAAAAATTGATAGGTAGTGGGGATTTTTGTAAAATCCTCAAATTTTTGAATTTTTTTAACATAACAATTAAACAATACAACAATTAACCCAATAAAATATATATATATAATGCAAAATATATTATAATATCAGGACAAAAAAATGTTAATTTCCTAACTTCTTTTCCCCAGTGCATTATATGTCTGCAGATGCTTTTTTCTATGCTTTTACACCTCTACTACAATCATGTCTCCATCGGCTAGTAACGAGAGACAACGACAAATTGGTTTCAACTTCATCCTACTCGCAACTATGGATGAAGATACAACTAATGAGAAGAAAGTGATGTTAAGATTCTTGGATAACGAGACCAATATGACATTGTATCTAGAAGCAATAGAGTAACTCATATCAGGAATTATCACCCATTTGTCATGACCCTGCACACCTAAGCTAACTACTCACAACGAACTCTTAACTTCATAGACCATGTCATAGAACACATTGGAATACATTTGATGGTGTTGATAAATTCCGACATCTAATTGTGTCTGAACCAAATGCTAGGACTATTCGCCTCATCCAAGTAAATCTACAATAACACGAAACCACAATTTCCATCTTGACCCACATCAACAATGTTATCAATGTACTGATGTAAAAAAAATAGGAAATTGAGACAGGTAAAGAAGTTTTGAAGAATGACTAACTGGTTGACTTTTAGTTTGTTTTGTACATGATCTCTTTGTAGTCTAACTTTTGTGCGAGTCCTCGACATACTCCCACTATGAAGGATCACGATGCATATCTCTCTTTTGACCCTTTTTACTCTTCATAATTCCCCTATTTGGCTTGTACTTCACTGGTGGTGGACACATCTAAGTTGTGAATGAATGTGTTAGTTCCCAGACTTTTTTCTTCATCATCCTCTGGCCTACAATATACAGTGTACTAAAATAACTCTTCAATTCTTCACAATCTCTTTCTAAATCCAACGATGTCTCACTATCTTCTTGAGTGACCTCATTGTATAATTTCTTCCAAAATACATGAATTGATTCTAATGGAATATGCTCACCTTGTATTTGAAGACCGACAAGTTGACACGCACAACATAACTCATGTGTTGTTCTAATGAAGCAACCACGTGCATCTTTCACAGAATAATTTTTTTTACTCTTTCCAACTCCTTTCCAACGTGTTGTGTACATTGTCTTGAAACAAAGTCGTGCAATCTAGAGTAAAATGAAGTGTTATACATATGCTCAATGTTGGCAATACTTTTTTTAAATGATACTCTAATTGAACATAGTTGCAACTTCAATATGGTGTTCACATCATCCCAAATTCTGCATAAATCTTCCTGGTTAGTAGACAACATATTTTTTAGTCTCCAATTAGCAGACTCAACCCTAAAAAACATTGTCATACGGTGAACTGACTTTTTGTGTTTTTAATCGCAATGTCGCGGTTAGCAAGAGTCGCCACCGACTTTTCTTTTATCCAATAAGGAAAGGTGGAAAAGAACAGGAAAGACCTTAATTTAGATTCTTAGGTTCGGGAGGTACATTATACAAAGGGAAGGTGTTAGCACCCTTTGTATCCATGGTTATCCATGGGCTCTTAATTGCTCAATCATTTATGTTTTTCTAATTTAAAAAAAAGTGTTTGAGAAATGTATAGGAAATGTTTTGAAAAGGAGAATTTAACTTTGTAATGATTCTTGTATGAATGTATACAAAGTGGTTATCTCGTTTAATTTTGAAAATAGTTTAGAAAAATAGTTTGGAAGTGCGAGGTGTGAAAAGTATTTTAGGTTATGAATGAGCAATTAAGGGTTATACCTGTCCGAGGTCTTTCCGGGCATTTCCTATCCTTATGAGGGTAAAACTGTCCTGACTATTGAGAAGTAAGTAGTTTTATCCTTTGGATGTAAAAGGGTCATCGTAGGGTCATCGATAGGTCACTGAAGGCAACAGTTGTAGGGATACCTTAGCATTCGAAGGGACTATCATCATTTAACCGTAGGCTACACCGAAGGGTCATCGAGGGACACAATCGTATTTTCGAAGGCAACATCCGAGGGACTATGATTTATTTTATGATGATTTAATCGAAGGGCCATTGCTAAGTGTATCCCCACATTCGCGGGACGTGACCTTAATACCGTAATATCATAAGGCAAAAGAGAGGTCCAAGATCACATATTTAAAGGCCGCATTTTAAAGTTAATTAGGTGATTATGATGAATCTCCACATTAAAATCAATACATTAAAAATAATACATTAAAATTAATACATTAAAATTAATTATTAAAATTAATTATTAAAATTAACACATTAAAATTAATTAGGCAATTTAGGGTGAGCCTCCACAATGGTATCCCACAAATAAAGTGGAAGACCTAACGGCAATCTTTTCCTGGGCCATATGAACCTTTGCAAAATTCAACAAACGGGTTAGCATACCAAAGCAGGGTGTAATCGAGGAGTTGCACCAAAGCAGTAATAGTATCAGGTAAACAAAGCATGGTTATAATAAAACAGGTCAGAAGGGCAAAGATCAAAACAGAACGAAAAAACAGCGGCATCCATTACAACAATTCAAGGTATCCAGGCATACTTAAGTCTACATACAGAACCCCAAATATATTGATGAATTCAATTATAATATCACATGGGAATTCGGAACGTAAAGCGGCGATAGTAACGCAAACCTGTTTGTAATTGAATTGTAACCTTGAATTGGCACTCTTAGGGTTGATGCCGGATTGAGTTGAGCGGTGACGCCGGCTTTTCCTTCAGGGTTTCCTTTAAACAACAAATTAAAACGAAGGAAATAAGCTAGATCCTAACGTAAGGTTAGATTCGGTAAAAAGGTGCACAATAGTTTCCGTTGCAGAAACTATTGTGCGAAAAGAATTAACTAAATGCTAAAAAGGAAATGGGAAATTGCAAGGGGAGCAGTGTAGAACTCGTAATAAACAATGACTAAGCTACTGGAAAAGAAACTATGCAAAAGCAAAAACGGCAAAAGGAAAAAAAATGTGGAAAAGCCTCCCTTTTTAGGTTTTCAAGGTGGCTATTTATATTGGTGTCGTTAGGTCATGCCTGCTGCCCAAAAAAAAGTCTTCAACGCGCGTGGATATAAGGCCCAACATCCCTCAACGTATCTTCAAGTCTCCGAAGCATTACCTGCGCCCACAAAGTAGGGGAATGGTGTGACGTTCGTCACACCATGTGTGACGTCCGTCACAAGGTTGTTTTGCGTGACGCTCGTCACGCCCTCTATGACGTCCGTCACAGGCACAGCATTTGTGTCTTGCGCTTTGGGCTGGACTTTGCTATTTGATTCTTTTTCTCTTTGCACCTCCTTTTCTTCCATTTTACTTGTGCTTCAAAATAAGCCACCTGAGACCAATAGGAAGAACATACCGCGTAATATCTAACAACATAAAGTGAACTGAAATAAATGATGATAAAATTTAATTGAATTAAGTCTTATAATATAAGTTCATGTTATCACTAGGCGAGTGTGTAGCGAACAGGCCAGTTTGGGTCATTCGTGAGCTGAGCCTTCGTTCCTTTAAGATCAGTGCCGTAAAAATGGGTCGGAGTGCCCTGAAAAACGTCTTGAAATATTAATGGGCAAATTTTGGGGTATGACAAACATAAATAGAAAAAATATTATAACTTGATAATTAGGAATGTAATATATTCAAATTCACATTGATGTACCTGTCTTTTTAGCGTGTTCCCTATATGAACGAGTCTATTAGTCCATGCATCAACAAACCTTTCTTTATAGGGTGTCAACCATGTTTCGTGAACATAGTAAACAAATAAAGGAATATCAACACATATTACCTCAAAATGCTTCAAGTGTTCTACAAACTCAGACTCTGTATTCAAATACATGATTTTGTTTCGGAGATCCATAACATGCTCTTTCCTATGAGATTTGGAATACTCCTTACACTTCATACTAACATTATTTGAAATATAGAACATACACAACATATGAGTTGAGTTTGGGAACACAATTTTCATGTCATTCATCAATACCAGTTCCCAATCTATCACCAAAACCTTCGATAGCAACTTCTCGGAAGCGAACAAATCTTTCAGCTTCTCCGTGTCCATGTGAAGTTTTCCTTCCTTTCATGTTCCAAATAAACAAATCCAACCGAAAATGTCAACTTCATTGACGTAATACCTACAATCTCAAGTAGCGAAAGCCAATACCTATTTATTTTATATGTAAAGTAAATAATCAACAGCTTCCCATAATCAAATAAATTAAAAGTCATATTTTTGGATAATCATGTACCTGTTTGCTTTGTATGTACAATAAAAATTCAACACCAAATGAAACATGTTCAACAACTTCAGCAAATTAGGAAGTGTCCAACATATATGAGCATCAATATTTGAATTGTCCCTGTTTTTGGTCCAATATATGTATTTCTCTTCATGAATATGACTTAGCAGATGTTGCATTTCAATCAATGTTCCTCTTTTGCTCGTCTTGCATGTAGATCTTGCCTTGTATAAATGGGTAACGCTAGTAAGATCTTCTAGATATCTATCTTTTAAAGAAACAACTATATACCTTAGAGTCATATTGTATTTTGTCACTTCATTCACAAATTGACTTTCATGAGATTTTAAATGGCCTAATATGTCATGGCCATCTAAGTTCGTAGCTAATTTATGATTGTGAAACTCAGATAACCTTCCAACCGCTACCACTTAGCACAGATCTCGGTATAAATGAACATTTTAATTTCATATTATAACTACCTTCAGAAGAATATTTTATTTTGTAGTTTCCTCCTCTCTCACAACCCATAATATATTTATATTTCCTCCTTCTGATCTCATTTGTGGTATCAAAATGAATAATAACACTAATACCATGATGTTTACAAATGGATTGTGCCCATGCTAACACGTCAACTCGGAAGGAAATATATATATATATATATATATATATATATATATATATATATATATATATATATATATATATATATATATATATATATATATATATATATAATCAATAATCAATGTCAGAGATACCAAATATAACACCCCAAATTTGATTAACTAATTTAATTGAATTATTTAGAATTTTATTTGATTATTTAATGTTTTAATTAAAACAAAATTATGTGGCTATGAGGGTGTAATGGTATTGGTATGGTGTGGTGAGAAATAGATGTTAGCTAGAATGTTTAAAAAATAATTAGAATATTGGCATTTTAATTAATAATAGAATATAGTTATTTATTTATTTAATTAGAATAAAATAGATAATTAGATTTTAATGGAAATAAGAAAAATAGAGAATATAATAGTATTAGTATTTTTATTAGAATAAAATTAGAGATGAGAAGAGCATGTTGATAAATAAGAGGATAAGTGAGAGTAGTGTTGGAAGTCTCGAATTGAGGAAGATTATATTACTAATAAAAAGGTTAGTAAATGGGTTTTGGAGTTTTTCCACGTAAAAACTAATTTGTCGTAAGAGGCAAAAGCTATGAAGGTGTGAAAAACACAAGAGCGGGGGGAGTTTAATTGGGTTTTAAAAATAAAAGCTTTTTACCAACTCAAAAATATCACTCAAATGTTAATAACAAAGAGATAAAAACACAAGTATTTTTATCCTATTTCGCTAGAAACTCAAAGATACTCCAGTCCACCCGCCAAGGTGATTTCGCCTTATACAAAAGGACTTAATCCACTATAATCAACTGATTACAATAATCACAAAGAATAACCTTCTTTGTCTTCTCAAAGATCCGACTATACCCTAGTCTCCTTAAGGAATCACAAAAAAATAACTTTCTTTATCTTCTCAAGGATCCGACTATACCCTAGTCTCCTTAAAGAAAATCAAACAAACAATTTGAATAATATTTTGTGTGTTATAAGTTGCTTATACACAATATTTTTTACATAAATGAAATACAAATACTTAAAGAAAATATGTGTACAAAAATTGATAGCTTTTCACAAAGAAATAGACTTGTCAAATGGTTGCGACGCTTCAGCTTTCTTCAAGTCTTCAAGTCTCACTTATATAGCATAAGAAAAGAGATTGTTGGAGGGAAAATGGGGATACCAAATAGAGCGGCTATCCACTATTAGAATGGTGAAAGGAGTGACACATAGTATTGTCCTTCGCCCACAATTTCAGTGACATGTGTTATGTATAGTACCGCCATTTCCCCCGATATTAGGTAGTGGAAGTAATATTTTATTTGTACCATGTACTATTTGATCACGTATCCATTTTGATCTTATCTTCAAATTCATTGGCTTATGACGAAAGTTGATGAAACATGAAATGAACAAACACACAACTAGATTCAGAAACTTCAAAATCTTTAGTCAGAACCTTGACAATGTCAACAGTCTGGCTTGGGATCTTCAACATCTTTAGAATCTTCAAACTCTTCAGTCAGAACCTTGATAACCTCAACGTCTGACTTGAGATTTTCAGAATCTTCAGCTAAGTAACAAAACTTCAGAAGCTTTCCATTCTTCAGAAGTTTGATGATCAGAGTCACGTCCAGAAGCACAAACTGAGAGAACGTTGCACCAGCAACATAACGTCTCCTCATTAGCTTCTCAGAAGTGAATCAACACAAAAGAAGAAGGATCATTGCACCAACAACTTGGACATCTTTTAGAACTTCTCATGATTAGCGCAGAAGCAAATTTGGAACATAATATTCAGAACTGATGACGTTGCACGTCATAAACTCATAATCAGAATTGGTTGTTAAAGTTACACAATAACAAACCATTAGGGTACCAAAATTGTTCTCACACAAATAAAATATTGTTATCATCAAAACTCAAGGTATAAATGCAGAACAAAATCTTGTTCTAAGAAGTTGGGGTTAAAGGAAACTCCATTGTTAGAGTTTCAAGTTACGTCTTGCTGGAAAATCTAAGGTAAGGCGGGATTGCTCCTAATATTGGTGCAGATTAAATGTTGGGTAGAGGGAAATCCTCAATCCCATTAGATTTTATTTACTTTTTATTCCTTTGGATGAACGTTGGATGAATTGGTGTTGAATTCTTCAATTTTGTGGTATATGTGATGTGATATGTGAAATTCATGCACTGTTATACCATAAAAACTAGGTTTTCTTATTGATGAAATTTCTATAAAGGTGTGTTCACATGTTATTGTGAAATTGAAGAGCAAACCATGTCAAATCCATGATTATATGATAAAATTGCATGTTAATTAGTGGATGATTGAAATTTTGATGTTAAATGTTAATTCCCTTGTGTTATTGTTCGATTTAGGGCCAGGGAATGTGAAATCAGAGTTCTGATGTGAACTTCATTATAGAAAACGCAGTTTATGTTCTAGTTCAAGGTGACAGATGTCACCGTAATGAAGTCTTGGTCGTCATCACCGTGTTGGCGCTGACGGGTGTCAACTTCCTGACGGGTAGACCTTCATGGTCCTTAGGAACGTTAGGCTGGGATAACCATCATAGGTGTGATGTGTGATATAACGCGGAAGGTGACAGACATCACCTTGTTGACGGGTAACTCGTCACACAGCCAAATTGAGTATCCTTTGCTCGGTTGCATGGAGTGGACTTGTCATTCTGATTTTTGTCGTGTTGTTGTGTTTAGGCTACTATTTGCCACTATTTGGAGGATAATGATGTTGTTATGGATTTAATCCACTTGTTTTGTGTGATAATTATGTTGTTGTTATTATGGTGATTACATGGTGAACTTTTTTGGTGATATTGCATGTTATGGTGAATCATGCCTCATGGTGTACATACTTCGGTCCAATTTTTTGTGTGCTAGAGTCCTATGGTGGGAATTCAGGAGTGAGTAGCTGGTTCCAAATAGGAATCAGTGAAGCGTTACCTATGGTGGTTGTAATGATTTAATATGCTTGTGTCCTATAGTGGGGATTCAGGAGTGAGATGAACATCTGTTGTCCATAATGGTACCGCATGCGTTGTTGAGTCGTTGGATTAAGTTCACTTCATTCATTATTTGTATATGTATTGAATGACTATGTTGATATTGGTGATTGAGAATGCTTTGGTGATGTATGTAATTCAATTGTGTTGAATAATTTTTGTTGTTTGTTTAGGCTACCCTTACATACTTTTGCATAATTAATTATTATGAACGTATTCTCATCCCTTTGTTGTTTCTGTGGTTATGTGCTCATTCTTGGGGTACAAACGAGCAGGTAAATGAGTAGCTTCTTAGAGGGTGAATGATGGTGTAGAGGTTGTTTTTCTTTTTCCTGTTTTATGTGTTATTTTAGTATCCCGTTGCTCTGATCTATAACACTAGGAGGGTGAATAATTCATTTGATTGTGTTGATGTTGAAGGAATTTTGCCAGATCATGTTTTATGTCATGAGACTTGTTTATTGGTTGAATTGTTTTATTAATTGATTCTGCTTCGATGAGCCTATGTTAAGGCGAGCATGTGATGACAGGTGTCTATATTAATGCATGTTCATATAACTCGTGTTATGAAACATGTTTATTATGACCAATTTAAACCGATCTCCTATGAACCTAGGATATTTACTATGATTAAGTGCATGATTCACATATATGATATGCTCCTATATGCTTGGACACACTGAATCTATATTTTGAACATGTTAAAGGATGAATGCTTTCTATGCTATGATGATATTATCCAAAGACACGTTGTGGGCGACTAGAGAGGTTTGACATCATTAAAATAAGGACTAGGCATATTTTCCCTCACACTTATGAAGGATGAGGCTAAGGTGTTTATGTTACTAGCTTATATGAAAGCAGAAAGCAAAACTGTGATTGGTGCGCTACCAATGGTGTTTGATTTTTTGAAGGTGTTCCCATATGATGTCAGTGATTTTTCGCCAGAATGCAAAGTTGAGTTCGCCATAGGCTTAGTACATGGTACTAGCCCGATGTTGATGGACCTTTATAGAATGTATGCTTCAGAGTTGACTGAAGTGAATAAGAAATCAGAAGAGTTTCTTGAAAAGAGTTTGTTCGACCGAGTGTTTCGCCATGGGATGCACTAGTGTTGCTAGTTAAGAAGAAAGATGGTAACATGAGGTTGTGCGATGATTATTGACAAGTGAATAAGGTGACTATCAAGAACAATTATCCACTTTCGAGGATTGATGATTTGATGGATCAATTGGTTGTGCTTGTGTGTTTAGTCGACAACTAAATAAGGAGACTATCAATAACAAGTATCCACTTCCGAGGAATGATGATTTGATGGATCCATTGGTTGGTGTTTGTGTGCTTGAAGAGGTAAACAAGGAGAGTTTATAGTGTGCAGTGGAATGGTCAACGAATTGAGTGAAGTCACCCATGTCTGAGAATTCTCTACTAAACATAGAGATTCTATAAGGTATAACTCTAGAGTTAAGCCAAGGGAGATGCAAGAAGGATAATTGGTCTTGAAATAGGTGGTTATTCCCGCTCAACAGGGAAAAATGCAACCCAAACTGGAGGAACCATATCGCATCCAAAAGCTCCCTCGCGGGGCATACAAGTTGAAGGAATTAGATAGAAAACTCTTATGCATAACTTGGAACGTTCTTCATCTTAAATATTATTACTGATAGATCACTTGTCATTTCTTAAGAGACATCATAATTATGTATCCATGAACAACTTAGTGAATGTTCATGAGCAACATGGACATTTGCTCAATATATTGTATGATGGACGGAGATCCTTGCCAACTTCTAAGGCACTATATTGTATGTTGGACTTCATAATGAAGACCCTTGCTGCCTTTTAAGGTGTTATATTGTATATTGGACTTCATAACATAGATCATTGCCACCTCTTAAGGAAATATAGTATGTTGGACTTCATAGGGAAGATTTGTGCCGCCTCTTAAGAAAATATTGTATGATGGACTTCATTGTAAAGATCCTTGCCGCCTCCTAAGGCAATATTGTATGCCAAATTTCACATTGAAGATCCTTGATACCTCTTAAGGCAATATTGTATACTGGACTTTGTAACGAAAATCCTTGTCTCATTCCACGAAGATACATATGATCAATCTCACTCATTGTTGAAGGGACTTAGAGTTTCCTTAAGCAGGGTCCAAACATATATATCCCACCTAGAGATGCGACTGATGGCTTATTTATTTACGTGTAAGTATACACAGTCAAATTAGTAACAAGTGATAAGAAAACATATTGATCCCAAAGATATTGTATTAAGCATAATGATTTCATACAAGAAGTTGTAAAGCAAACATGATTAAAGGTAATAAAATAATGGTATGTGTCACATGGTCAAGAAAGTGGAAAAAATATAATATAATTAAAGGTTAACACAGAGAGAAAGATTATGTTAAAATATGTTCCATTTAATAAATTCATTTAATGTATGCTTATGATATGTTATGTCATGACATATGAGGCTGAAACATGATCTTATGGTGTATCTCTACAACACCAGTAACATATACAGTAAAGTAAGGGGATAAATCTCTAAGCCTCACTTTTCACTTTAATGCATGTCTGATTTCATTTCAAATTTTATCTATGATTGTAGATCTTTATGTCTAAAGTAGCTAATCTAATGAATATCTATGTCCTACTTTTTTCAACCATATGTACTTATGAGTTCCACTTGTCAAAGGATCTCTCAACATTAACAAGTTGTTATCTACTCCCAAGGTGTCCAGACAAAGGAATAAATATATGGCATAAATTCACATGAGTGAAATATATCAATACAACTCATTCATAAAATTAAAAAGATTACTAACTTATTAAACTTCACAGTTTCCAATAAAGCAAGTTTAGCTCATAATGAGTAAAATAAGCACAACACAAAGAGATATTAAGTTACACATTCCTAAGAAAGAAGATATAAATTATACACCTAAGTATGAAAATTCAAACACTTGAAATTTGTTAATACACGAGCAACGTCTTCCTTAGTGACAAAACTCGTTGTCTTCCTTTATTTCACTTCAGCATAATTTTCCAAGTTTTAGAGCATTTTTCTTCATTACATTGCAACTTTATTATTAAAGGTTTTCTAGCTGCATATTATCTCTCTTTGGTTCTTGGGCCTTTAAAATGATCCATTAACTTAAGCCTAAAGAATAAAGCATATTCCTTTGTGATGTAATATGATAGTAGATTACACGTGGGAGACAACATGACAATATGGCAGCATTGCAGCAGTAGCAACAATGCAAAAGCAGCATCGATACAATAACAAAAACAAACTTTGACAAATTTTCAGAATTTTATCTTGTAGTGTTTTATTCTTATCCATTAATTTTCTCCTCTGTCTTGTAGTGTTTCATCCTTATCCATTCATTTTCTCCAACTCAGTCCCATTTTCTTCTCAAATCTCTGCTGCATCAGCATTAATATTGAATTTGAGAACTCATATTAGCTTCTTTTGGCTCAAGCTCTACTCAGTATGAGTCATAAATTTCTGGAGTGACGCTTCATGGTGTAATAGAACTCGTTATAAAAGTCGATTCTGCACAAGCATAAAACACATAAATTTGACAAAAGAGAATACCCAGTGTGCTCTATCCTTAATTAACTAAAGTAACATAAAACATGAATAAATGACATCAATCAAGATATAAATTACCCTAAAATTCAAGTATAAAAGGATTAAATATCTCACATAAAGTGAGTTATGATATCTCCAAACTTGAATCATTATTTGTCCTCGGGTGACACAATAGATAATATCATAAACGATAAGTTTACTCCCTTCATCTTTTAACTTAGAAACACATTTCATGTAACTTAAGATTTATCTAATAGGAACACTTTAAAAAATTGGCACAACTTGGTCTTCTTAAATTTAGCCTTGTTAGTGTGTGTGTGTGTGTGTGTGTGTGTGTGTGTGTGTGTGTGTGTGTGTGTGTGTGTGTGTGTGTGTGTGTGTGCGTGCGTGCGTGCACGCGTGTGTGTGTGTATGTATTATGATACTGTCTTCCATGCCAGAAGTCTTCATCCAAGATAATCAACTTAAATCCTAGTTTGGTTAATCTATCATATGGTCCAAGATTTCATTTTTTTTCAATTTTAGCAGGGGGGTTGTCATACGGTGAACTGGACTTTTTGTGGTTTTAATCGCAATGTCGCGGTTAGCAAGAGTCGCCACCGACTTTTCTTTTATCCAATAAGGAAAGGTGGAAAAGAACAGGAAAGACCTTAATTTAGATTTTGGGTTCGGGAGGTACATTATACAAAGGGAAGGTGTTAGCACCCTTTGTATCCATGGTTATCCATGGGCTCTTAATTGCTCGATCACTTATATTATTTTTGTCTAAAAAAAGTGTTTGTGAATTGTTTGGAAAATTGTTTTGAAAAGAGAATTTAACTTTGTAATGATTCTTGTATGAATGTATACAAAGTGGTTATCTCGTTTAGTTTTGAAAATTGTTTAGAAAAATATAACTCGGTAATGATTCTAGTATGAATGTATACCAAGTGGTGATTTTCTAAAGGTATTTTGAAAGGTGTGAGGTGCGAAAAAGTGTTTTAAGTTGTGAGCCAGCAATTAAGAGTTATACCGACCCAAGGTCTTTACGGGCATTTCCTATCCTTATGAGGGTAAAACTGTCCTTATTATTGAGAAATAAGTAGTTTTATCCTTTGGATGTAAAAAGGGTCATCGTAGGGTCATCGATTGGTCATTGAAGGCAACAGTTATGAGGATACCTTAGCATTCGAAGGGACTATCATCATTTAATCGTAGGCAACATCGGAGGGTCATCGAGGGACAAAGTTGTATATTCGAAGGCAACATCCGAGGGACTATAATTTATTTTATGATGATTTAACCGAAGGGTCTTTGCTAAGGGTATCCCCACATTCGCGGGACATGACCGTAATATCGTAATCGTAAGGCAACAAAGAGAGGTCCAAGATCACTTATTCAAAGGCAAAGTTTTACAATTAATTAGGTGATTAAGAGGAATTCTCCCACATTAAAATTAATACATTAAAATTAATACATTAAAATTAATACATTAAAATTAATACATTAAAATTAATACATCAAAATTAATTAGGTAATTTAGGGTGAAAACTCCACAAGGGTATCCCACAAATAAAGTGGAATACCTAGCCAATAACTTTTTCCTGGGATATGTGAACCTTTTCGAAGCTCAAAAAGAAACATGTCAGAATACCAAATCAGGGTGCAATCGAAGATTACACCGGAAAAATATCGCAACAGTAAATAGGATAGGATGAATAATGCATGGCTATGATAAAAAAAAAAAAAACAGACTAGAAAAATCAGGTACTGTCTCGTTCGCCTCTGCCTCGCCTAGCGAAGGCCAGGCGAACGGCCACGGATTTTGAATTTTGAGAAAAACAACCCCATGTTAGGAACCTTGAACTTTATGGCATTTTATCACAGGAACAACATGGTCAAACATTCAGGGTATTCAGGCATATTTAAATTCACATACGAAAGCAAATTATATATCAACATTTAATCATGATGCATTATATGTGTAGATATGGCCAATTGAAAGTATAAACAATAGAGATACGCAAACCTGTTTGCCAATTCAAGGTTGAAGGGATTGACCACTTGTGGTATCGGAATGAGTTAGGCGGCGGGAATTGGGCGGCGATGGCTTCGGGGCGGATGAGCTGCCTTCAGGGTTTCTTTATTCTGAATTCTCCGGGTTGGCAGGGTTCCTATGCCAAAGTTTCTATCCGTCCTTCTCTGTTCTCTCTCTTTCTTTTTCCTCAAGGTTTTGTTCCAAGGAAACCTCAGAGTATTTTGCTTCTCTTCCTTCTTTCTCCAGTGAATCTCCCAGTGTAAACTCCAAGTCTAACTCCAAGTCCCTTTCCTCTACTGAAACTTCAGTATTTATAGACTAATTTTGTGGGTAATGGGCTTGGAATGAGGGAGACCCAAGTCCAAAATAATTTGTTATATTTTATTTATTTATTTATTTTAATTATTTAATTAATTAATTAATTAATTAATTAATTAATTAATTAATTAATTAATTAATTAATTAATTTTTTTTTTCTTTTTTTTTTTTTTTTCCGTTTTTTTTTTTTTTTTTTTTTTCGTTTTTTTTTTCGTTTTTTTTTTTTTTTTTTTTTTTTTTTTTTTTTTAGGAAAAATGATGGGTAATTTTTGGGGTATGACAGCTGCCCCTGTTCAATATTCTTGAACCGAGAGAGTTAGGATGGCGTGTATGCCATTCGTGGTCTGGAGGTGGAAGATTATTGAACACTAGAATGCCCCAAAAATTTGCACTTGAGGATCGACAGTTGGTCTTGATGGAGATGGGCTTAAAGATGCCATCCGGGAGGTTTGATGACGAAAGCTTCAGATCGAGCCGTACATTAGGCCAATTTGAAGACATGGGTGCCACACTGGGTCGTACATTAGACCGAATAATGAGTCATCCATTAGGCTGCCGACTTCGCTGGGGAGTCGGAGTGTGTCATATGCTGTTGGGGATAAAGGATCAGAATGGACCATACGCTAGATCGTATCTGAGTTGAAGAGAGAGCCGTCCGTTAGGCTGAATCTGATGATGAAAGGGGTAGTCGTACACTAGACTACACTTCAGAAATGTACCGTACACTAGGTAGCATCTGAGTAGTTGAGGATCCGAATGGGTCGTACGTTAGACCGCATTGGAGTTGCTGGAGCTCAGAATGGATCGTACATTAAATCGAATCTGAGTTGCAGAATGAGCCGTCCAGTAGGCTGAATCTGATGGTAAAAGGGAGTAGTCGTACACTAGACTACACTTCAGAAATGTACCGTACACTAGGTAACATCTGAGTAGTTGAGGATCCGAATGGGTCGTACGTTAGACCGCATTGGAGTTGCTGGAGCTCAGAATGGATCGTACATTAAATCGAATCTGAGTTGCAGAATGAGTCGTCCAGTAGGCTGAATCTGATGGTAAAAGGGAGTAGTCGTACACTAGACTACACTTCAGAAATGTACCGTACACTAGGTAGCATCTGAGTAAGGGAGTAGCCGTATACTAGACTACCATTCAGAAATGTACCTGTCCGAAGGTAGCATCTGAGAAAGGGAGTAGCCGTATACTGGACTACCATCCAGAAATGTACCTGTCCGAAGGTAGCATCTGGGAAAGGGAGTAGCCGTATACTAGACTACCATCCAGAAATGTACCTGTCCGAAGGTAGCATCTGGGAAAGGGAGTAGCCGTATACTGGACTACCATCCAGAAATGTACCTGTCCGAAGGTAGCATCTGGGAAAGGGAGTAGCCGTATACTGGACTACCATCCAGAAATGTACCTGTCCGAAGGTAGCATCTGGGAAAGGGAGTAGCCGTATACTAGACTACCATCCAGAAATGTACCTGTCCGAAGGTAGCATCTGGGAAAGGGAGTAGCCGTATACTGGACTACCATCCAGAAATGTACCTGTCCGAAGGTAGCATCTGAGAAAGGGAGTAGCCGTATACTAGACTACCATTCAGAAATGTACCTGTCCGAAGGTAGCATCTGAGAAAGGGAGTAGCCGTATACTGGACTACCATCCAGAAATGTACCTGTCCGAAGGTAGCATCTGAGAAAGGGAGTAGCCGTATACTGGACTACCATCCAGAAATGTACCTGTCCGAGGGTAGCATCTGGGAAAGGGAGTAGCCGTATACTGGACTACCATCCAGAAATGTACCTGTCCGAAGGTAGCATCTGGGAAAGGGAGTAGCCGTATACTAGACTACCATTCAGAAATGTACCTGTCCGAAGGTAGCATCTGAGAAAGGGAGTAGCCGTATACTAGACTACCATTCAGAAATGTACCTGTCCGAAGGTAGCATCTGAGAAAGGGAGTAGCCGTATACTGGACTACCATCCAGAAATGTACCTGTCCGAAGGTAGCATCTGGGAAAGGGAGTAGCCGTATACTGGACTACCATCCAGAAATGTACCTGTCCGAAGGTAGCATCTGGGAAAGGGAGTAGCCGTATACTGGACTACCATCCAGAAATGTACCTGTCCGAAGGTAGCATCTGGTCAGATGAAGGTCTAACTTGGTCGTGCATTAGACTGTACTTGAGTTGAAGAAGGTCAGAATGGATCGTACGCTAGATCGTATCTGAGTTGTTGAGGGTCAGAATGGATCGTCTGTTTGATCGTATCTGAGTCGAAGAAGGTCAGAATGGATCGTACGCTAGATCGTATCTGAGTTGTCGAAGGTCAGAATGGATCGTATGCTAGATCGTATCTGAGTTGAAGGAGTCATATGTTGAGCTGAATCAGAATGAACCGTATGTTAGGCTGTATCTGTATACGTTGTACTTGCAATAAATGTCTGGGATGGGCTTAAAGATGCCATCGCTAGGAGGATATCGAAGTGTTGTCAGAATGAATGTTCCCATGAATTGCATCTGGAATATGTATCTGAATCTTGTCTGTGATTGATAAAGGCGTCTGCCTGAATGAGCCTTTTACTTTGACTATATCAGGAGGACAATTAACCTGCAAAGAAAAGTTAGCTTTATGCCATGTCATGATGCATGAGATGTTTTATGCTTTCGAAAATAAATGTGAATGTTGTATGCATGCGTATGCTATGAAATGATGCAATGAATGAGTTATGCGTATGAGAAGTTCTGCTTGGGGACTCTACTGGGGAAAATAAATCCCCATCTACTGATTGGAGATATTCGTGTTGAGGACCCTCTCTCGGCTGGGGGTTCTGATTTCTGTCTGATGGTAGAGATATTCAACAGAGCCTGGCTGGGGATGGATGAGATGATCAATCTGTCTGATGATGCCGACCTCTGTTGGGGAATAGCTGGCTGTGCCGGGGAATACTGCCAACTTCTTCTGGGGAAAAAAACAGGCTTGCTGGGGGGAAGAGAATTGGTAGTGGATTCATTGGAAGCATGATTAGACCTTTTCCTTGATCCTGAAGTAGGGTAGTAATTGCTATTGCTATTCTATGCATGTATTTTGGTAAACATTGGTCATATTCAAATGCACATATTAATTCAAATTAAATCAATGGACATTTACGCAACCAAAACAGAAAAGTAAAAAACAAAAGCATCTTTTTTGAAAGAGGGTTGTATTGATTTTTGAAAGAAGGCCTATAAACAGGCAAATTGTGTACAAGGAGACAGAAATCCTAGTAAGAGGAAATTGTCAAAAACAAAGAGAAAGCTATGCAGAAAAAGTCCTATTGATTTTAAGTCTACTACTGCCATTATGTCTTCAAGCATCTCATCCCCTGCTGTCGGATAGAAGTGATTGGCTTGGTCAGTCCCTTGAACTTGGATGAAAGTTGACTGAGAACGGGACATAGTCATACGCTTTAATCCCTAATTTTTGCCTGGACCGCCTTTTCAGGTTTTCAGTCCACCAGGATACCCTTTTTTGCCCAAGCCACCTTTTCAGGTTTTCGACTTGCCGGGTGTACATTTTTTATATATATCCCTAATTTTTGCCCGAACCCTTTTGGTTCGCCGGGATGCCCTTACTTTTGCCTAGATACGTCGATCTAGCGGGTCTTTTTCATGCGTAGTATTTTTTAACTATGTCCGCGTTCACGGGATGCGGGAAATCTTCGCCATCCACTGTAGCAAGTATCATGGCTCCACCAGAGAATACCTTCCTAACTACAAATGGCCCTTTGTACGTGGGAGTCCATTTGCCTCTGGGATCAGTTTGCGGTAGCACGATACGCTTGATTACCAAGTCGCCAATTTGATACACTTGTCGCTTGACCCTTTCGTTGAATGCCTGGGTCATGCGTTTCTGATATATCTGCCTATGACAAACAGCCGCGAGTCTCTTCAATCAAATTTATCTGATCGAGTCGAGTCTGAATCCGTTCCTCTTCATCTAAGCCCGCCTCTTTCATGATTCTTAGCGAGGGAATCTGAACTTCCACTGGTAAGATGGCTTCCATTCCATAGACTAAAGAGAACGGAGCTGCCCCTGTCGAAGTGCGTACTGAAGTGCGATAGTCATGAAAAGCAAATGGTAACATCTCATGCCAGTCTTTGTACATTACTGTCATCTTTTGTATAAGCTTCTGGACATTGTTAGCAGCCTCCACGGCGCCGTTCATCCTTGGCCGGTACGGGGAAGAATTAGAGTGTTTTATTTTGAACCGCGTGCAGAGTGCAGTAACCATCTTGTTGTTCAAATTAGCACTATTATCAGTGGTAACTCTTTCAGGAGACAACAAGTTTCTCGAATAGATATTTGATAGAACCCATCTTAGAAATCAATAAAGTGGTATGATTCAACATGTACTGTCTTAGTTGGCGAGCAGCCCAAGCCAAAGCGCAGCAAGCTTTCTCGAGCTATGAGTATCTTGTTTCACAGTCGGTACCTTTTGCTAAGGCGGTATATGGCATGCTCTTTTCGACCAGACTCGTCATGTTTCCCCAACACACCTCATTGGATTTTCTAACACGGTCAAATACATGATTAGAGGTCTTCCTTCAACTGGTGGTGTCAGAATTGGAGGTTCTTGGAGACACTTCTTGATTTTATCAAAAGTTTCCTGACATTCATCATCTCTTGACTGTCCTCAGTAATTTGAAGATAGGTTTGCAAGTAGCAGTCAAGTAGGATATAAACCGGGCAATGTAATTCAAGTGCCCCAAGAGGCTTCTGATTTCTTTCTTGTCTACTTTTAGTACTCAGATCGACAGTTTCAATTGACTCCTCATGCGGCTGTATAGTCCTTTCTTCTTTTAGTAACAGTCTGGCAAGTTCTTCAGGTACTTCACAATCTTCCTCACTTCCATCTTCGGCTTGGTAGATCGGATTTTCGAAGTCATAATGAACAGTAGCAGAACTATTATCAACAGGATCCAGAGTGGATGTGGATACGCAATTTGTTACGTGAGTGTGTGCAAGAAAGCATAGCTTATTTGAAAAATGACAGGAAAGATAAAGAGCGCAATATTTGAATGCAAAAAGTCCATTGATTTATTGAATATGAATATGCTTATGAGAATGACAAAACATTTAACCAAATTTGATACATTGAATAAACAACAAACAATTACTCCTGACTAAAGGAAGTTGGAATAATGTCTTCAGCCTTCCAATTATCCAAGTTGCAATCGCTATTCACATCTTCTACAGCATTAACAGTCTTGTCATGATCGGGCATAGGAGCAGTGATGACATTAGGAATATCCAGAGGATCAAATTCAAATTCCCCAGCGTCGATCATATCCTGAATCTTGTTCTTCAGCGACCAGCAATCATTCGTATCATGCCCGAGGCTATCGGAGTGATAGGCACACCTAGCGTTGGGATTATAACGAGGAGAAGTAGTGTTGGGTTTTGCAGGAGGATCTCTGAGGGTAATTAAATTTACTTTTAGCATACCCTGCAGTGCTTGTGCTAAAGTCATATTGATCTTCGTAAACTGCCTTCTTCCCGGGTTAATGTGCCTCACAGATTTCTTGTCCTTTTTCTTCTTGAGCAAGAGAGTCTTTAGTTCCTCCTGCCCCTTGGATAAGTTCAAGATCATCTCCTGGAGTTGAGCATTCTGAGCCTGGAGATCTTTGACAGTTTGTTCGAGGTCCATTTTTCTGTTTGAAGGAAAACCGTGAGAATACTGATCCTTTTAGAGTACCTGTTATGCAATGTCATGTTATGCTATGCAATGTATGAAATGTTTTCAAGGACTTTTGGAATTTAATTTTGCATAAACTACCAAAAAAAGAAAGCCACTTTTATTAATAATATTTGATTAATATTCATTATAATAAGAAGTAAAATACAATAAAAGCTCAGGTCTCCCAGGGACGGCTTCTTTTTGGGCGAAGATATGTATTGAGTCTTCGTTCCTCATTAAGCTGGCCGGTGAGCTCTAACACCTTCTTCCTTGTAGCACAGAACTGGGCTTCAAAAGTATCCCTTTCCTCTCTCAACTGGATCCAGGACTTCTTTAACTCTTCAACATCGGTAGGCATATCTGGATAAGGAACGACCTGAGGAGTACCTCCTTCAGCTTCTGGTTCAACAATCAGTGGTCCGACTGCCAGATATGGCATGACAAGTTCACGAGCTCTTGTGCGGACCCATCTGAGATAAGGTTCCATAGGAATAGAGTTTTTCTGTCCTAAAGTACTTCTTTTCACCATGCCCCAAGCTCGCACAAATCTTTGACGGAGACCTTGGGAATCGTTATCATAGTCAAACACCGTGCCTTGTATAATTATTTCATGTGGACCATCTCTTCGAGCACAACCAAACTGACGTAGGGCTAAAGCAGGATTATAAGTAATACCTCCTCTTATCCCCATGAGTGGTACATTAGGGAATTCTCCACAACGGTCAATGATGATATTGTTTTCTTTGAAATGAGGACACCAACGGATGTCTGAGTGGGAGAGCGACATTATCCTTTGAGACCATCTCAAACTTTGCTCATTCTTCAAGACTGACTGAGGAAGGTGCGAAATAAACCACCTGGATAATAAAGGTATGCAGCACATGAGAGTCCCTTGCCTCTTCATAGTATGAGTGTGAAGGGAATGCAGAATGTCGCCGAGCAAGGTAGGCACAGGGTCACGAGCGAGAAATATCTGAATAGCATTCATATCTATGAATTGATCTGGATTAGGGAATAACACCAAACCATAGATTAGTAATGCTAGAATCTCCTCGAAAGCATGGACATTCATGACTTTTAAGAATTCTCGGGCCTTATTCATCAGAAATTTGGCAAGTAAACCCTTAACTCCACTTCTTGTTACCCAATTAGCTTCAATATCTGACTTTGTCATGTGTAAAGCTGCGGCAACTTTTTCGGACCTCGGAATCTTTTCTAAACCACTGAAAGGTATTTGATCAAGAATAGGTATCCCAAGCAGCTGGGAAAATTCTTCTAATGTGGGCACCAACTGATAATCTGGGAATGTGAAGCAATGATGTTTAGGATCGAAGAACTGGAATAGGACTCTCATCATATCTTCTTTGAAACCAGTGGTAACCAAATCGAGGAGAGAACCATGCTTTTTGACGAACTGAGCCTGATCAGGAAGTTCTGACACTAAATCCTTGAGTTGAGGAGAGATGACTACAAAATTTATCCGGATAGTCTTCCTGGGAGCCATAGCCTTACAAAATAGAGCCAAGTTAAATCCCTAAGTCCTCGAAGTGATTAGTGCAATGTCATAATGTTATGATGTTATGATGTTATGATGTTATGATGTTATGATATTATGATATTAAACAAATAACAAGCATAAGCAAGTCATACAACAATCATTCCTAGGTTTTAAGGCTTGCATGAGTTCCATAGGTAAGTACCCTCCCCACTGAAGTTTGGTGGGTTCAACCTGTCTTAGAATAGTAACCGGGTTCTAGAAGGATCTCAAATCATTGACCTTTCCTTAAGTCCACTTCAGTGCAACACCAAGTGGTTGACCGAAGCTTCCCTAAAGTCCAATCTCAAAGAGTGTAGTATCGAGTCTCAACCAACTCCAGTCGGAACCGAAGCCAGTTATCTCACTACTTTCTAATGGCCAGGATGAGTCAATTAGGGTTCTAAAGGTCTGGTTAATGCTTTTATGACACCACGCGAATGCCAAATATTTCCTCAACTAACATGAGGAACATCAGGACATCCAAAGTGCCACATTAACCGTAGCCATCATTTTGACCATTCCAGTATACGCCGGACAGTCGCGATGATCTCTTGCTACTTACCTAAGGTACACTAGATCCGGGTGTAGGATCTTTCACTCAAGCATAACATACCCAAGCAATCCCTTAAAAATAAATCAGACAAATTGAATAAGTGATCTTGTTTTTAAGGTAACCTCTCTTTTTAAATATTCCCCAGCAGAGTCGCCAGTTCTGTCATACGGTGAACTGGACTTTTTGTGGTTTTAATCGCAATGTCGCGGTTAGCAAGAGTCGCCACCGACTTTTCTTTTATCCAATAAGGAAAGGTGGAAAAGAACAGGAAAGACCTTAATTTAGATTTTGGGTTCGGGAGGTACATTATACAAAGGGAAGGTGTTAGCACCCTTTGTATCCATGGTTATCCATGGGCTCTTAATTGCTCGATCACTTATATTATTTTTGTCTAAAAAAAGTGTTTGTGAATTGTTTGGAAAATTGTTTTGAAAAGAGAATTTAACTTTGTAATGATTCTTGTATGAATGTATACAAAGTGGTTATCTCGTTTAGTTTTGAAAATTGTTTAGAAAAATATAACTCGGTAATGATTCTAGTATGAATGTATACCAAGTGGTGATTTTCTAAAGGTATTTTGAAAGGTGTGAGGTGCGAAAAAGTGTTTTAAGTTGTGAGCCAGCAATTAAGAGTTATACCGACCCAAGGTCTTTACGGGCATTTCCTATCCTTATGAGGGTAAAACTGTCCTTATTATTGAGAAATAAGTAGTTTTATCCTTTGGATGTAAAAAGGGTCATCGTAGGGTCATCGATTGGTCATTGAAGGCAACAGTTATGAGGATACCTTAGCATTCGAAGGGACTATCATCATTTAATCGTAGGCAACATCGGAGGGTCATCGAGGGACAAAGTTGTATATTCGAAGGCAACATCCGAGGGACTATAATTTATTTTATGATGATTTAACCGAAGGGTCTTTGCTAAGGGTATCCCCACATTCGCGGGACATGACCGTAATATCGTAATCGTAAGGCAACAAAGAGAGGTCCAAGATCACTTATTCAAAGGCAAAGTTTTACAATTAATTAGGTGATTAGGAGGAATTCTCCCACATTAAAATTAATACATTAAAATTAATACATTAAAATTAATACATTAAAATTAATACATTAAAATTAATACATCAAAATTAATTAGGTAATTTAGGGTGAAAACTCCACAAGGGTATCCCACAAATAAAGTGGAATACCTAGCCAATAACCTTTTCCTGGGATATGTGAACCTTTTCGAAGCTCAAAAAGAAACATGTCAGAATACCAAATCAGGGTGCAATCGAAGATTACACCGGAAAAATATCGCAACAGTAAATAGGATAGGATGAATAATGCATGGCTATGATAAAAACATAAAAAAAAAAAACAGACTAAAAAAATCAGGTACTGTCTCGTTCGCCTCTGCCTCGCCTAGCGAAGGCCAGGCGAACGGCCACGGATTTTGAATTTTGAGAAAAACAGCCCCATGTTAGGAACCTTGAACTTTATGGCATTTTATCACAGGAACAACATGGTCAAACATTCAGGGTATTCAGGCATATTTAAATTCACATACGAAAGCAAATTATATATCAACATTTAATCATGATGCATTATATGTGTAGATATGGCCAATTGAAAGTATAAACAATAGAGATACGCAAACCTGTTTGCCAATTCAAGGTTGAAGGGATTGACCACTTGTGGTATCGGAATGAGTTAGGCGGCGGGAATTGGGCGGCGATGGCTTCGGGGCGGATGAGCTGCCTTCAGGGTTTCTTTATTCTGAATTCTCCGGGTTGGCAGGGTTCCTATGCCAAAGTTTCTATCCGTCCTTCTCTGTTCTCTCTCTTTCTTTTTCCTCAAGGTTTTGTTCCAAGGAAACCTCAGAGTATTTTGCTTCTCTTCCTTCTTTCTCCAGTGAATCTCCCAGTGTAAACTCCAAGTCTAACTCCAAGTCCCTTTCCTCTACTGAAACTTCAGTATTTATAGACTAATTTTGTGGGTAATGGGCTTGGAATGAGGGAGACCCAAGTCCAAAATAATTTGTTATATTTTATTTATTTATTTATTTTAATTATTTAATTAATTAATTAATTAATTAATTAATTAATTAATTAATTAATTAATTAATTAATTAATTTTTTTTTTTTTTTTCGTTTTTTTTTCGTTGTTTTTTTTTTTTTTTTTTTTTTTTTTTTTTTTTTTTTAGGAAAAATGATGGGTAATTTTTGGGGTATGACAGGGGTTAACTATCTTACTTTTTTACTTACCTTTTTGGTTCATTTTGAACTTGATGATTGTATTTGCATCATTTTTCATATTAGCTTTTGCTAGATACTCCACATTTTCACATGATGTGATCTCACTTGGAATATGTCCAACCTCTTACTAACGGTGAAGACATCCATTGTTCTTCCAGATTCAAGCACAAGAACTTTACTTACAATGCTCTTTGGAATTTTCATTCTCTTTGCACACTTTTGTGTGTTTCTTTCTTTTTTTTTTGTAAAATTTTTGTAGATGTAGTAGATCCTTATGCTAGCCTTATTTTACTAGTGTTTTCCTCCCCTAAACTAAATTCTACGATGAATCTTATTCCATCCTTTAGAATAATTTAAACTTCTTAAGAGGCTAAATACTTTTCTGACTTCTTCTAGCGTGACAGGGGTTATCATTGAGTCACTAATTTGTGCATTGATTCTTATCAAGACCTTGTTTCCAATATTGTCAGAAATCCAATTAAAAGTCTCCTAAGAATTTTAGAAATTATTCTATTTTTGAGATGAAATTGATTATTTTTTTAACATTCATTAACACACAAAAAAAATTAAATTTTCTTTAATTCAAAGTAAATTAAATCAAACAGCGGCAAAAAGGTGTCACACCCCTAAACTTAAAGTAAGAACAATGTTCTCACTGTTAGCCTGATGGGTTATGAAACGAAAGAACAAGACAATAACTAAGAACTTAAAATTAAAATTAATCATGAAATGGTTGGTAGGTTAAGTGAGAAATGCTTGTCGGGCTAAAGCCTGCTGATTTCCGAGTTCTAGATTGTTGGGACTTTTTTCTCTTCTTCCATACTTTCTCAACTTCCTTCATCCAACTTTCTACACCCTCAAGAGGCATGACAGAGGTCTCCTCCTGGACAACAACATTATTTTATTTCAACTTCTTTTTCTTTAGTTTTTAGGAGAGTTGTACTGAAATATTCAAAAGTGACATAAGTGGAATATTTTGTTTTGACATATCAAAGGTCATCTCCATCGTTTCAAAAATTTTCAACTAAATTGCATCGGGTGGCTTTGGTGGAGACCTTCTTAAGACACCTTTCTCATTGAGTTTTTCACCCTTCATGAACTTAAACTCCGCAAATAGATGATCTTCCTTGGTTATCCTTATCCTTTGAGGGAATGGTAGAGGTGGTATTTCTTGAAGAAAAATCTTAATGCTCCAAGTTCTAGCACGTTAGATGATGTCTCTACAATTGTAAGTGACGTGGCAGAAGACTTCCCCTTCTACATGTCTGGATTTCATAAATAACATCTTTTGTGACAATAATGGGTGGTTCTAGTTCAGCTTCAGAAGTGTTTTCTTCTGATATATCAGTTGCATTTGGCTCCTCATACACCCATGAGTTTAGAGTAGTAACAATTTGATCAAATTAAGTCACCAAATTTTTATACTCTCTCCTTGAGCTTGAAATTTTGACTTTGTTTCTTGCATGAAAGTTATCAAAATAGACTCTGAGTGGTTGGTTCCATTAGTTGTCACATTTGCATTAAGAGAAAAACTAAGGTGATCCATCCATCCTCCACAAGAAAAATCAGAATCATATGTCATGACATTTAGTGGTGCAGGAACTGTCACATCAGGTGGCTTCACAAAAGACTTCAACATGTTGTGTATTTTTGCCAGTTGAATAGCCAAAATAGTGGTTTGACTGACCTTCATTCTAGATAAATTAACAAATGCAACACTCTCTCACATTTGTGATGTCACTAACAAATAAGAAAGGTCAAATGCTCAAATGTATATTTTACAAATTTCATTGAAAAATCAAAATGTTAATGAAACAATCCCCGACAACAATGCCAAAAACTTGGTGTCTAGTCGTGCAAGTATACACAGTCAAATTAGTAGCAAATGATAATAAAAAGTATTGATCCCATAAAGATTGTATTAAGTATAATGATTTCATACAAGAAGTTATAAAGCAAACATGAGCAAGGGTAGTAAAACAATGGTATGCGTGACGTGGTTAAGAAAGTGGAAAAACAGAGAAAATAATTAAAGGTTAACATAAAGAGAAATATTATGTTGGAAAATGTCCCATTTAATGAATTTATCTAATGTATGCTTATGATATGTTATGTCATGATATATGAGGCCGAAACATGAATTATGGTGTATCTCTACAACATCAGTAACATATACAGTAAAGTAAGGGGGAAAATCTCAAAGTCTCACTTGTCACCTAAATGCATGTCTGGTTTCATTTCGAATATACTCTATAATTGTAGCTCTTTATGTCTAAAGCAGATAATCTAGTGTATATCTCTATCCTACCTTTTTCAACCATATTTACTTATGAGTTTCACTTGTCAAAGGATCTCTCAACATTAACAAGTTGTTATCTACTCCCAAGGTGGCCAGACAAAGGGATAAATATATGATATAAATTCACATGAGTCAAATATATCAAGACAACTCATTCATATCATTAAAAAGATTATTAATTCATTAAACTTCACATTATCCAACAAAGCAAGTTTATCTCGTAATTAGTAAAATAAGCACAACACAGAAAGATCTTAAGTTTCACATTTCTAAGCAAGAAGATATAAATGATAAACCTAAGGATGACACTTCAATGACTTGCAATTTTTTAATCAGTGAGCCATGTCTTTTGTCATGACAAAACTCGTTGCTTTCCTTTATTTCACTTCTGCATAATTTTCCAAGTTTCAAAACATTTTTCTTCATTGCATTGAAGCTCTACTATAGAGGTTTTCGTGCTGCATATTGTCCCTCTTTGGTTCTTGGGCCCTTACAATGATCCATTAACTTAAGTCCAAATAATAAAGCGTATTCCTTTGTGATGTACTATGATAGTACATTGAACACAAAAGAAAACATGACAATATGGCAACACTGCAGTAGTAGCAGCAATTCAGGAGCAGCAACTCGGGAGCAGCAATTGTACATCAACAACAGCTAACTTTGATAGCTTTTTAGAATTTTATCTTGTAGTGTTTTATTCTTATCCATTCATTTTATCCTTTGTCTTTTAGTGTTTCATCCTTATCCATTCATTTTATCCATCTCAACCCAATTTCTTCTCAAATCTCTACCACACCAACATGAATATTGAACTCGAGAACTCATATCAGCATCTTCTGGCTCAAGGCCAACTGAGTATGGGTCATAACTTTCTGGCGTGACACATCTTGGCATGACAAAACTCGTCAAAAAAGCTGATTTTGCACAAGAATAACACACATAAATTGACAAAAGAGAGCACTTAGTGTGCTCTACCCTAAATTAACTAAAGAAACATAAAACATAAATAAATGACATTACTCAAGATATAAATTACCCTTAAATTCAAGTATATAAGGATTAAATAACTCACATAAAGTGAGTTATTAGTGACCAAAGTCTAGCCTAAGAGACTTAGTCTAAAGTCTTGATTGGGTGTTATATAGAAGTCTCGCCCAAGAGGTCCAACACCTCATGTGAGGGACTTAGAGTCTCATCAGTCAGACTTAATATGACTTTGAATACGTGACTAATAGTTCCCAACAAACAATCTTTCTAACCTCTCACCTAAGGGACTTATAGTTTCCTCTAGTGGGGTTCAAACATATATATGTTTCCCTAAAGGCGTGATCGAAATCTATCCTAAGAGACTTAGTCTAATGTGTTGTCTGGGAGCTTGATAGTAGGTATGTCCGAGAATCCAATGCGTTACCTAAGGGACTTATAGTCTCATCATCCATGCTTAATATAAATTCACCTTTGGGACTTAGAGTTCCCATTAGACAGGTTGCCTAAGGGACTTATAGCTTCCTTAGGCGGGGTCCATATATATATATATATATATATATATATATATATATATATATATATATATATATATATATATATATATATATATATATATATATATATATATATATATATATATATATATATATATATATATATATATATATATATATATATATATATATATATATATATATATATATATATATATATATATATATATATATATATATAATATATATATATATATATATATATATATATGTATTGCCTAAAGGCACAACCGAAATATAGCCTAAATGACTTAGTCTAAATTCTTTTCTAAGGGCTTGACAGAAGTCCCGCCCAAGAGGTCCAACACATCGCATGAGGTAATTTGAGTCTCATCAGTCAGGCTTAATATAACTTTGTCTGTGGGACTAAGAGTTTCCATTAAACATGATATCTAACTCCTCGCCTAAGGGATTTATATTTTTCTTGGGTGGGGTCCAAACATATATATCTCGCCCATAGGTGCGACCAAAATATATCCTAAGAGACTTAGTCTAAAGTCTTGTCTGAGGACTTTATAGAAGTTCCTCCTCAGAGGTCAAACGCCTCGCATGAAGAACTTATAGTCTCACAAATCAGGCTTAATATAACTTTACATGTGGGATTAAGATTTCCCATTAACTAGGATATCTAACTCCCTTTGTAAGGGACTTAGAGTTTCCTCGTGCGGGGTCCAAACATATATATCTCGCCTAGAGGCATAACTGAAGTCTAGTCTATATGACTTAGTCTAAAATATTTTCTAAGGGCTTGACAGAAATCCCACCTGAGAGGTTTAGCGCCTCACATGAGGGAATTAAAGTCTCATAAGTCAGGATTAATCTAACTTAGCATGTGGGACTAAGAGTTCCCATTAAACATGTTATCTAACTCATCACCTAAGGGACTTAGAGTTTCTCGGACGAGGTCCTATCTCGTCCAGAGGGCGCGACTGAAGTCTAGCCTAAGAGACTTAATCTAAAGTCTTATCTAATATCTTGATAGAAGTCCCGCCTTAAAGGTTAAACTCCTTGTCTGAGAGACCTATAGTCTAATCAGACGTGCTATATATAACTATGCATGAGGGACTCATATTCTCATCAGTCATGCTCAACATAACTTAGCTCGAGGACCTAAAATCCCAGTCGGTGTGGTTCATCACGCATGTCACCAAGAAACTTAGAAACTTAGGGGTTCAGGATACTCCCATGCTTTAGGGCCTAAAAATACACTCTTTTATAAAAAGCTCACGTGCTTTAGGGACTGTGTAGTTTTATATTTATAAAGGCCCTAACAAGGGTGGGAGCTTGGGAACCCTTATGAGAGGCACTACTACGAAAAATACCTATCATAACGGTCAGAAATGGGATACAACCACATCCGACCAACCGTTGTAAGGTAAGGTATGATTGTATGTATGATGCTTTCCACTATGGGCGTATGACCATTGTGATAAACTATGTAGCGTATTATATATCACAACAGTTAAAGTATACAACGGTTGTGATATAAAGCGAAATGTCATGGGTTCGAAACACAATGATTATATGGTTTATAATATTTTGCACTCTATCTATAACAATAGTTGATATAAATAACCGTGATTAAATAAAAAAATTTAATTTAATTTAATTTTTCCATATATTAATAATTTGTATTTTTTACTTGTATATTATACATATATTAGCTAAATATTTATAAAATTTCAAATTAAGCAATAAAAATATATTTACAACAGTCAAAGACGAAGTCATACAGTACCACCCCCCTTTTAAACTAATACATTGAAACTAAACGCCCAACATCTACGAACGTCATCTAAGTCATCGGGTGAGCAAGGTGTCATGTCGTTAAACGTCTATGTAAACAAGTGAAAAAATTGAATATCACGTGATTTGATTTATAATAGAAAATTACTTTAACATTAATATGTTATTGTAAACATTTTATGACATGATATATACTCGATCCCACGAATCAACAATGTTGACAGAGACGATGTTAAACAAATGTTTCATTACATAGTACCCACACACGTATCCCTTTGTTTGTTTCCTAGTCTACAAATTTAAAAATTTCATGAATATATAACCATACACTTAATGAATATATATAAGTGAATGTCACAATTAATTTAATTAGGGCTCACAAAATGAGAGCTTTTTTCTAGAGTTGTTCAACTTATAGTGTCTCTCCATAACCCTGTATGTTGAAAATGATTTAAAAATGTTACACACAAAAATAATTACAAAGTCAAAGAAAATATTACTAAACGTATCATAAATATAAAGTTACCTAGTGATAATTTGTTGCATCATAGGTTCAAGTGGATAGTGTAACGAACACAATGTAGTTATCATATTCGTTCGAAGAGATATGATGATCAATTGAAAATGTTCTATGAATGAATAATACAAGCATATATAATTAGTATTTGGTAAAACATGAAAACTAACTATAATAGAGAAATCATAATTTTAAAATTACTCACTTATTGAGGAATGGTGCTAAGTAACATTCTTTTCACCCCCGCGCTATTTGTGATGTTAAATATTCTTTAATGTTTTTGGTAGAATTACTTGTAAATTGTACTCTAACTGGACCCAAAAATCTATAAGTATTCAATTTATTTAACTCTATAAAAATAAGGTTATTGTACCTAAATGGTTAAACAAAATACAAAAAAATACATGAGTAATTAGTTCTATACAAAACAATGAATGTACCATAATGAGATATACTTATGTGCACCAAACTTGTAGAAACCATACGTCTAGTCACCAATTTCCAATGATCATATCCTTTATATCTCTAGGAAGGATTAAGAATTCCTCTAACCCTTGTAACTCTGGATCATGTTCTAGCGCAAGAGAAAACACACAATCTTCGTTGTGCATAATGTAACATAACATTTTGGAATAATATCCTTCAGAGGGAGCTAATGACCCGTTATGGATCTCATTATCGGTGGGGGAGGTTGAACAACTGCCTTTTATGCTTGCACCACGTACAACATTTCTATCAGGCAATTGATCATCATCTTCATTTGTACAATGTGGGACGGTTCCACTGATTCTCTACATCATAAAAAACACAAAAACACAAAACATAATTAACATAATATATATCATACATTTCAAATATCACAATATTCTCACATACCACATATAACTCTTTTACTTCTTCCAATTATTTCCTGCGAGTTTCCCGTTCAGCTTTTAACTTCTATTTAAATTCTTTCTTTGACTATCTATCTTCCTCTGAAACACTTCCAACGTTTCTTTTTTCACCTGTTTGGTGCTTTTTCTAGACGTTCCTAAAAACACTCTCAGGCCGATGCTATGTCCAACCCCACGGACACGCCCACCATGCTCCTTTGTTCTGATTGCTTTTACTAAAATATCATGTCGTGGTTCTGGAACAAAGGAACCTTAACGGGATGAGTTAACCGATGAATCCTACACAACATGATAAGACATACATTATTAATTATCAAAGCGATTTAAATAATAATTAGCATATGTAGAACAAGTTCTACTTACAATTTTCTCAGCTACTAATCTTGAGGCATCTGAAGTGTAGTCTCCATTTGGTCTTTGTCGAGCCCTCTTCCACTTCTCATGTCGTGATGATGGATATGGTTCCCAATCATGACTCGTGGAGTCCTCATTTTCTAGTTGTTGTATTTTTTTTTCCAGAAATCATTATTTTCTCAAGGTTTTTTTATCCCCCACGAGACAATCTACAGGGGTATTTTTTTTTAGACTAGTTCAGTTTTTTTTCTGCTTCACTTTTAACCTATTTTAAACATAGGAAAAATATTAACTTCCATGGTTGTATCCATAAAATTATAAGAAAATAAAACTAGTACTAACCATGAACTCCTCATACCTATTTTTCTAAACCTTCTTGTCAAGAAAAGGATATTTCACTCACAAACGCTCAATATTAGGCTTAGGCTTTGTAATGTAGTCACTCGTGAGCCGTGACTTAAAACTCCTTCGAGTCATACTAGCATTAGTGGCTCACATTTTTTTCACCTTCGAATCATCACTAAACTCAAACGTCAACTACACATTTACATCAATAAGTATGTATTAGTGTTAATATAAAGTAATATTGAATTAATGAAAATCAAAATTAATACCTGGATATTTGTCCATATGCTCTTTTTCACCTCATATTTTACATCTTTCCAATCATCTAACAATATGTTGGCTTTTCTATGTCAAAGGAACGCAACATAACCCTTAAAAAGCGGAGAATGAGGACCATCAAGAATAGTATAAACGACACTAAACTTGACTGGAAGTCTGACACCCGACTTGCGGACTTTTATTAATTTACCCATCATTATGACACCTCTTTTCTATTTTTTTTATGTTCTCCTACAACATATTGAGAATCATTTATACTGGCCTCATTTGTATATGTAGATTTGTCACTACTAAATGAAGAAGAAGCCATCTATCAAGACATAAAACAATCAACATCAAGACAATCAACATCAAGACACAAACATCATCAAAAATAATATCATTAATACAATGACATCATCAATAATAGTGGCATCATCAACACAATGACATCAATAATAACAATGACATCATCAACACAGTGGCATCAATAACAACAAACACATAAGCAACAATATGGAATCAACAACAACAATGGCATCAACAACAACAATGGCATCATCAATAACAATGGCATCAACAACAACAAATACATAAGCATTAGTGGCATCATCAACACAATGACATCAACAACAACAAATACATAAACACCAATTGAAAATGAAAGCACTGTAGATGCATGAGGAAAAAGTTTACATATCCGAAACGCGATGAATAAGTAAAAAATGTTGTCAAAATCTTTGAGTTCCTCATTGATAGTTAAATCGAAGGCTAGTCAAGAACGAAGAACACAATGTCGGATCCTTCCTTAACGGTATGAAAGCACAAATGTTGGTTGAAAATGTTGTTGTTTCTTTAGGTTTGAAGATGGTGTTGTACATTTCGTTAGGGCCGAAGCTGGTTTTGTTTTGTTACGGTTGAAAATGGTATTGTCTGGTTAGGGTTGAAAATCGTGTTGTTTCGTCAGGGGTTGTTTCTTGATGGAAATGAAAACATGGAACTGAAGAGACAAGTTAGCTAGCTCTTCTTAAAATGATTAAATAATATTATCACAATTGTTTATCAAAACCATTGTGATATATGATGAAATTTTATAAAAAAGCGTCAGGTTTTAAATAATTTAAAATTTTAAAAATGAATGAAAAATGTATTATAATAGTGTTTTAGACAACCGTGGTGATATAAGATTTACTTTAATGATATTTTATAAAAAAAGCGTCAGGTTTTAAATGATTAAAAATTTAGAATTAGAAAATATATCACAATGGTTAGTTTAAAGAACCGTAGTGATATAACTTTCTTTTTTAAAATAAAAATGAAAGACGGTGATCCTTCCCAAGAGACCCTAGGCCAAAATACCTCTATAAATACTTATCTCCTAAACGAGAGAGGGGATAAATCATAATTTACACATTCAACACCTAAAGCAACACACTTATAGAACATGACTTCTCACATCATATGAGCAAGACCTCTAAAATTACCGTGAAACCAATGCATAGAGCTTCTTGCCGCCGTGGGAAAACCCTAACCTCTACAAGCAGTTATGAACCTACAAAGGCCTCTGATTACCCCTGCCCTTAGAAGGGTTACATGCATACCTGTACATTTTGACCAGTACATATAGGCTCATATAAGTCAATGCAATTAAACTTTTAGTATCATTGATTTTTTAGTTTTTAGTTTATATAATTAAATATTAATTGAATTTCTCATTTACATATTTTCAAATGAAATTGAATTTTACACAAGCTAACGTGTCATTCAAACAATCGAAAAGGCCAGACTCAAACCTAAAAATAAATCTATGACCGACTATAGGCCAAGCTTAGAATTTACTATTTTTAGCAGGTTATTTTTAAGAGTTTAGGCTTTGACAAAACCTAATGCAACCTATTTCTACCCCCTACACACCTGGTGTCATAACCTACCTCATATAATACTTTTCTACCATTTTCCTTCATCTACGCAAAATAATTTCCAGTTAAAAGAAACAATTCAAAATGTTGGAAATTCACCAAAAACCTATGGAGAATTTCGCTGCAATCTTGATGAACAAGATTCAATCATACCGATAGAATTTCCTCTTGTTCTTCACTCTTAGCTTGAGTGAATCAACCATACTAGGTTGTAAGATTATATCGCTGCACAATTATAAATGGAAGAAGAGTAGAAAAGATGGAAATTGTGGATGAAAGGGAATTGGGGTTTTATCAAAATAGGGGAAGAAGAAGAATTTCTGCAGAGTAACTCTATACTCTCAAGTTGAGATTTTATTCAACTATGCAATTGCACTTCAGTTTTGATGTGTTATAATCAATAAGGGTTATTACATATTTATAAACTTTGGGCTTGATTGCTCCTTAAGCAAACCCCAAATACCTAATTCTGATAACACTGCGAAATTGGGCCTAAGTAAAAAATCCATGTCGAGGCTAACTTCTCGACACTTCGACAACTAGGTGTTTCGACAACAACATGCTTCGACACCATAAATTACATTCTCAACACACCATCTATCCTCAGCATTCACAACACATAACCAATTGTGGATTTTCTATCCTTAGCATCACTACACCAACTTGAGTCGATATATACCACTAGCTTTCATTCTTTTCCTTCATCAGTTGCAGGAAACTAAATGCTATAGTTGAGTATTCCTTTCAGATACCTTAGTATCCTCTTCGTCGCTGCTAGGTGTGATACATTTGGCTTCTGCATGAATCTATTAACCATACCTACAATGTATGATAAACCAGGCCTTGTGTGACAAAGGTATCTAAGTGGTCCAATGAGTCTTCTGTACTACGTTAGATAAGCATCATCTCCATCTGTGTTTTTTGACCGTTGTAATTTGGGCTCAACTGAAGTTGAAGTTGGGTTGCAATCTTACTTCGGCAGTTGTAAAAAATCCATGTCGATGCTAATTCCTCGACACTTCGATAACTAAGTGTTTCGACAACAACATGCTTCGACACCATGAATTACATTCTCAACACAAAATATATGATATAATTGTAGTTGATGGATTTGATCCATTCATGTTTTTAAGGGTTAAATGTATGATACCGCTGCAATGTTAGCGAAAGTCAGTTTACCTCCTGTAAAAAAAAATTTGATACCCTTTTAAAATGTTAAAATTCTGTGTCTTTTGTCCCATAAATACAAAAGTTATCTCCTGTAATAATTTTTTTTTTTACTCCCTAGATTCGGTGTTCAAATTTTATGCTTATGGGGGAAAAATGATAGAAATCCAAAACAAAAAATATTATAGGAGTAAAGTGAAATTCGCCTAAATTGCATGGGATGTCAAATTATTCTTATAATGAATGGATTGAATAAAGTTTTTGTTGATAAATAAGATTGTTTTAGTTTAGTGAATCAATTGTCCCCCTGTAATTAATAGGAAGTTGTTGATAGGTCATGCACACCTGAATCTAGATGTTTCATTGAATAGAGGAAAAGCTAGGTCAAAGCAAGTGATTTGGACTTTTTCAAGTAGATCATTCAACCTTATTGAAAAAGAAAAAATATTCCCTACGATTCATTTTAAAACTAGTTTTACTAACAATTTCTAGAGCTGGCCAATTTTTAACCACAAATTGTGGTGCTAGATGTAGTCACAAATTGACTAGCTTCCAAAACGTGTCCCATAATATACGTCAACAACTGCTCAGCTAATACTTTTCCACCATTTTCCTTCACTTACGCAAAAGACTTTTCCAGTTAAAAGAAGCGGTTCAAATTTAGCTTTTAATATTTTTATTTTTTTCAATGCTATAACGCGAATGTGTCACACCCTTACTTGTCCACTATTAGACTACAATTTTATAAATAGGAGTCACGAGTCCTTTGAAACAAACCTAAATACAACATAACAATTATTCCTCACCTTAGATATGAGTTCTGTCCAAATCCTCTCCACCACTACAATCCATGCACCAAATCACTTCAATGATCATACTATCCATCTAACACCATGGGATCTACAATTTCTCCCATTTGGATACAATCAAACTGGTCTTCTTTATCACCAACCTTTTGAGTTAGATTCAACTAATCAAATCCAACACTTTAAAAATTCTCTTTCCTCTACCCTCGATTTCTTCCATCTCTTCACGGGCCGTCTCAAAATCACACAACACGACGATAACACTATCTCATGTTCTATCAAGTGCAACAACGAAGGAGCACTGTTGGTTCATGCTGCAGCGAAACATATTAGTGTCTCCGACATTCTTGAACCCAAATATATTCCCCCTATTCATCATTCATTATTTTCACTTAATGGAGTTAAAAATTATGAAGGGACATCACAGCCATTACTTGCTGTCCAAGTAACAGAATTAGTCGACGGCGTCTTTGTTGGCTTCACACTCAACCATGTGGTTGGTGATGGTAAATCGTTTTGCCATTTTTCTAATTCGTTGGCAGAAATCTCAAAAGGTTGTGTTAAAATATCCAAACTTCCAATATATGAACGTTGGTTTCCAAAAGATACTCCATGTCCCATTCGATTTCCCTTCACAATAGAACCGCAAAATAATTACTCTAATAATGGAGGTAGAAAACTCAACCTGCCAGAAAGATTATTTCATTTGACAAAAGAGAATATTGCTAAACTAAAATTCAAAGCCAACTTAGAAGCTGGGACGACGAAGTTATCTTCTTTGCAAGCACTTTTGACTCATATTTGGCGTTCTTTTATACGTTCTAGAAAACTTGACCCACAAACAGAAGTGAGTTTTGTGTTGGATATAGGCGTTAGACCAAGGCTGATTCCGCCTTTGCATGATGATTATTTTGGTACTGCTGTGATAGATTTTGCGGTTACCATGAAAGCTGGTGAATTGTTAGAAGATGGTGGACTTGGTAAAGGTGCATTGAAGATGAACAAGATGATTGCTTTGCACTCGAACGAGAAGTTGAAAAGTGACTATAAAAATTGGTTGATAACACCGAATTTTATTAAAAACTCTGATGATGCTGTCAATAATAATTCATTGGTGATTGGGAGTTCTCCTTGGTTTGACGTTTATGTTAATGATTTTGGTTGGGGAAAACCTGTGGGGGTTCGAAGTGGGAGTTCAAATAAAAGAAATGGGAAAGTTTATGTGTATGCAGGTGTAGAAAAAGGTAGTATGGACCTTGAAATTTGTCTTCCGTATGAAAATTTGGAGGCAATTGGGAATGATCCTGAGTTTATGAATCATGCATCCCACTACCGTGGCTTCTAAGTTCTAATAATGTTGAATCTTTAGTGTACCATTTCATTTCAGGTTCTTTTGATTTTTATTTGAATAACGGATTAATAATGATGATGAAGCGTTACTTTTGTTTTTCTTTCATTACTTATTGTAAGAAGGTTTGATGTTTAACTCCATATAAACAGTGCATGTTGTGGAGTTTTTATTTTATTTTATTTTATGAAGTGAATGCTTTGATTTTGTTGTTATTGATGAAGTGCATGTTAGAAATTTGTGAATTGGAAAATTTTGTTCGAGGTTTGATAATTACTCAATTCTACGTGGGTATACAAATATGATATTTCCAGTCAGGTCTATTCATAATTAGAAATACTTTGTTTCCCTGTGAATTTATCTGCGGATTTTAGTTAAATTTCTGTTTTTCCTGTGATTTGTTTTCCCAGCTAAAACCATCAAAAGGACTATCAGCAGCTAAGTCCAAAGGTAAGTCTGCAAAAAAATACCGACAGAACAATATTCCGCGGGTAAATCCGCAGGATATTCTTAGTCCTCAGGTAAATCCGCAACTTGTTTATTTTTTAAATTAAAAAACTTTAACTTAATTTTTTATAAATTTAGACAATATAGTTTTCCTATTCAATAATTATACCTACTTGTAATGGGAGTGACCCACTAGATATGCATTTCTTCTACTAATACTAAACACGATAAACATATAAAGCACCAAAGTTATGCAAGAGTGGTTTTCTTCAACGACCAATCATGTGCCAGAAATTAACATATAATCGATAGCATTGGTACAAATAAGGACGAATTCTAATTAACCAAATTATGATAAGTAAGCTACCGTTAAATTATAAATAAACAATAAACAGTGTGATCTTAAGTGCAAAACAATGAAGGAATAATACAACTTAAAGTTTTATATTTCTTCTCAGTAAGATTGAGTATTATACCCTATAGTTCATTGTTAGGACAAGCATGGACCCCACTTTCAAATGGCATGGAATTTTTGAGTTTTTTTAGCAGCCTGGCAAAATGATTTACATAATCTATCAATGTCTTGGATCTTGTAATTTTGTATCAACACATGAATAAGAACAAAACAAAACTATGGTAAATAGTAATAATGCATAATAGTTTTTTTTCAATAATTACCTCAAGTCTTGAGTGATCAAACTTTTCCGGATCTTTGAATATGGTCAATGTGGTCACTGTGTTTTGTATTATGGCTGTTGCAACCTGAAATTATTTTATACACACATTAAATATAAAAAATATATAAAATTATTATAATTATTTATGTTTCTTGTATTTATAATTGTGTATTAGTTTTAATTCACTTTTAAACTATTGTATTATGTTTATTGTATCATATTTATGTATAATTTAAGTTGAATTCTAATGAAACAAACATTATCATAAATAATAATGTAACTTTAATCAAACATAAGCATAGAATATAAGTTACAATTTATTTAAAATAAAAAGGATTATAGACAAAAATATATTAATGTCCTATATTACAATCTTAATGGTGAAAAACAACATCATTTTGTCACATAAAGATGTCCACTCAAAAAAAAATATGAAACTCCTTAATTAGTATCTTTAAATTGCATCTAATATTAAGATTTTTCACACATAGAATTAACTAAATATAAATTCAAATATTTTAAAATATAACTTACATGTCTCTTTCTATCATGTAGTAGAATGACGTGGAGGAGCATAACTTGTATTTTCACTCTGACTATCATCTTGTGTAGCTCCCTGTCCAAAGACATAACCAAAAAAATCATCACTTGATTGTTGATGATAAGGATTGTGATAATTCGTTGATTGTTGGTAGTATGGAGAAGCTTGATCACTAGGATATTGGTTATAAGGGGTGTGTTAGATAATTAATTGATAATCCTGGATAATCTTTGAAGAATCGTGTTCGTTCACTTTCCGAACAAAGTATTTCGACCCTATTTATGCCTGGGTTCACGAAATCTTTGTGGGGATAATTCTTGAAGAAAGAATGTTTCTGGCAAAAGAAAGATTCTGGAACGTAGAATGGTTTTTGTGTGTGTAACCCTAAACCGAGGCCAGATTTCCCCCTTTTATAGGAGAACGAAAACTGAAAACGAAAAGTCATACCTTTTCAAGAAAAACGGTAATAACGGCTGGGAAGGTTCAAACGTTCAAAAGAAAATTTTCTTCGGGGCGCTGCCCCGCACCCCGCCAGGGGCTACGCCCCTTGGAACCCCGTTTTCAATTACTTGCAGTCAATTACACGTTGGCTCTACGAGCGTGCACTCCGCACTACTCCTAACTCGTTTCCAAGCTTTAACGCATAATTGCATCGGCCTATAGTAAATCTCATTACTACTAAAATCATGGGTGATACTAAAATCACCAACAAATCCCCCCCATTTTAGTGTAATCCTTGATTTACTTAATATATACAATAAAATATATAAGGGTATATTACAATCAAACAGATGCATAAACGAAAATGTCTTGCGATTGAATTTTCATTTTAGTACAAATACACATTTCAAACACTCGAAAATCTGGGTGTCATAGCGATTGAACCCGTCAATCCATTTGAATGTCAGAAGATATAGTACACATATGTTTCTTACAATACTCTACTATTCATACTTGACACTTTACAAGCCATGTGTCCTTATCCATTAATAAGCATATAGGAAGCCAAGTCCAAACTTCTTGAAGCGGCAAAACTTCATGCTTACATAGGTGATTCTTTTTATCTTGTACCTGCATTTACAATTTTTCAAAAGAACCATTAAGAAGATATACTTCAACCTAACCATCACTTGCAGGTCTGAGCACATACCCTGGGAAGATAAATATAATTGCTCCAATCTTTAACTATGATCTTTCCACATTGAATTCTGCTTCTAACGTCATATTAGAAGGGAATTGGGTATATCAAAGCTAATAGATTTAAATGGACTTTAATCCCATCCCAATTACCGACTTCTTTACTAAGTCTCTAGCTAACCCCTTCGTCAAGTGGTCAGCTAAGTTTTGTTGCGACCGAACAAACTCTATAGATATCACCCCATTCATGATTAATTCTCTAATCATACTATGTCTGACACCCAAATGTCTAGACTTTCCATTGTATATTTGACTATAAGCTTTAGCCAATGTGGCAGTACTATCACAACGGATAGAAATTGGTGATATCGGTTTAGGCCATATCGGAATCTCGTATACCAAGTTCCTTAGCCATTCTGCTTCTTTACCAGCAGCAGCTAATGCTACAAACTCAGATTCCATTGTGGAACTAGTTATACATGTTTGCTTCTTGGAAGCCCATGAGATAGCACCTCCCCCAAGCAAGAACACCCATCCACTTGTAGAGGATGAATCTTCAGCATTATTTATCCAACTAGCATCCGAATAACCCTCTAACACCGAAGGAAATCCCATATATGACAATCCATAATTCATTGTACCCTTCAAGTACTTGAATACCCTAGTTATCGCATGCCAATGATACCGGCTAGGATTACTCGTAAATCTGCTCAACTTTCCAACCGCATAAGCAATATCCGGTCGAGTGCTAATCATAGCATACATCAAAGAGCCTATAGCTCTTGAATATTCGAGTTGATCTACAGGTTTACCTGTATTTGGCATAAGTTTTTCTCCCGGATCCATTGGAGTACTTACTGGAGAACAACTTTCACAATTGAACTTCTTGAGCATTTTCTCAATGTAATGAGATTGCGTAATTACAATCCCTTTATTTTCCCGTTTAATCTTAATTCCTAGAATAACGTCCGCTTCTCCCATATCTTTCATGGAGAACTTTGATGATAAGAAATTCTTTGTTATATCAATTTGATTTTGGTCGGTGCCAAAGATCAACATGTCATCAACATATAAGCAAATGAAAACTCCTTTACCGGATGTATCAAATTTGCTATATACACATTTGTCAGCTTGGTTTAGAATGAAACCATTGGACAAAACAACCTCATCAAACTTTTGATGCCACTGCTTCGGAGCTTGTTTTAGCCCATATAATGACTTAATTAGTTTACACACTTTATGTTCATTACCAGGCATTACAAAACCTTCAGGTTGCTTCATATACACTTCTTCTTCCAAATGACCATTCAGAAATGCTGTTTTGACATCCATTTGGTGAATCACTAGATTATGAATAGCCGCCAAGGCAATCAACAATCTAATAGTAGTGATACGGGCAACAGGAGCATAGGTATCGAAATAATCAATCCCTTCCTTTTGTCTGAAGCCTTGGATAACTAGTCTAGCTTTAAACTTGTCAATTGTACCATCGACTTTCATCTTCTTTTTGAAGATCCATTTGCAACCCAATGGTTTGCAACCTGGTGGTAAATCAGATAGTATCCAAGTATTATTTTCCATGATAAAGCCAATCTCTTCATCAATTGCTTCTTTCCAAAAAGCAGAATCTCGAGACTTGATAGCTTCATCATACGTTCTTGGATCCTCTTCAATACTATAGCAATAATAATATTGAGTGTCAATCTGATCCTTTGATCCCTCAACTAAATATAGTTGGAAATCAGATCCATAAGATTTAGTTTTTCTAGCTCTTTTGCTCCTACGGGGTTCAAGTGCTTGACTTGGCACATCATTTGAATGATCATCTCTTAGAGATTCATCTGAAATAGGTATAGAGGCCTTTGGTCTAGGTACAGAGGAGAAACAGTTCTCATCAAATATGGCATCTCTCGATTCTATAATTGTGTTAATAGAGATCGAGTCATTAGGCTCTATAACATAGAACCTATAGGCCTTGGAGTGCTCGGCATATCCAACAAAGATGCAAGCTACACCCTTTTCACCCAAAGTTTTCCTTTTTGGGTCCGGGAGTCTAACCACGGCCCTACAACCCCAAACACATAGAAATGTCAGGTTGGGTCGTTTCTTATACCAAAGTTCATATGGGGTAGTTTTGTTCCTTTTATTGGGAACTCTATTTAACAAATAGCATGCCGTTAACATGGCTTCTCCCCAAAATCCTTCACTCAGACCAGAGTAAGATAACATGGCATTCACCATTTCTTTTAGCACTCTATTTTTCCTTTCAGCCACACCATTTTGTTGAGGTGTGTAAGGAGTCGTAGTCTCATGAATGATTCCTACGGATTGGAAAAACACAGGATCATAATATTCACCACCTCTATCTGTGCGTAATGTTTTAATCAACACATTCTGTTGCACTTCAACTTCAGTTTTATAAATTTTGAATTTATCTAAGGCTTCGTCCTTAGCGTGCAACAAATAGACATAGCAGAATCTAGATGTGTCATCTATGAAAGTGACAAAATATTTTTTATGCCCTAATGATGGAGTAGCATGTAAATCACATAAATCACTATGTATCAACTCAAGAATGACAGATTTCCTTGTTATACTTTTAAATGGTTGCCTAGTTATCTTAGTTAACATGCAAGTTTTACACTTTTCTACATTTTTATCAAGATTAGGAATTAATTTATCTTTAGACATTTCATGCATTCTTTTATAATGTACATGTCCTAGACGAGCATGCCATAACGAAGAATTGATAATATTCGAAGAGGACATAAATACAGAACCAGAATCATTAGGAACTCCATTCAAATTCATCATAAACATACCATTATTATAATATCCAAATCCTACAAACACACCAGACTTTGATAATACATATTTATCTGATTCACACACTTGCTTGTATCCAAGCTTATTTAATACAGGGTCAGAAATTAAATTCTTTCGTAATTTAGGAACATACAAAACATTAAACAAAGTAATAGTTTTTCCGGAACTGAATTCTAACACCACGTTTCCTTTGCCTTCAACGGGAGCGAAGTGATCATCTCCCATGTAGAGGACAGAACCATCTTCCACTGGAACAAAAGTCTTGAACCAGAAACGATCCTTGCAAACATGTGTAGTGGCGCCAGAATCAATCCACCATGCGGTAGCATCATCCTGCACATAAAATGCTTCAGAATTTAGTGAAACAGAATGTTTAATTAAACTATTCAAATCACGAATTGATTTCTGACCTTGGTTTTCGGATTGGTCCTTAGACCCCTTTCCTGAACCACTTGCATTCGCGTTATCGTGCTTTTTAACGAAGCGACAATCCCTCTTGTAGTGGCCTGTTTTACCACACTTCCAGCATTCTAATTTCGGTTTCTTGTTAGCACCGAAACTGCCCTTATTGTCCTTGAAAGCACGCTTCTTTCCTTTGTTTTTGTTGTTACCGTTCCTACCACCCTCTTCGATCATATTAACCGAGGGTCCAGCAATTTCTTTGCCTTTTCCTTTGTTATCCTCCTGCGCTCTTAGAGATTCTTCTATGCGCAAGTGACTTCCAAGTTGGATCAAAGACAGTTCGTCTTTTCCATGTTTCAGATTGTGTTTGAAATCTTTCCACGAAGGAGGCAACTTGTCTATGATGCTTGAGACAGATATTGTTTCATCCATATTTAATCCGTGTAGTGTGAACTGTCCAAGGATTCGGAGGAGTTCATTGAATTGTTCCATGACAGACCTTGATTCAACCATTTTGTAGTTGTTGAAATCAGTCACCAGAAACTTTTTACTGGATGAGTCCTCTGCCATGTACTTGGATTCGAGACAATCCCACAATTCCTTTGCAGATTCTATGTTTTGGTAAATATCAAATAAGGGATCAGACATACCGTTAAGAATGTGCCCTCTGCATATGTAGTCGTCGTTCTCCCACTTTGATCTGCGTCTCAGATTTTCAACTGTGTCATCTTCCCGAATTTCTGGAATCGGTGTAGATAGGACATGCACCACCTTCAACGTTGTCAACATGAAATGCATCTTCTTCTGCCAACGCCTGAAATCTTGTCCTTGAAACTTGTCCAATTTTCCGAAATTTCTGGTCATCTCCTTGACGGTGTTTCCTCCAGCCATGATTATCAGATGAATACTTTGTTCGTTTGTTAGATAATTAATTGATAATCCTGGATAATCTTTGAAGAATCGTGTTCGTTCACTTTCCGAACAAAGTATTTCGACCCTATTTATGCCTGGGTTCACGAAATCTTTGTGGGGATAATTCTTGAAGAAAGAATGTTTCTGGCAAAAGAAAGATTCTGGAACGTAGAATGGTTTTTGTGTGTGTAACCCTAAACCGAGGCCAGATTTCCCCCTTTTATAGGAGAACGAAAACTGAAAACGAAAAGTCATACCTTTTCAAGAAAAACGGTAATAACGGCTGGGAAGGTTCAAACGTTCAAAAGAAAATTTTCTTCGGGGCGCTGCCCCGCACCCCGCCAGGGGCTACGCCCCTTGGAACCCCGTTTTCAATTACTTGCAGTCAATTACACGTTGGCTCTACGAGCGTGCACTCCGCACTACTCCTAACTCGTTTCCAAGCTTTAACGCATAATTGCATCGGCCTATAGTAAATCTCATTACTACTAAAATCATGGGTGATACTAAAATCACCAACAAATCCCCCCCATTTTAGTGTAATCCTTGATTTACTTAATATATACAATAAAATATATAAGGGTATATTACAATCAAACAGATGCATAAACGAAAATGTCTTGCGATTGAATTTTCATTTTAGTACAAATACACATTTCAAACACTCGAAAATCTGGGTGTCATAGCGATTGAACCCGTCAATCCATTTGAATGTCAGAAGATATAGTACACATATGTTTCTTACAATACTCTACTATTCATACTTGACACTTTACAAGCCATGTGTCCTTATCCATTAATAAGCATATAGGAAGCCAAGTCCAAACTTCTTGAAGCGGCAAAACTTCATGCTTACATAGGTGATTCTTTTTATCTTGTACCCGCATTTACAATTTTTCAAAAGAACCATTAAGAAGATATACTTCAACCTAACCATCACTTGCAGGTCTGAGCACATACCCTGGGAAGATAAATATAATTGCTCCAATCTTTAACTATGATCTTTCCACATTGAATTCTGCTTCTAACGTCATATTAGAAGGGAATTGGGTATATCAAAGCTAATAGATTTAAATGGACTTTAATCCCATCCCAATTACCGACTTCTTTACTAAGTCTCTAGCTAACCCCTTCGTCAAGTGGTCAGCTAAGTTTTGTTGCGACCGAACAAACTCTATAGATATCACCCCATTCATGATTAATTCTCTAATCATACTATGTCTGACACCCAAATGTCTAGACTTTCCATTGTATATTTGACTATAAGCTTTAGCCAATGTGGCAGTACTATCACAACGGATAGAAATTGGTGATATCGGTTTAGGCCATATCGGAATCTCGTATACCAAGTTCCTTAGCCATTCTGCTTCTTTACCAGCAGCAGCTAATGCTACAAACTCAGATTCCATTGTGGAACTAGTTATACATGTTTGCTTCTTGGAAGCCCATGAGATAGCACCTCCCCCAAGCAAGAACACCCATCCACTTGTAGAGGATGAATCTTCAGCATTATTTATCCAACTAGCATCCGAATAACCCTCTAACACCGAAGGAAATCCCATATATGACAATCCATAATTCATTGTACCCTTCAAGTACTTGAATACCCTAGTTATCGCATGCCAATGATGCCGGCTAGGATTACTCGTAAATCTGCTCAACTTTCCAACCGCATAAGCAATATCCGGTCGAGTGCTAATCATAGCATACATCAAAGAGCCTATAGCTCTTGAATATTCGAGTTGATCTACAGGTTTACCTGTATTTGGCATAAGTTTTTCTCCCGGATCCATTGGAGTACTTACTGGAGAACAACTTTCACAATTGAACTTCTTGAGCATTTTCTCAATGTAATGAGATTGCGTAATTACAATCCATTTATTTTCCCGTTTAATCTTAATTCCTAGAATAACGTCCGCTTCTCCCATATCTTTCATGGAGAACTTTGATGATAAGAAATTCTTTGTTATATCAATTTGATTTTGGTCGGTGCCAAAGATCAACATGTCATCAACATATAAGCAAATGAAAACTCCTTTACCGGATGTATCAAATTTGCTATATACACATTTGTCAGCTTGGTTTAGAATGAAACCATTGGACAAAACAACCTCATCAAACTTTTGATGCCACTGCTTCGGAGCTTGTTTTAGCCCATATAATGACTTAATTAGTTTACACACTTTATGTTCATTACCAGGCATTACAAAACCTTCAGGTTGCTTCATATACACTTCTTCTTCCAAATGACCATTCAGAAATGCTGTTTTGACATCCATTTGGTGAATCACTAGATTATGAATAGCCGCCAAGGCAATCAACAATCTAATAGTAGTGATACGGGCAACAGGAGCATAGGTATCGAAATAATCAATCCCTTCCTTTTGTCTGAAGCCTTGGATAACTAGTCTAGCTTTAAACTTGTCAATTGTACCATCGACTTTCATCTTCTTTTTGAAGATCCATTTGCAACCCAATGGTTTGCAACCTGGTGGTAAATCAGATAGTATCCAAGTATTATTTTCCATGATAGAGCCAATCTCTTCATCAATTGCTTCTTTCCAAAAAGCAGAATCTCGAGACTTGATAGCTTCATCATACGTTCTTGGATCCTCTTCAATACTATAGCAATAATAATATTGAGTGTCAATCTGATCCTTTGATCCCTCAACTAAATATAGTTGGAAATCAGATCCATAAGATTTAGTTTTTCTAGCTCTTTTGCTCCTACGGGGTTCAAGTGCTTGACTTGGCACATCATTTGAATGATCATCTCTTAGAGATTCATCTGAAATAGGTATAGAGTCCTTTGGTCTAGGTACAAAGGAGAAACAGTTCTCATCAAATATGGCATCTCTCGATTCTATAATTGTGTTAATAGAGATCGAGTCATTAGGCTCTATAACATAGAACCTATAGGCCTTGGAGTGCTCGGCATATCCAACAAAGATGCAAGCTACACCCTTTTCACCCAAAGTTTTCCTTTTTGGGTCCGGGAGTCTAACCACGGCCCTACAACCCCAAACACGTAGAAATGTCAGGTTGGGTCGTTTCTTATACCAAAGTTCATATGGGGTAGTTTTGTTCCTTTTATTGGGAACTCTATTTAACAAATAGCATGCCGTTAACATGGCTTCTCCCCAAAATCCTTCACTCAGACCAGAGTAAGATAACATGGCATTCACCATTTCTTTTAGCACTCTATTTTTCCTTTCAGCCACACCATTTTGTTGAGGTGTGTAAGGAGCCGTAGTCTCATGAATGATTCCTACGGATTGGAAAAACACAGGATCATAATATTCACCACCTCTATCTGTGCGTAATGTTTTAATCAACACATTCTGTTGCACTTCAACTTCAGTTTTATAAATTTTGAATTTATCTAAGGCTTCGTCCTTAGCGTGCAACAAATAGACATAGCAGAATCTAGATGTGTCATCTATGAAAGTGACAAAATATTTTTTATGCCCTAATGATGGAGTAGCATGTAAATCACATAAATCACTATGTATCAACTCAAGAATGACAGATTTCCTTGTTATACTTTTAAATGGTTGCCTAGTTATCTTAGTTAACATGCAAGTTTTACACTTTTCTACATTTTTATCAAGATTAGGAATTAATTTATCTTTAGACATTTCATGCATTCTTTTATAATGTACATGTCCTAGACGAGCATGCCATAACGAAGAATTGATAATATTCGAAGAGGACATAAATACAGAACCAGAATCATTAGGAACTCCATTCAAATTCATCATAAACATACCATTATTATAATATCCAAATCCTACAAACACACCAGACTTTGATAATACATATTTATCTGATTCACACACTTGCTTGTATCCAAGCTTATTTAATACAGGGCCAGAAATTAAATTCTTTCGTAATTTAGGAACATACAAAACATTAAACAAAGTAATAGTTTTTCCGGAACTGAATTCTAACACCACGTTTCCTTTGCCTTCAACGGGAGCGAAGTGATCATCTCCCATGTAGAGGACAGAACCATCTTCCACTGGAACAAAAGTCTTGAACCAGAAACGATCCTTGCAAACATGTGTAGTGGCGCCAGAATCAATCCACCATGCGGTAGCATCATCCTGCACATAAAATGCTTCAGAATTTAGTGAAACAGAATGTTTAATTAAACTATTCAAATCACGAATTGATTTCTGACCTTGGTTTTCGGATTGGTCCTTAGACCCCTTTCCTGAACCACTTGCATTCGCGTTATCGTGCTTTTTAACGAAGCGACAATCCCTCTTGAAGTGGCCTGTTTTACCACACTTCCAGCATTCTAATTTCGGTTTCTTGTTAGCACCGAAACTGCCCTTATTGTCCTTGAAAGCACGCTTCTTTCCTTTGTTTTTGTTGTTACCGTTCCTACCACCCTCTTCGATCATATTAACCGAGGGTCCAGCAATTTCTTTGCCTTTTCCTTTGTTATCCTCCTGCGCTCTTAGAGATTCTTCTATGCGCAAGTGACTTCCAAGTTGGATCAAAGACAGTTCGTCTTTTCCATGTTTCAGATTGTGTTTGAAATCTTTCCACGAAGGAGGCAACTTGTCTATGATGCTTGAGACAGATATTGTTTCATCCATATTTAATCCGTGTAGTGTGAACTGTCCAAGGATTCGGAGGAGTTCATTGAATTGTTCCATGACAGACCTTGATTCAACCATTTTGTAGTTGTTGAAATCAGTCACCAGAAACTTTTTACTGGATGAGTCCTCTGCCATGTACTTGGATTCGAGACAATCCCACAATTCCTTTGCAGATTCTATGTTTTGGTAAATATCAAATAAGGGATCAGACATACCGTTAAGAATGTGCCCTCTGCATATGTAGTCGTCGTTCTCCCACTTTGATCTGCGTCTCAGATTTTCAACTGTGTCATCTTCCCGAATTTCTGGAATCGGTGTAGATAGGACATGCACCACCTTCAACGTTGTCAACATGAAATGCATCTTCTTCTGCCAACGCCTGAAATCTTGTCCTTGAAACTTGTCCAATTTTCCGAAATTTCTGGTCATCTCCTTGACGGTGTTTCCTCCAGCCATGATTATCAGATGAATACTTTGTTCGTTTGTTAGATAATTAATTGATAATCCTGGATAATCTTCGAAGAATCGTGTTCGTTCACTTTCCGAACAAAGTATTTCGACCCTATTTATGCCTGGGTTCACGAAATCTTTGTGGGGATAATTCTTGAAGAAAGAATGTTTCTGGCAAAAGAAAGATTCTGGAACGTAGAATGGTTTTTGTGTGTGTAACCCTAAACCGAGGCCAGATTTCCCCCTTTTATAGGAGAACGAAAACTGAAAACGAAAAGTCATACCTTTTCAAGAAAAACGGTAATAACGGCTGGGAAGGTTCAAACGTTCAAAAGAAAATTTTCTTCGGGGCGCTGCCCCGCACCCCGCCAGGGGCTACGCCCCTTGGAACCCCGTTTTCAATTACTTGCAGTCAATTACACGTTGGCTCTACGAGCGTGCACTCCGCACTACTCCTAACTCGTTTCCAAGCTTTAACGCATAATTGCATCGGCCTATAGTAAATCTCATTACTACTAAAATCATGGGTGATACTAAAATCACCAACAAATCCCCCCCATTTTAGTGTAATCCTTGATTTACTTAATATATACAATAAAATATATAAGGGTATATTACAATCAAACAGATGCATAAACGAAAATGTCTTGCGATTGAATTTTCATTTTAGTACAAATACACATTTCAAACACTCGAAAATCTGGGTGTCATAGCGATTGAACCCGTCAATCCATTTGAATGTCAGAAGATATAGTACACATATGTTTCTTACAATACTCTACTATTCATACTTGACACTTTACAAGCCATGTGTCCTTATCCATTAATAAGCATATAGGAAGCCAAGTCCAAACTTCTTGAAGCGGCAAAACTTCATGCTTACATAGGTGATTCTTTTAATCTTGTACCTGCATTTACAATTTTTCAAAAGAACCATTAAGAAGATATACTTCAACCTAACCATCACTTGCAGGTCTGAGCACATACCCTGGGAAGATAAATATAATTGCTCCAATCTTTAACTATGATCTTTCCACATTGAATTCTGCTTCTAACGTCATATTAGAAGGGAATTGGGTATATCAAAGCTAATAGATTTAAATGGACTTTAATCCCATCCCAATTACCGACTTCTTTACTAAGTCTCTAGCTAACCCCTTCGTCAAGTGGTCAGCTAAGTTTTGTTGCGACCGAACAAACTCTATAGATATCACCCCATTCATGATTAATTCTCTAATCATACTATGTCTGACACCCAAATGTCTAGACTTTCCATTGTATATTTGACTATAAGCTTTAGCCAATGTGGCAGTACTATCACAACGGATAGAAATTGGTGTCATCGGTTTAGGCCATATCGGAATCTCGTATACCAAGTTCCTTAGCCATTCTGCTTCTTTACCAGCAGCAGCTAATGCTACAAACTCAGATTCCATTGTGGAACTAGTTATACATGTTTGCTTCTTGGAAGCCCATGAGATAGCACCTCCCCCAAGCAAGAACACCCATCCACTTGTAGAGGATGAATCTTCAGCATTATTTATCCAACTAGCATCCGAATAACCCTCTAACACCGAAGGAAATCCCATATATGACAATCCATAATTCATTGTACCCTTCAAGTACTTGAATACCCTAGTTATCGCATGCCAATGATGCCGGCTAGGATTACTCGTAAATCTGCTCAACTTTCCAACCGCATAAGCAATATCCGGTCGAGTGCTAATCATAGCATACATCAAAGAGCCTATAGCTCTTGAATATTCGAGTTGATCTACAGGTTTACCTGTATTTGGCATAAGTTTTTCTCCCGGATCCATTGGAGTACTTACTGGAGAACAACTTTCACAATTGAACTTCTTGAGCATTTTCTCAATGTAATGAGATTGCGTAATTACAATCCCTTTATTTTCCCGTTTAATCTTAATTCCTAGAATAACGTCCGCTTCTCCCATATCTTTCATGGAGAACTTTGATGACAAGAAATTCTTTGTTATATCAATTTGATTTTGGTCGGTGCCAAAGATCAACATGTCATCAACATATAAGCAAATGAAAACTCCTTTACCGGATGTATCAAATTTGCTATATACACATTTGTCAGCTTGGTTTAGAATGAAACCATTGGACAAAACAACCTCATCAAACTTTTGATGCCACTGCTTCGGAGCTTGTTTTAGCCCATATAATGACTTAATTAGTTTACACACTTTATGTTCATTACCAGGCATTACAAAACCTTCAGGTTGCTTCATATACACTTCTTCTTCCAAATGACCATTCAGAAATGCTGTTTTGACATCCATTTGGTGAATCACTAGATTATGAATAGCCGCCAAGGCAATCAACAATCTAATAGTAGTGATACGGGCAACAGGAGCATAGGTATCGAAATAATCAATCCCTTCCTTTTGTCTGAAGCCTTGGATAACTAGTCTAGCTTTAAACTTGTCAATTGTACCATCGACTTTCATCTTCTTTTTGAAGATCCATTTGCAACCCAATGGTTTGCAACCTGGTGGTAAATCAGATAGTATCCAAGTATTATTTTCCATGATAGAGCCAATCTCTTCATCAATTGCTTCTTTCCAAAAAGCAGAATCTCGAGACTTGATAGCTTCATCATACGTTCTTGGATCCTCTTCAATACTATAGCAATAATAATATTGAGTGTCAATCTGATCCTTTGATCCCTCAACTAAATATAGTTGGAAATCAGATCCATAAGATTTAGTTTTTCTAGCTCTTTTGCTCCTACGGGGTTCAAGTGCTTGACTTGGCACATCGTTTGAATGATCATCTCTTAGAGATTCATCTGAAATAGGTATAGAGCCCTTTGGTCTAGGTACAGAGGAGAAACAGTTCTCATCAAATATGGCATCTCTCGATTCTATAATTGTGTTAATAGAGATCGAGTCATTAGGCTCTATAACATAGAACCTATAGGCCTTGGAGTGCTCGGCATATCCAACAAAGATGCAAGCTACACCGTTTTCACCCAAAGTTTTCCTTTTTGGGTCCGGGAGTCTAACCACGGCCCTACAACCCCAAACACGTAGAAATGTCAGGTTGGGTCGTTTCTTATACCAAAGTTCATATGGGGTAGTTTTGTTCCTTTTATTGGGAACTCTATTTAACAAATAGCATGCCGTTAACATGGCTTCTCCCCAAAATCCTTCACTCAGACCAGAGTAAGATAACATGGCATTCACCATTTCTTTTAGCACTCTATTTTTCCTTTCAGCCACACCATTTTGTTGAGGTGTGTAAGGAGCCGTAGTCTCATGAATGATTCCTACGGATTGGAAAAACACAGGATCATAATATTCACCACCTCTATCTGTGCGTAATGTTTTAATCAACACATTCTGTTGCACTTCAACTTCAGTTTTATAAATTTTGAATTTATCTAAGGCTTCGTCCTTAGCGTGCAACAAATAGACATAGCAGAATCTAGATGTGTCATCTATGAAAGTGACAAAATATTTTTTATGCCCTAATGATGGAGTAGCATGTAAATCACATAAATCACTATGTATCAACTCAAGAATGACAGATTTCCTTGTTATACTTTTAAATGGTTGCCTAGTTATCTTAGTTAACATGCAAGTTTTACACTTTTCTACATTTTTATCAAGATTAGGAATTAATTTATCTTTAGACATTTCATGCATTCTTTTATAATGTACATGTCCTAGACGAGCATGCCATAACGAAGAATTGATAATATTCGAAGAGGACATAAATACAGAACCAGAATCATTAGGAACTCCATTCAAATTCATCATAAACATACCATTATTATAATATCCAAATCCTACAAACACACCAGACTTTGATAATACATATTTATCTGATTCACACACTTGCTTGTATCCAAGCTTATTTAATACAGGGTCAGAAATTAAATTCTTTCGTAATTTAGGAACATACAAAACATTAAACAAAGTAATAGTTTTTCCGGAACTGAATTCTAACACCACGTTTCCTTTGCCTTCAACGGGAGCGAAGTGATCATCTCCCATGTAGAGGACAGAACCATCTTCCACTGGAACAAAAGTCTTGAACCAGAAACGATCCTTGCAAACATGTGTAGTGGCGCCAGAATCAATCCACCATGCGGTAGCATCATCCTGCACATAAAATGCTTCAGAATTTAGTGAAACAGAATGTTTAATTAAACTATTCAAATCACGAATTGATTTCTGACCTTGGTTTTCGGATTGGTCCTTAGACCCCTTTCCTGAACCACTTGCATTCGCGTTATCGTGCTTTTTAACGAAGCGACAATCCCTCTTGAAGTGGCCTGTTTTACCACACTTCCAGCATTCTAATTTCGGTTTCTTGTTAGCACCGAAACTGCCCTTATTGTCCTTGAAAGCACGCTTCTTTCCTTTGTTTTTGTTGTTACCGTTCCTACCACCCTCTTCGATCATATTAACCGAGGGTCCAGCAATTTCTTTGCCTTTTCCTTTGTTATCCTCCTGCACTCTTAGAGATTCTTCTATGCGCAAGTGACTTCCAAGTTGGATCAAAGACAGTTCGTCTTTTCCATGTTTCAGATTGTGTTTGAAATCTTTCCACGAAGGAGGCAACTTGTCTATGATGCTTGAGACAGATATTGTTTCATCCATATTTAATCCGTGTAGTGTGAACTGTCCAAGGATTCGGAGGAGTTCATTGAATTGTTCCATGACAGACCTTGATTCAACCATTTTGTAGTTGTTGAAATCAGTCACCAGAAACTTTTTACTGGATGAGTCCTCTGCCATGTACTTGGATTCGAGACAATCCCACAATTCCTTTGCAGATTCTATGTTTTGGTAAATATCAAATAAGGGATCAGACATACCGTTAAGAATGTGCCCTCTGCATATGTAGTCGTCGTTCTCCCACTTTGATCTGCGTCTCAGATTTTCAACTGTGTCATCTTCCCGAATTTCTGGAATCGGTGTAGATAGGACATGCACCACCTTCAACGTTGTCAACATGAAATGCATCTTCTTCTGCCAACGCCTGAAATCTTGTCCTTGAAACTTGTCCAATTTTCCGAAATTTCTGGTCATCTCCTTGACGGTGTTTCCTCCAGCCATGATTATCAGATGAATACTTTGTTCGTTTGTTAGATAATTAATTGATAATCCTGGATAATCTTCGAAGAATCGTGTTCGTTCACTTTCCGAACAAAGTATTTCGACCCTATTTATGCCTGGGTTCACGAAATCTTTGTGGGGATAATTCTTGAAGAAAGAATGTTTCTGGCAAAAGAAAGATTCTGGAACGTAGAATGGTTTTTGTGTGTGTAACCCTAAACCGAGGCCAGATTTCCCCCTTTTATAGGAGAACGAAAACTGAAAACGAAAAGTCATACCTTTTCAAGAAAAACGGTAATAACGGCTGGGAAGGTTCAAACGTTCAAAAGAAAATTTTCTTCGGGGCGCTGCCCCGCACCCCGCCAGGGGCTACGCCCCTTGGAACCCCGTTTTCAATTACTTGCAGTCAATTACACGTTGGCTCTACGAGCGTGCACTCCGCACTACTCCTAACTCGTTTCCAAGCTTTAACGCATAATTGCATCGGCCTATAGTAAATCTCATTACTACTAAAATCATGGGTGATACTAAAATCACCAACAAATCCCCCCCATTTTAGTGTAATCCTTGATTTACTTAATATATACAATAAAATATATAAGGGTATATTACAATCAAACAGATGCATAAACGAAAATGTCTTGCGATTGAATTTTCATTTTAGTACAAATACACATTTCAAACACTCGAAAATCTGGGTGTCATAGCGATTGAACCCGTCAATCCATTTGAATGTCAGAAGATATAGTACACATATGTTTCTTACAATACTCTACTATTCATACTTGACACTTTACAAGCCATGTGTCCTTATCCATTAATAAGCATATAGGAAGCCAAGTCCAAACTTCTTGAAGCGGCAAAACTTCATGCTTACATAGGTGATTCTTTTAATCTTGTACCTGCATTTACAATTTTTCAAAAGAACCATTAAGAAGATATACTTCAACCTAACCATCACTTGCAGGTCTGAGCACATACCCTGGGAAGATAAATATAATTGCTCCAATCTTTAACTATGATCTTTCCACATTGAATTCTGCTTCTAACGTCATATTAGAAGGGAATTGGGTATATCAAAGCTAATAGATTTAAATGGACTTTAATCCCATCCCAATTACCGACTTCTTTACTAAGTCTCTAGCTAACCCCTTCGTCAAGTGGTCAGCTAAGTTTTGTTGCGACCGAACAAACTCTATAGATATCACCCCATTCATGATTAATTCTCTAATCATACTATGTCTGACACCCAAATGTCTAGACTTTACATTGTATATTTGACTATAAGCTTTAGCCAATGTGGCAGTACTATCACAACGGATAGAAATTGGTGATATCGGTTTAGGCCATATCGGAATCTCGTATACCAAGTTCCTTAGCCATTCTGCTTCTTTACCAGCAGCAGCTAATGCTACAAACTCAGATTCCATTGTGGAACTAGTTATACATGTTTGCTTCTTGGAAGCCCATGAGATAGCACCTCCCCCAAGCAAGAACACCCATCCACTTGTAGAGGATGAATCTTCAGCATTATTTATCCAACTAGCATCCGAATAACCCTCTAACACCGAAGGAAATCCCATATATGACAATCCATAATTCATTGTACCCTTCAAGTACTTGAATACCCTAGTTATCGCATGCCAATGATGCCGGCTAGGATTACTCGTAAATCTGCTCAACTTTCCAACCGCATAAGCAATATCCGGTCGAGTGCTAATCATAGCATACATCAAAGAGCCTATAGCTCTTGAATATTCGAGTTGATCTACAGGTTTACCTGTATTTGGCATAAGTTTTTCTCCCGGATCCATTGGAGTACTTACTGGAGAACAACTTTCACAATTGAACTTCTTGAGCATTTTCTCAATGTAATGAGATTGCGTAATTACAATCCCTTTATTTTCCCGTTTAATCTTAATTCCTAGAATAACGTCCGCTTCTCCCATATCTTTCATGGAGAACTTTGATGACAAGAAATTCTTTGTTATATCAATTTGATTTTGGTCGGTGCCAAAGATCAACATGTCATCAACATATAAGCAAATGAAAACTCCTTTACCGGATGTATCAAATTTGCTATATACACATTTGTCAGCTTGGTTTAGAATGAAACCATTGGACAAAACAACCTCATCAAACTTTTGATGCCACTGCTTCGGAGCTTGTTTTAGCCCATATAATGACTTAATTAGTTTACACACTTTATGTTCATTACCAGGCATTACAAAACCTTCAGGTTGCTTCATATACACTTCTTCTTCCAAATGACCATTCAGAAATGCTGTTTTGACATCCATTTGGTGAATCACTAGATTATGAATAGCCGCCAAGGCAATCAACAATCTAATAGTAGTGATACGGGCAACAGGAGCATAGGTATCGAAATAATCAATCCCTTCCTTTTGTCTGAAGCCTTGGATAACTAGTCTAGCTTTAAACTTGTCAATTGTACCATCGACTTTCATCTTCTTTTTGAAGATCCATTTGCAACCCAATGGTTTGCAACCTGGTGGTAAATCAGATAGTATCCAAGTATTATTTTCCATGATAGAGCCAATCTCTTCATCAATTGCTTCTTTCCAAAAAGCAGAATCTCGAGACTTGATAGCTTCATCATACGTTCTTGGATCCTCTTCAATACTATAGCAATAATAATATTGAGTGTCAATCTGATCCTTTGATCCCTCAACTAAATATAGTTGGAAATCAGATCCATAAGATTTAGTTTTTCTAGCTCTTTTGCTCCTACGGGGTTCAAGTGCTTGACTTGGCACATCGTTTGAATGATCATCTCTTAGAGATTCATCTGAAATAGGTATAGAGCCCTTTGGTCTAGGTACAAAGGAGAAACAGTTCTCATCAAATATGGCATCTCTCGATTCTATAATTGTGTTAATAGAGATCGAGTCATTAGGCTCTATAACATAGAACCTATAGGCCTTGGAGTGCTCGGCATATCCAACAAAGATGCAAGCTACACCCTTTTCACCCAAAGTTTTCCTTTTTGGGTCCGGGAGTCTAACCACGGCCCTACAACCCCAAACACGTAGAAATGTCAGGTTGGGTCGTTTCTTATACCAAAGTTCATATGGGGTAGTTTTGTTCCTTTTATTGGGAACTCTATTTAACAAATAGCATGCCGTTAACATGGCTTCTCCCCAAAATCCTTCACTCAGACCAGAGTAAGATAACATGGCATTCACCATTTCTTTTAGCACTCTATTTTTCCTTTCAGCCACACCATTTTGTTGAGGTGTGTAAGGAGCCGTAGTCTCATGAATGATTCCTACGGATTGGAAAAACACAGGATCATAATATTCACCACCTCTATCTGTGCGTAATGTTTTAATCAACACATTCTGTTGCACTTCAACTTCAGTTTTATAAATTTTGAATTTATCTAAGGCTTCGTCCTTAGCGTGCAACAAATAGACATAGCAGAATCTAGATGTGTCATCTATGAAAGTGACAAAATATTTTTTATGCCCTAATGATGGAGTAGCATGTAAATCACATAAATCACTATGTATCAACTCAAGAATGACAGATTTCCTTGTTATACTTTTAAATGGTTGCCTAGTTATCTTAGTTAACATGCAAGTTTTACACTTTTCTACATTTTTATCAAGATTAGGAATTAATTTATCTTTAGACATTTCATGCATTCTTTTATAATGTACATGTCCTAGACGAGCATGCCATAACGAAGAATTGATAATATTCGAAGAGGACATAAATACAGAACCAGAATCATTAGGAACTCCATTCAAATTCATCATAAACATACCATTATTATAATATCCAAATCCTACAAACACACCAGACTTTGATAATACATATTTATCTGATTCACACACTTGCTTGTATCCAAGCTTATTTAATACAGGGTCAGAAATTAAATTCTTTCGTAATTTAGGAACATACAAAACATTAAACAAAGTAATAGTTTTTCCGGAACTGAATTCTAACACCACGTTTCCTTTGCCTTCAACGGGAGCGAAGTGATCATCTCCCATGTAGAGGACAGAACCATCTTCCACTGGAACAAAAGTCTTGAACCAGAAACGACCCTTGCAAACATGTGTAGTGGCGCCAGAATCAATCCACCATGCGGTAGCATCATCCTGCACATAAAATGCTTCAGAATTTAGTGAAACAGAATGTTTAATTAAACTATTCAAATCACGAATTGATTTCTGACCTTGGTTTTCGGATTGGTCCTTAGACCCCTTTCCTGAACCACTTGCATTCGCGTTATCGTGCTTTTTAACGAAGCGACAATCCCTCTTGAAGTGGCCTGTTTTACCACACTTCCAGCATTCTAATTTCGGTTTCTTGTTAGCACCGAAACTGCCCTTATTGTCCTTGAAAGCACGCTTCTTTCCTTTGTTTTTGTTGTTACCGTTCCTACCACCCTCTTCGATCATATTAACCGAGGGTCCAGCAATTTCTTTGCCTTTTCCTTTGTTATCCTCCTGCACTCTTAGAGATTCTTCTATGCGCAAGTGACTTCCAAGTTGGATCAAAGACAGTTCGTCTTTTCCATGTTTCAGATTGTGTTTGAAATCTTTCCACGAAGGAGGCAACTTGTCTATGATGCTTGAGACAGATATTGTTTCATCCATATTTAATCCGTGTAGTGTGAACTGTCCAAGGATTCGGAGGAGTTCATTGAATTGTTCCATGACAGACCTTGATTCAACCATTTTGTAGTTGTTGAAATCAGTCACCAGAAACTTTTTACTGGATGAGTCCTCTGCCATGTACTTGGATTCGAGACAATCCCACAATTCCTTTGCAGATTCTATGTTTTGGTAAATATCAAATAAGGGATCAGACATACTGTTAAGAATGTGCCCTCTGCATATGTAGTCGTCGTTCTCCCACTTTGATCTGCGTCTCAGATTTTCAACTGTGTCATCTTCCCGAATTTCTGGAATCGGTGTAGATAGGACATGCACCACCTTCAACGTTGTCAACATGAAATGCATCTTCTTCTGCCAACGCCTGAAATCTTGTCCTTGAAACTTGTCCAATTTTCCGAAATTTCTGGTCATCTCCTTGACGGTGTTTCCTCCAGCCATGATTATCAGATGAATACTTTGTTCGTTTGTTAGATAATTAATTGATAATCCTGGATAATCTTCGAAGAATCGTGTTCGTTCACTTTCCGAACAAAGTATTTCGACCCTATTTATGCCTGGGTTCACGAAATCTTTGTGGGGATAATTCTTGAAGAAAGAATGTTTCTGGCAAAAGAAAGATTCTGGAACGTAGAATGGTTTTTGTGTGTGTAACCCTAAACCGAGGCCAGATTTCCCCCTTTTATAGGAGAACGAAAACTGAAAACGAAAAGTCATACCTTTTCAAGAAAAACGGTAATAACGGTTGGGAAGGTTCAAACGTTCAAAAGAAAATTTTCTTCGGGGCGCTGCCCCGCACCCCGCCAGGGGCTACGCCCCTTGGAACCCCGTTTTCAATTACTTGCAGTCAATTACACGTTGGCTCTACGAGCGTGCACTCCGCACTACTCCTAACTCGTTTCCAAGCTTTAACGCATAATTGCATCGGCCTATAGTAAATCTCATTACTACTAAAATCATGGGTGATACTAAAATCACCAACAAATCCCCCCCATTTTAGTGTAATCCTTGATTTACTTAATATATACAATAAAATATATAAGGGTATATTACAATCAAACAGATGCATAAACGAAAATGTCTTGCGATTGAATTTTCATTTTAGTACAAATACACATTTCAAACACTCGAAAATCTGGGTGTCATAGCGATTGAACCCGTCAATCCATTTGAATGTCAGAAGATATAGTACACATATGTTTCTTACAATACTTTACTATTTATACTTGACACTTTACAAGCCATGTGTCCTTATCCATTAATAAGCATATAGGAAGCCAAGTCCAAACTTCTTGAAGCGGCAAAACTTCATGCTTACATAGGTGATTCTTTTAATCTTGTACCTGCATTTACAATTTTTCAAAAGAACCATTAAGAAGATATACTTCAACCTAACCATCACTTGCAGGTCTGAGCACATACCCTGGGAAGATAAATATAATTGCTCCAATCTTTAACTATGATCTTTCCACATTGAATTCTGCTTCTAACGTCATATTAGAAGGGAATTGGGTATATCAAAGCTAATAGATTTAAATGGACTTTAATCCCATCCCAATTACCGACTTCTTTACTAAGTCTCTAGCTAACCCCTTCGTCAAGTGGTCAGCTAAGTTTTGTTGCGACCGAACAAACTCTATAGATATCACCCCATTCATGATTAATTCTCTAATCATACTATGTCTGACACCCAAATGTCTAGACTTTCCATTGTATATTTGACTATAAGCTTTAGCCAATGTGGCAGTACTATCACAACGGATAGAAATTGGTGATATCGGTTTAGGCCATATCGGAATCTCGTATACCAAGTTCCTTAGCCATTCTGCTTCTTTACCAGCAGCAGCTAATGCTACAAACTCAGATTCCATTGTGGAACTAGTTATACATGTTTGCTTCTTGGAAGCCCATGAGATAGCACCTCCCCCAAGCAAGAACACCCATCCACTTGTAGAGGATGAATCTTCAGCATTATTTATCCAACTAGCATCCGAATAACCCTCTAACACCGAAGGAAATCCCATATATGACAATCCATAATTCATTGTACCCTTCAAGTACTTGAATACTCTAGTTATCGCATGCCAATGATGCCGGCTAGGATTACTCGTAAATCTGCTCAACTTTCCAACCGCATAAGCAATATCCGGTCGAGTGCTAATCATAGCATACATCAAAGAGCCTATAGCTCTTGAATATTCGAGTTGATCTACAGGTTTACCTGTATTTGGCATAAGTTTTTCTCCCGGATCCATTGGAGTACTTACTGGAGAACAACTTTCACAATTGAACTTCTTGAGCATTTTCTCAATGTAATGAGATTGCGTAATTACAATCCCTTTATTTTCCCGTTTAATCTTAATTCCTAGAATAACGTCCGCTTCTCCCATATCTTTCATGGAGAACTTTGATGACAAGAAATTCTTTGTTATATCAATTTGATTTTGGTCGGTGCCAAAGATCAACATGTCATCAACATATAAGCAAATGAAAACTCCTTTACCGGATGTATCAAATTTGCTAGGGGCCCAGCCAGGGGCTCTGCCCCTTGGACCCCGGCAGGGCGCTGCCCCGCACCCCGCCAGGGGCTTCGCCCCTTGGAACCCCAGCGGGGCGCTGCCCCGCACCCCGCCAGGGGCTACGCCCCTTGGAACCCCGTTTTCAATTACTTGCAGTCAATTACACGTTGGCTCTACGAGCGTGCACTCCGCACTACTCCTAACTCGTTTCCAAGCTTTAACGCATAATTGCATCGGCCTATAGTAAATCTCATTACTACTAAAATCATGGGTGATACTAAAATCACCAACAGGGTGAAGTATGAATATTGAATCACCAATCCCAAAATCAGTAAAACTATGAGCAATACTAGAAGAGGAAGAATCTCGAAGTGGAAAATTTTGTTTCTTTTTCCCCTTTCTTCCAAATTGTGACACAATTCCTCTTGTCTCAATTAGCAAGTTGTCAGGACGATCCATATCAATTATGTATTGGATGAATAAAATTTAATAATTAGTTTTTTTTAGTATTTACATAATTAACTACAAGACACAAGATTATAAATTTTTGAAAAAATTAAAATTATTCAAGCATCACAAAATCACAAACTTTAGCTAAAATTCATTCACTAAAAGTTTATTTCCTCTATAAATTCTCTTCCATTTATTCACTAATACAATTTAAAACTTTAACTAATCAAATTTATTCCCTCTCATTTATTCACTAAAATTTATTCTCTCTAAATTTCCTCTCACTCACTCACTAAAATTTTAGCTAAAATTTTAAATAATAAATAAAAAATACAAGTGATAAAGTACAAGTGATAAAGTCAATATAATAAAATAAATAACACAATGATAAAGTTTACTACTCCACTCTCTCACTCCACCAAGACTTTGCCGTATCCCACACAATACAACAATACTAAAGTAAATTTTTTTCTATTTCTCTCGCACAGTCTCACACTCTTGTAACAGAAAAACCCCAGTAACCACATATCTATTACAATGGATGAAATTGGATGAAGAATATACTAAAAGGAAATCTACCACAAATTTACTATAATAACAAGCTACTGCAAAAATTATGAGTGAAGTGAGAGAGTGAAGTAGAGTTCAAAGTTCAGACCTTAAAATGGATGAAATTGGAGAAGAAAATGTGAGTTTTTTTAGTTCTGCTTCACAAAATGCAACCAAAAGAGAAGAAGATGAACATGAAGTCTTGAAGGTATGAATTAGTGAACGTAAATTATTAAAGCAAAGACGGTATAAATAAAACTTCTTCTTGTATTTGGAATCTTAATGGAGGAGATAGAATGACATAAAGTAATTAGTTTTTTTATTTGGAATCTTGGTGCAGAAGAAAATTGGACATAAAGGTAATATTCCTGCTTTTTAGATTCATTTCACTACGCCAAATAAGGGAAAAGAGGGCGATTATTTTGGCCTATAACAGCGCTTTTAAGCGCCCTCTAAAGTGGCGCTGGCATAGGTAAAGACAGCGCTTTGTTTTCCTGGAGAAAGCGCTGTCTAAAGTGGCCCTTTAAGGGCCACATTATAGTGCGCTTTCAGAAAAAAGCGCCCTCTGGAGTAGTCCATAAAGGGACACCTTAGAGGGCGCTTTCTGGAAAAAGCGCCCTCTAAAGTTGTCAATGTAAAGTGTTTATAGGGCGCTTTCTGGACAAAGCGCCCTCTAAAGTTGTCAATGTAAAATGTTTAGAGGGCGCTTCCTACAGAAAGCGCCCTCTAAAGTGTTAGTTATTTTAAAAAAAATTGTTTGAAAAACAGTGGATATTTAATTGGTAACCTGTTCACATGCTGCAAAAGTGTAAAATTCATATTGATTTCATCCTTTAATCCAATGTTATACACCATTAATCCATTGATATATACAACATGAATCCATTTATATACAACATTAATCCTCCATATATACAACATTAATATATGATTCTTTGATCAACAATATACAACAACATATTCATGATTTAGTAAAAGTACAACAATAATATACAACATATATACAACAACAACATACAACAACAACATTCCATACATATATGTACAACAATATACAACCTAGCTATATGATTCTTTGATCAACAATGAATTGACACAATTCATCCTTCATTTCATCCAAATGAGCTCTTGAGTAAGATTTGTATTCCTCAAAGTACTACAATTAAGAGAATAAAACATATTCATGATTTAGTAACAAATTAGATGAAATATCCGATAATATTAAAATAAACCCTAAGTTATTATTCCATACCATTTTTGGGATGTCTATACGATTCAACGCAATGATATCTCTCATAAATCTCAATACAAAAAATCCGCAATCGACCGAATTGTTTTGCTGAGGACACTACACAGAAAAACAAACAATATATATATAGTTAATTTCTTACAAACATTATTATAAGCAAAAAAAACAAACACTATTATAAGCAAAAATAAGATACTTAATATATACCTGAACTCTGACCCAGGTAATGTCCTTCCTATTACGGTAATTCTTTTTCGATCTAAATTTTAGTATTGCCCTAACAAAATAAAAACGTATATTGAGATCAATCTGACAGACATAATTAAATATACAAATACACACGAATATTTAGGGGAATTTCACTTACGCGTCAACCGTCTTCTTCATACTCGGATATTTACTCCAATCACCCGATAACGAATCGAGATAATACACCATTAGTCTCGAAAGATCCATAGCAACCAACACCCAGTGACCACTGTAAAATAAAACAAAAATTTAGATGCATGAAAATTTTCTACGTAAAATATATACATAGATTAGAATGAAATTATTAGAAAGAAAATCTAACCCGTTGCCAGAATTAAACGGTAAAAAATACAAACTGGGTGTAGTATTATCGCCGGCCGCCATGAATCTATCGACTAGTTCATTCTTTACGGATGTTGGATTTTTCGTTATTAACGTTGTGTTGATACGGGAAGCAGCAATAAAATTGAATCGGTTACACAATTCAGTTCCCCGCATCAATGTTACATACATATACCTTAAATAGAAACATAATAAACATTAGACTACTCATTGAAATGTGTAAATAAATTGTTCAACTAAGTAAATAATAGATTGATCGGAGTACCATATGTATGTATGAATGACAGCGATGCCCAATTCTTTGTGTTCAAAAAGTTGTTGCATGTCCTCCTTTGCAATTATTTCGGAATGAGCAATTCCGAAAACACCTTCATCAAAATCTACAATACGGATGGCGCCGTGCATAATATCGGACTCTTCCACCATTTTCTCAAGACGCATCATAATTTGAGATTTTGTCCCGGACGTCGTTGGAATATCGTTACCAGCTTTTTTCAACTTTCGACCGGGAACCTAAAAATTCATATAAATTAAATCATGACTTTTTATGATGCAACAAAATCGTTGCGTATATAATTCAATGGGTATATATATTTGTACCTCTTTTTGAGATGCAACCGACTCGATGCGTCTTGAAATCCCTTTACCAGCTTTATGTGTGGGTCTTGTAGGAGTCTAACATTACCATGTAATAAGGATTGATTAAATATCATAATTGTAGCTGAATTGAAATGTGAATACTAAATATTCATAATCATTTAGAACATATATACCTCGGCATCTGGGAAAATTAGATCTGACGGCCATCCAACAAAGGATCCGACTGCATCTCGCATCAACGTTGTCTCTGAAACAACGTCAGGTAATGGTAGAAGCGCGTCGGTATCTAATACAAGGTCAACCGAAACTTTCATATATCCCACCGGGAGGGGATTATGGTGAAGTAATTCACCCGAAGTGTTGTGCACTTTTCCCTTGCCTACCATGCGATAAGTTGGTGACGATAGATACTGTTAGACTATGGCACGGATCTAGAAGGGGGGGTTGAATAGATCCCAATTAAAAACTTGAGTCGGCGCTACCAATTTGAAAGAAAATTGGTTTTGAAAATTAGTTTTAAGTGCGGAAGCGGCCGAGGAAAATTTTAGTCTAAAACGAACCGTTATTGGAAAACCGGATATGCGTTTAAGCTAATGGATTAGAGATAAAAAGAAATCCAAATTACTACACTATTTGCACACTCAATTGATATATTTCACTAACTAGCAAGCCTAGTTCCAATGATCCAAAATACCAAATTAAACTGAGTGCAAACTTAAGACAACTTTGGCTTATGCAAATTCACAAACACTTGGTGTGCATACACTCCAAGAGATATTTGAGTTGAGTAAGTAGTTCAATTTTATCTAGTACAATAAACTATTGTACTTTGTATTCAAACAGCAGTTTTAGTTTCTTACTCAACTTATATAAAAGTTTGGTAAAATTGCTTAAACTAAAATCACTTAATTTTTAACCTGAAAATCACTTATGCAGAAAATTAAAGAAGACAGAGATTTGATGAGGCAGTTCCCCCGCCGTCCTCGCTTCGGGGTACGTCTGCCCTCAATTCTAAAAATAGAATTGAGATGATTAATTAGATATCACCTGTGAAATTTAACTGTTTATACAAGGATTGCAAAGCATGTAAACAACAGAACTTCCAATGTGTTGAATGATGCTTCCTATCCTTGCTCCTTGATTCAAGATGAATCAAGACCTTCGATCGTTGATGCTAGACCTCCGATTCCAGCCCCTTTGTTGAAGAATCTTCCGTTCATCAAACCCTCCGCTCGGCTGATCTCAAACACAACGAGTCGAACCCGAATCCTTCACTTCAATGTCACCGAATCCGCTACTAGACTGATGAAGACTTCCTCTTCTCAATCACCTTCGCTCGGCTGAATATTGATGAAGCGATTTGTGCAAAAACCCCCAAACACAAATCCGTATTGGAGGACAAAACCCTAATGGTTTTATTCAAGAAAGAACCTGCCACAAGGTTCAACTCGAACATGATTCTTCGATCACAGCTTCGAACCTTATCACCTTTAATCGATCACGAACCACATCAAAAGTAATTGTTTGCAGATGATGAGTTGTGAAATGTTGAAGATGAAGATGATGAGTCTTGGACACCTTTTTCACTCTTTCTTGTTTCCTTGAACACTTGAACTCAAATTAGCAAATGTTAGTTAATAAAAGTGTTTTGACTTCTATTTATAGTAACAGCTTACCAACCAAAAATAACAGCTTTTCAAACAGTGGAAAATACTCAGAAAACTGATTTTACGCCCGAGCGGTCGACCATAGGTCGGCGTGCACTGACCCGTGGGGAATGCGCTGACCCGTGGGGAATGCGCTGACCCCTATGGTCGACTCAAAGGTTTCATGCGCTGACCTGTGGCCAACTGCACTATGCCATGCGCCGACCTGTGGTCGACTCAAAGCCATCATGCGCTGACCCGTGGCTCATGCGCTGACCCTTGCGGTCGACTCATAGCTTCCATGAGCTGACCTGTGGTTGACTCAAAGCATCATGCGCTGACCCGAGGCTTATGCGCTGACCCTTGCGGTCGACTCAAAGCCTGCAAACCTACAAAAAATCGTATTTTGTGATTTTCATGCATTTCGTCATGATCACACTTTGTCCATATGTGTTTCTAAGAATTATAACAGATTTAGATAAGCATAGGAAAGGATATGATCGGTGATGTGTTGCATTTGTTTGTAGACATGCATGGTGGTCATTTGTCATCATCGAAACTTGCGATCGTATGTTGTCTGACACTTTGCCCTTACATACTCCCCCTTTTTGATGATGACAACCTGTGCACAGCCAAAGAGACAAACAACATGCAGTATTTACACACATTGTGCACACTCCCCCTTTCTTTTGTAATCTAACGCTATCTGCAAAACCGACTGCAAAACCGACTATTAATTGTGGTGAACATTTTGGCTGCTTGTACTCTTCTCCCCCTTTGACAACATCAAAAAGAGACAAGGAACAATTATTCAACATAACATAAAAATTTCACAGGAAATAACACAAACAGATAATAATATCACACCAATATCATTACTGAGTGATAATCATTAATTAAAAGAACAATAATCATTAAAATAGATTGTGCACAAACAAGCATAACAGAGAAATGAATACAATCAAACAACAAGCAAAGATTTCAGTTTTACATATTTCTGCACATACGTCGACAAGTTTGATGCATAGTTAGAATGCCATACGACAATAAACATCCAAAGAGATACATCATGCACATATACACACTATCATTATGAGGTGTAACTATTTTAACCATGAGACTTTGCAGAGAGAGAAAGAGAGGAACATTATCACCTCGATGCCGGAGTGACTTGGTGAACGGTAAACTTGCGCTTGCATCGACATTGATTTGTTAGAAGTACAAGGTTGAAGTCTTATATGGAATAAGGTAAAACAGCAGATTATAGTGCCCGTTCCGAAATATCGAGAATGCCAAGTTCTCGGCGGATATGAAAGAAAGGTTCAGTGGCTAGCGGCTTTGTGAAAATGTCCGCTAGTTGATTTTCAGTATTAACATGTTTAAATACAATGTCACCTTTCTCTACATGATCCCGAAGAAAGTGGTGTCGAATTTCGATATGTTTGGTGCGAGAATGTAGCACAGGATTCTTGGTCAGGTTAATGGCACTTGTATTGTCACAAAAAATGGGAATACGTTCAAGTTTGAGGTTAAAATCCAATAGTTGTTGCTTAATCCATAGGATTTGGGCACAACAACTACCGGCGGCAACATATTCCGCTTCGGCGGTTGACAACGCAACATAAACCTGTTTCTTGCTATGCCAACTGACCAAAGAGTTTGAAAATAAGTGACAAGTGCCACTGGTGCTCTTCCTATCCGATTTGCAACCGGCAAAGTCGGAATCGGAAAAACCTACCAATGAACAATCATTACCTTTGGAATACCATAGTCCATACTTCGGAGTACCGGATAGGTATCGAAGTATTCGTTTAACGACTTTTAAATGGGATTCCTTGGGACATGATTGATATCTTGCGCACATGCATACGCTAAACATAATATCGGGATGAGAAACAGTAAGATAAAGGAGTGAACCAATCATACCTCTATACCGTTTTACATCTACTTCCTTACCGTCTTCATCTTTGTCCAAGTTTGTACAAGTAGGCATGGGGGTGTCTATGGCCTTAGCTTTTGCCATGTCAAATCTCTTGATAAGGTCCAAACAGTACTTTGTCTGGCTCACGAAAGTTCTTTCTTTGAGCTGTTTAATTTGCAGACCGAGAAAGTATGTGAGCTCCCCCATCATACTCATCTCGAATTCGCCCTGCATAAGGTCAGAAAACTCTCTCACAAGATTCATGTTAGTAGACCCAAATATGATATCATCTACATAAATTTGCACTAATATCAAGTGCTTTCCTTGACGTTTAATGAAGAGGGTTGTGTCAACCTTTCCTCTTGAGTAGCCTTGATCGAGTAAGAATTTGCTTAGTCTCTCATACCAAGCTCTAGGAGCTTGTTTGAGACCATACAAAGCCCTTTTTAGTTTATAAACATGATCAGGATACTCATGGGATTCGAAACCCGGAGGTTGTGCGACATAAACCTCTTCATTTATGTGACCGTTAAGGAATGCACTCTTAACATCCATTTGGAATAGCTTAAAATCTTTCGCACAAGCGAAGGCAAGGAGAAGGCGTATAGCCTCGAGTCGGGCAACCGGTGCATAAGTTTCCTCATAGTCGATGCCTTCCTCTTGGTTATACCCTTGCGCGACTAAACGCGCCTTATTACGGGTTATTACCCCGTTTTTGTCCAGCTTGTTCCTAAACACCCATCGGGTGCCGATTACTCGATGATCTCGCGGAGGAGGGACAAGGTCCCAAACCTCATTTCTGGTGAACTGATTAAGTTCCTCCTGCATTGATAAAAACCAGTGTTCATCGAGTAGGGCTTCTTTAGGGTTTTTAGGTTCCATCTGCGAAACGAAAGCGAAGTGATAACAGAAATTACTTAGCTTAGATCGAGTTGTTACACCCTTTGAGATGTCTCCGAGAATGTTGTCGATTGGATGGTCTTTGGAAGACTTCCAAGCTTGAGGGAGATCATCGTTTGAAGGCGGATGAGCTGCCTCGGTTTCCTCATGTTGTACATCTTTGTCCTCCTCAATTTTGACTAAGTCGGGTTGATCAATCCCCGGCTCGCAACCTTTGAGTATGTCTTCAGTAGATGTACCTGCACCATGAAAAACACTACCCTTTCCGACGTTTCTCGGATTGGATTCATCAAAAGTAACATGTACAGACTCTTCTACAGCAAGTAATCGTTTGTTGTATATTCTATATGCTTTGCTAGATTGAGAGTATCCGAGGAAGATACCTTCGTCGGCCTTGGAATCGAATTTTCCTAAGTTTTCCTTTCCATTGTTCAATACAAGACATTTGCAACCAAAGACATGTAAGTGAGAAACATTTGGCTTTCGCCCTTTTAATAGTTCATACGGTGTTTTGTTTAGAATGGGGCGAATGAGCACCCTATTCAGAACATAACAAGCCGTACTAATGGCGTCAGCCCAAAAATATTTCGGTAAGCCACTTTCATTGATCATTGTTCTTCCCAATTCTTCCAAAATTCGATTTTTACGCTCCACAACCCCATTTTGTTGAGGAGTACGTGGAGCGGAGAAGTTATGATCAATACCATGGTTACCGCAATATTCTTCGAAAAAGTGATTTTCAAACTCACCTCCATGATCGCTTATAATTGCAACAATGTTTGTATTTAGTTTATTTTGGGAAAGCTTAGCAAATCGTTCAAAGGCGGCGAATGTGTCGTTCTTACTTACTAAGAAAATAGTCCAACAAAATCGAGAAAAGTCGTCCACTATTACGAAACCGTAATAGTTTCCTCCTAGACTTTTAATCCTAGATGGCCCAAATAAATCCATATGGAGAAGCTCGAGAGGTCTCGTTGTTGAAATGATATTTTTGGATTTAAAAGAGATCCTCGTTTGCTTCCCCTTTTGACAAGCATCACAAAGGTGATCCTTGGTGAACTTAATTTTGGGGAGACCTAGGACTAGATCTTTTGAGACTACTTTGTTAAGTAAGTCAAAGTTAACATGTGCTAAACGCCTATGCCATAACCATGAATCTTCACTCATTGTTACAAGGTATTTGTCACTTGTTAACGATACTTCATTTAAGTCAAGCATATAGACATTGTTCACACGAAGACCATTAAACATACTCTTCTTATCATCATTATGTACAATTTTGCAACAATCTTTTGAAAACGATACATTGTATCCTTTGTCACATAATTGACTGATGCTAAGTAGATTGTGTTTAAGACCTTCGACAAGCAAAACATCAGAAATAGTAGTAGAGGAGGGATTACCTACACTACCTTTACCAAGTATTGCTCCACGGTTGTTGTCACCATAAGTTACATATCCCTTCTTCTTAGCCACAAAGTCAATGAAGAGAGATATGTCACCTGACATGTGCCTTGAGCATCCACTGTCGAGAACCCATCTTCTCTCGGTAGTCTCGAGGCATTGTACCTGTGACAAGATAATTAACAAGAGAAGGTACCCAATTGCTTATTGGGTCCTGAGTGGTGAGGAACGAAATGGTTGCATTTGGGTATCCATTGATAAATGCCTTTAGGAACTAAAAACCTCCTAAATCTACATTTAGCAATGGAATGGCCTTTCTTGCAACAATAGAGACAAGAGAAAGTTACATTTGGATTGCTTTTGCTATCTTCATCTTTTATAACATATTTATATTTTTGATATGGATTAACCATACTTTTTCGAAAATTATATTTGTCGATAGCAAAAGTAATCTTGGGCTCAAGAGCCTTGTCAAGTTTGGCTTTTAAGTTTCTTACTTCACCTTGCCAAATGTAACAAGTATCACACCCAAAGTTCATCATTCTACTTTTAAGGTCCTCATAACTTGTTTTTGTGCTTTCCACTATAGAAGCTTTAAGTGCCTCAAGTTTCCGTTCGGATTCTTGAATTTTATGTTCCAAATGAGAAATTTTTTTCTTATTTGAGGCAAGCCTTTTAAAGGCTTCTTTTGCTTCATAGTGTAAAGTATCAAAAGCAGTTTGCAATTCATGATGAGACATACTAGAGGATTTGTCATATTTAGCATGTCGTACCTGTTTCTTTTTGTTCTTTTGATGAGCAGAAAGACATAGATTTGCATATTCATCTTCATCACTAGAACTTTCATCATCGGAGGAGTCGCTATCGCTTTCCCAAGCGATGTATGCTCTCCTTGGCTTTGATGGTTTCTTGTGTGATTTGTATGAATCTTTTTCTTTTGTCTTTTTGTTCATCGGACAGTCCGATTTGTAGTGACCCGGCTTTCCACACTTATAGCACGACCCTCTAGTTGTTTTTCCTTTTGAGTCATCATTTTTAGAGAACCTAGATTGCTTCCGGAAGTTTACCAAGTTCTTCTCGGAATGTTGGATGCCGTTCTTTCTCACGTAACGGTTGTAGCGTTTGACGAACAGCCCCATATCTTCACTCTTGTCCTCTTCTTCTTCGTCACTCGATGAATAATCACTTTGCTCTTTTGCTTGAGACTTTGAGGAGGAAGTCTTTAGAGCTATTGATTTCTTTTCACTCACCTTTGCTTTGTCTTTCTTGTCTTTCTTTTCGTGTTGTTCCAGGCTTAAGAGAACTTGTTCGTGCTCTTGTAGTTTACCGAACAATGTTGTCAAGTCCAAAGTGGTAAGATCATTTGCCTCTTTGATGGCGGTCACTTTCGGCTGCCATTCCCTGTTAAGACATCTTAAGATCTTATTAGTATCAATATCATTGGAAACAGGCCTACCAAGTGAATGTAATCGATTGATGAGATGAGTGAATCTCTTTTGCATGTCAGCAATGGTTTCCCCTTGCTCCATGAAGAAGAGATCAAACTCTTGTGTTAGTGTATTGATTCTAGCCAATTTAACATCATTCGTCCCCTCATGGGCAATTTGTAGTGAATCCCACATAGCCTTAGCAGTAGGACAATGGGATACACGATAGTATTCATCTACGCCTAATGAGGAGATTAGGATATTTTTGGCTTTCCAATCATAATTGTATTTCTTTTCATCATCATCGGTCCATTGTGCTTCGGGCTTAGGCACCACTTCGTTGTTCTCATTGGTCATGGTTATTTGAATTGGACCATTGAGAATAACATTCCATATTTTTCTATCTATGGAATTTATGTGCACCCGCATACAGTCTTTCCAATAACTATAATTTTCACCATTGAAAACGGGAGCTCTATTGTAAGCCCCTTTAGGTTCGTTAGCCATTTTCTATCAACGTTGTATTTTGAAGCACGGAGTGAACCGGAGCTCCTGATACCACTTGTTAGACTATGGCACGGATCTAGAAGGGGGGTTGAATAGATCCCAATTAAAAACTTGAGTCGGCGCTACCAATTTGAAAGAAAATTGGTTTTGAAAATTAGTTTTAAGTGCGGAAGCGGCCGAGGAAAATTTTAGTCTAAAACGAACCGTTATTGGAAAACCGGATATGCGTTTAAGCTAATGGATTAGAGATAAAAAGAAATCCAAATTACTACACTATTTGCACACTCAATTGATATATTTCACTAACTAGCAAGCCTAGTTCCAATGATCCAAAATACCAAATTAAACTGAGTGCAAACTTAAGACAACTTTGGCTTATGCAAATTCACAAACACTTGGTGTGCATACACTCCAAGAGATATTTGAGTTGAGTAAGTAGTTCAATTTTATCTAGTACAATAAACTATTGTACTTTGTATTCAAACAGCAGTTTTAGTTTCTTACTCAACTTATATCAAAGTTTGGTAAAATTGCTTAAACTAAAATCACTTAATTTTTAAGCTGAAAATCACTTATGCAGAAAATTAAAGAAGACAGAGACTTGATGAGGCAGTTCCCCCGCCGTCCTCGCTTCGGGGTACGTCTGCCCTCAATTCTAAAAATAGAATTGAGATGATTAATTAGATATCACCTGTGAAATTTAACTGTTTATACAAGGATTGCAAAGCATGTAAACAACAGAACTTCCAATGTGTTGAATGATGCTTCCTATCCTTGCTCCTTGATTCAAGATGAATCAAGACCTTCGATCGTTGATGCTAGACCTCCGATTCCAGCACCTTTGTTGAAGAATCTTCCGTTCTTCAAACCCTCGGCCCGGCTGATCTCAAACACAACGAGTCGAACCCGAATCCTTCACTTCAATGTCACCGAATCTGCTACTAGACTGATGAAGACTTCCTCTTCTCAATCACCTTCGCTCGGCTGAATATTGATGAAGCGATTCGTGCAAAAACCCCCAAACACAAATCCGTATTGGAGGACAAAACCCTAATGGTTTTATTCAAGAAAGAACCTGCCACAAGCTTCAACTCGAACTGGATTCTTCGATCACAGCTTCGAACCTTATCACCTTTAATCGATCACGAACCACATCAAAAGTAATTATTTGCAGATGATGAGTTGTGAAATGTTGAAGATGAAGATGATGAGTCTTGGACACCTTTTTCACTCTTTCTTGTTTCCTTGAACACTTGAACTCAAATTAGCAAATGTTAGTTAATAAAAGTGTTTTAACTTCTATTTATAGTAACAGCTTACCAACCAAAAATAACAGTTTTTCAAACAGTGGAAAATACTCAGAAAACTGATTTTACGCCCGAGCGGTCGACCATAGGTCGGCGTGCGCTGACCCGTGGGGAATGCGCTGACCCCTATGGTCGACTCAAAGGTTTCATGCGCTGATCCGTGGCCAACTGCACTATGCCATGCGCCGACCTGTGGCCGACTCAAAGCCATCATGCGCTGACCCGTGGCTCATGCACTGACCCTTGCGGTCGACTCATAGCTTCCATGAGCTGACCTGTGGTTGACTCAAAGCATCATGCGCTGACCCGAGGCTTATGCGCTGACCCTTGCGGTCGACTCAAAGCCTGCTGTCATACCCCAAAATTTGCCCATTAATATTTCAAGACATTTTTCAGGGCGCTCCGACTCATTTTTATGACACTGATCTTAAAGGAACGAAGGCCCAGCTCACGAATTGCCCAATCCAGAAAATGGCCCAAACTGGCCTGTTCGCTACGCGTTCACTACACGCTCGCCTAGCGAACGTTCGCTACACGCTCGCCTAGCGAACGTTCGCTACGCGTTCGCTACCAGCTCGCCTAGCGAAGCTGACAGACAACAGAAAATTTCGGGCTTCATTCTGAGCCCATTAGGTCATGAAAAAGAGCATTATAAATACCAGCACTTCAGTAATGAAAAGGGGAACGAAAAAGGGACGAAAGGAGAACCCTAGCAAGCAAACCCTAGCGCTCACAGACGGAAAACCCTAAAGGAAAAGCCGGCGGCCGCAAAGCTACCTCCGTCCAACTCAATCCGGCTCGCCAACTCAAGGTTGCAATTCGATTGCAAACAGGTTTGCATTGCTATTATCGCTTCATTTTCTTAATTTGCATGTGATATCGCCTTATGTTCTTAACTTGCATGTGATATCATAATTGAATTCATAAACATATTTGAGGTTTTGCATGTGAGTTTAAGTATGCCAGCCTATCCTGATTGTGTGACCATATTATTTCTGTAATTGAATACCATAAGACTTGCCGCATGCTGAGATTATATTGTTCTGAAATTCAAAACCCGCAGCCGCTCGCTAGCACATCGCTAAGCGAGCCTGTAGCGAATATTCGCTAGGCCTTCGCTAGGCGAGGCAGAGGCGAACGGGACAGTAGCTTATATTTCGTTTGTTCTGTACTATGCTTCTTTTATCTGTTCCCTTATCATCATACATTATTTTGCATGACATTTTTGCTGTTGTATTTCTTTTGCGGTGTAATCCTCGATTGCACCCTGATTTGGTATGCTAACCCGTTTGCTGAATTTTGCAAAGGTTCATATGTCCCAGGAAAAGATCGCCGTTTAGGCCTTCCACTTTATTTGTGGGATACCCTTGCGAAGAACTGCCCTAAATGGCTTAATTAATTTTAATGTATTAATTTTAATGTATTAATTTTAATGTATTATTTTTAATGTATTGATTTTAATGTGGAGATTCACCCTAATTACCTAATTAACTTTAAAATATGACCTTTGAATATGTGATCTTGGACCTCTCTTTTGCCCTACGGTATTACGGTATAACGGTCATGTCCCGCGAATGTAGGGATACACTTAGCAACGGCCCTTCGGTTAAATCATCATAAAATAAATCATGGTCCCTCGGATGTTGCCTTCGAAAATACGATTTTGTCCCTCGATGACCCTTCGGTGTAGCCTACGGTTAAATGATGATCGTCCCTTCGAATGCTAAGGTATCCTTACAACTGTTGCCTTCAATGACCTATCGATGACCCTACGATGACCCTTTTACATCCAAAGGGTAAAATTACTTACTTCTCAATAGTAAGGACAGTTTTACCCTCATAAGGATAGGAAACGTTCATAACGACCTTAGGAAGGTATAACTCTCAATTACTGGATCATAACCTAAAATATTTTCAACACCTCACACCTTTCAAAACCTCTTTTGGAAAATCACCACTTGGTATACATTCATACTAGAATCATTACCGAGTTATATTTTCAAACAACTTTCAAAACTAAACGAGATAACCACTTTGTATACATTCATACGAGAATCATTACAAAGTTAAACTCTCTTTTCAAAACATTTTCTAAGCCGTTCACAAGCACTTTTTCAGACAAGAAAAATAACATAAGTGATCCAGCAATTAAGAGCCCATGGATAACCATGGATACAAAGGGTGCTAATACCTTCCCTTTGTATAATGTACCTCCCGAACCTAAGAATCTAAATTAAGGTCTTTCCTGTTCTTTTCCACCTTTCCTTATTGGATAAAAGAAAAGTCGGTGGCGACTCTTGCTAACCGCGACATTGCGATAAAAAGCAAAATACCCCAAGTCAGTTCACCGTATGACAGAACTGGCGACTCTGCTGGGGATACTTACAAGAGAGGTTACCTTAAAAAAACAAGATCACTTATTTAAAATTTTCTGATTTACTTTTAAGGGATTGCTTGGGTATTCTTGAGTGAAAGATCCTACACCCGGATCTAGTGTACCTTAGGTAAGTAGCAATAGATCATCGCGACTATCCGGCGTATACTGGAATGGTTAAAATGATGGCTACAGTTAATGTGACACTTTGGATGTCCTGATGTTCCTCATGTTTACTTCAGGAAAAATTTGGCATCTGCGTGGTGTCATTAAAGCATTAACCAGACTTTTAGAACCCTAATTGACTCATCCTGGCCATTAGAAAGTAGTGAGATAACTGACTTCGGTTCCGACTGGGGTTGGTTGAGACTCGATACTACACTCCTTGAGATTGGACTTTAGGGAAGCTTCGGTCAACCACTTGGTGTTGCACTGAAGTGGACTTGAGGGAAGGTCAATGATTGGAGATCCTTTTAGAACCCGGTTACTATTCTAGGACAGGTTGAACCAACTAAACTTCAGTGGGGAGGGTACTTACCTATGGAACTCATGCAAGCCTTAAAACTTAGGAATGATGGTTGTGTGACTTGCCTGTGCTTGTTATTTACTTAACATCATAACATCATCATAACATCATAACATCATCATAACATCATAACATCATAACAACATCATCATAACATCATCATAACATCATGGCATTGAACTAACCATTTCGAGGACTTAGGGATTTAACTTTGCTCTATTTTGTAAAAAAAAAAAAGTTTCCTTTTTTTGGTAGTTTATGCAAAGTTAAATTCCAAAAGTCCTTGAAAACATGTCATACATTGCATAGCATAACATTGCATAACAGATGTTCTAAAGGGATCAATGTTCTCACGGTTTTCATGCAAGCAGAAAAATGGACCTTGAACAAATTGTAAAAAATCTCCATGTTCAGAATGCTCAACTCCAGGAGATGATCTTGAATTTATCCAAGGGGCAGGAAGAACTGAAGGCTCATTTGCTCGAGAAGAAAAAAGACAAGAAATCCGTGAGGCACATTAACCCGGGAAGAAGGCAGTTTACGAAGATCACTATGACTTTAGCACAAGCACTACAGGGTATGCTAAAAGCAAATTTAATTACCCTCAGAGATCCTCCTGCAAAACCCAACACTACTTCTCCTAGGTATAATCCCGATGCCAGGTGTGCGTATCACTCCGATAGCCCCGGGCATAATACGAACGATTGTTGGTCGTTGAAGAATAAAATTCAGGATATGATCGACGCTGGAGAATTTGAATTGGATCCGCCTGAGACTCCTAAGGTCATCACTGCTCCTCTGCCTAATCATGACAAAACTCTTAATGCTATAGAGGATGCTGACAGCGATTGCGACCTGGATAGCTGGGTCTACCCAACAATTGGTGACGGACTCAATAATTGGAAGGCTGAAGACACTATCCCGATTTCCTTTAGTCGGGAGTAATTGTTATTGCTGTTTTAACATTTTAAAGCATTGTGTCTATGCCCGGGGCACAATAGCTAATTTTTCAAGGGTTTTGTCATTTCATAAGCATATTCACATTCAATAAATCAATGGACCTTTTTGCATTCAAATATTGCGCTCTTTATCTTTCCTGTCATCTTTTAAACAAGCTATGTTTTCTTGCACACACTCACGTAACAAATTGCAGATCCATAGCCACTCTGGATCCTGTTGATAATAATTCTGCTACTGTTCGTTATGACTTTAAAAATCCGATCTACCAAGCCGAGGATGGAAGCGAGGAAGATTGTGAAGTCCCTGGAGAACTTGCCCGACTACTGCAAGAAGAAAAGACTATACAGCCGCATGAGGAATCAATTGAAATTGTAAATCTGGGTACTGAAATAAACAAGAAAGAAGTCAGAGGTTTCTTGGGGCACTCGAATTACATTGCCCGATTCACTCCACACTTGACTGCTACCTGCAAACCCATCTTCAAATTACTGAGACAAAATCAAGAGATGGTATGGAATGATGAATGCCAAGAAGCTTATGACAAAATCAAGAAGTATCTCCAAGAACCTCCAATTCTGATGCTACCAGTTGAAGGAAGACCTCTCATCATGTATTTGACCGTGTTAGAAAATTCAATGAGGTGTGTTGGGGCAACATGACGAGTCTGGTCGAAAAGAGCATGCCATATACTGCCTTAGCAAAAGGTACCGACTGTGAAACAAGATACTCACAGCCCGTGAAAGCTTGCTGTGCTTTGGCCTGGGCTGCTCGCCGACTAAGACAGGATATGTTGAATCATACCACCTTATTGACTTCTAAGATGGATTCTATCAAATATCTACTTAAGGAACCTGTTGTCTCCTGAAAGAGCTATCACTGACAATGGTACTAATTTGAACAACAAGATGATTACTGAACTCTGCACGCAGTTCAAAATAAAACACCATAACTCTTCTCCGTATCGGCCAAAGATGAACGACGCCGTGGAGGCTGCTAATAAGAATATCAAGAAGATCATACAAAAGATGACAGTAACGTACAAAGACTGGCATGAGATGTTACCATTCGCTCTCCACGGTTATCGCACTTCAGTGCGCACTTCGACAGGGGCAACTCCTTTCTCTTTAGTCTACGGAATGGAAGCCGTTTTACCAGTGGAAGTTCAGATTCCCTCTCTAAGAATCATGAAAGAGGCGGGCTTAGATAAACGGATTCAGACTCGACTCGATCAGATAAATTTGATTGAAGAGACTTGCTGCTGTTTGTCATAGGCAGATATATCAGAAACGCATGACCCAGGCATTTAACAAAGAGGTCAAGAGACAGGTATATCAAATTGGCGACTTGGTGATCAAGCGTATCATTCTACCGCAAGGTGATCCCAGAGGTAAATGGATTCCCACATACGAAGGGCCATGTGTAGTTAAGAAGGTATTCTCTGGTGGAGCCATGATACTTACTACAATGGACGGCGAAGACTTCCCGCATCCTGTGAACGCTGACATAGTTAAAAATACTACGCATAAGAGAGACCCGCTAGGTCGACGTATCTAGGCAAAAGTAAGGGCATCCCGGCGAACCAAAACGGTTCGGGCAAAAATTAGGGATAAACATATACAAATGTACACCCGGCAAGTTGAAAACCTGAAAAGGCGGCTTGGGCAAAAAAGGGTATCCTGGTGGACTGAAAACCTGAAAAGGCGGTCCAGGCAAAAATCAGGGATTAAAGCGTATGACTATGTCCCGTTCTCTGTCAGCTTCACCCAAGTTTCAAGGGACCGAACAAGCCAATCACTTCTATCCGACAGCAGGAGATGAGATGCTTGAAGACATAATGACAGTAGTGGATTTAAAATCAATAGGACTTTTCCTGCATAGCTTTTTCTTTATTTTCTCGGCAATTTCCTCTTACTAGGATTTCTGTCTCCTTGTACACGATTTGCCTGTTCATGGGCCCTCTTTCAAAATCAATACAATTTCATTTCCAAAAAGATGCTTTTGTCTTACTTTCTCTGTTTTGTTTGCGTAAACGTCCATTGATTTAACTTGAATTGATTTATGCATTTGAATACGATCAATGTTTACCAAAAATGCATGCCTAGAATGGTAATAGCAATTACTACACGACTTCAGGATCGAGGAGAAGGTCTAACCATGCTTCCCAATGAATCCGTTGCTAATTCGATTCCCCGGCAACGCCAGTTATTCCCCCAGAAGAAATTGGCATTACTAGACAAATGGGTCATCTCTTCCACCCCCAGCCAGGCTCTGTTGGATATTTCCACCATCAGACAGAAATCAAGTATCCTCAGCTAAGAAAGAGTCATCAATACAAATATCTCCGACCAGAAGACTGAGATTTATTCCCCAGTATAGTCCCCTGGAAGAACGTTTCAGACACATAGTGCATTCATTACATCATTTCACATCACATACATGCATATAATGTTCGCATTTATTTCAGACGCATAGTGCATTCATTACATCATTTCACATCACATACCTACATACAATTTTCATTCCGCATCATATGCATTACATCATACAATGCTCTCATTTATTCCAGACGCATAATTCACTCATTACATCATTTCACAGCACCCGCATACATACAACATTTGCATCTCATGCATCATGACATGGCATGAAGCTAACTTTATGTTTCAGGTTAATCATCCTCCTGACACAGTCAAAACAAAGGTCCATTCAGACGGACATCTTTATCAATTACATTCAAGATTTAACTATATCCCTCAGATACTGCCTAGCGTACGGTATATTCCGAGCCCATCCCAGACATTTATCGCAAATACAGCGTACACAAATACTATCAGATATAGCCTAGCGTACGGGTCATTCTGATTCAGCCCAACATATAGCTCCTTCCACTCAGATACGATCTAACGGACGATCCATTCTGATCTTCATCTACTCCCAACACGGTCTAATGTACGACCCAGTTGGACCTTCACTTCTCAGTTGGACCTTCACTTCTCAGGTACTGCCTAGCATACGGTCCATCCTGATTCATCTCAACATATGACTCCTTCAACTCAGATACGATCTAGCGTACGATCCATTCTGACCTTCAATAACTCAGTGACAGTCTAATGTACGACCAAGTTAGACCTTCAAGTCCTCAGATTCTGCTCAGTGACAGTCTAATGTACGACCAAGTTAGACCTTCAAGTCCTCAGATTCTGCTCAGTGACAGTCTAATGTACGACCAAGTTAGACCTTCAAGTCCTCAGATTCTGCTCAGTGACAGTCTAATGTACGACCAAGTTAGACCTTCAAGTCCTCAGATTCTGCTCAGTGACAGTCTAATGTACGACCAAGTTAGACCCTCAAGTCAGATTCTGCAAATACCGTCTAATGTACGACCAAGTTAGACCCTCAAGTCAGATTCTGCAAATACCGTCTAATGTACGACCAAGTTAGACCCTCAAGTCAGATTCTGCAAATACCGTCTAATGTACGACCAAGTTAGACCCTCAAGTCAGATTCTGCAAATACAGTCTAATGTACGACCAAGTTAGACCAGAAGCTGCTCAAATACAGTCTAATGTACGACCAAGTTAGACCTTCAGCGGCTCAAATACAGTCTAATGTACGACCAAGTTAGACCTTCAGCGGCTCAAATACAGTCTAATGTACGACCAAGTTAGACCAGAAACCGCTCTAATACAGTCTAATGTACGACCAAGTTAGACCTTTAACCGCTCAAAAACAGTCTAATGTACGACCAAGTTAGACCTTCATCTGCTCAGATGCTACCTAGTGTATGGTACAACTCTGAAGTGTAGTCTAGTATATGACTACCCCCTTTTATAATCAGATTCCGCCTAATGGACGGCATTCTGCTCAGATACGGTTTAATGTACGACCCAGTTAGACCTTCATCTGCTCAGATGCTACCTAGTGACAGGTACATTTCTGAATTGTAGTCTAGTGTACGACTACCCCTTTCATCGTCAGATTCAGCCTAATGGACGGCTCATTCTGCTCAGATACGGTTTAATGTACGACCAAGTTAGACCTTCATCTGCCCAGATACGGTTTAATGTACGACCAAGTTAGACCTTCATTTACTCAGATGCTACCTAGTGACAGGTACAGCTCTGAATTGTAGTCTAGTGTACGACTACCCCTTTTATAATCAGATTCAGCCTAATGGACGGCATTCTGCTCAGATACGGTTTAATGTACGACCCAGTTAGACCTTCATCTGCTCAGATGCTACCTAGTGTACGGTATATTTCTGAAGTGTAGTCTAGCATACGACTACCCCCTTTCATCATCAGACACAGCCTAACGGACGACTCATCCTGCAACTCCAATACAGGCTAGCATAAGACCCATTTGGATCTTCAACTCAGATACGATCTAGCATACGATCCGGTCTGATCTTCTATCCCCAGTGAAATCACCCGCTTAATGGAGGTTTCGTTCTGCAACTCAGAAACGATCTAGCATACGATCCATTCTGATTTTTCATCCTCAGCAAAGTCATCCGCCTAACGAACAGCCCACTCTGGCATTCAGATACGGTCTAGCATATGATCCATTCTGATCCCTTATCCCCAGCAGCATATAACACACTCTGACTCGGTACGACATCCATGTCTTCAGATATCGTCTAATGAACGACGCACCCTGAAGTTCTCATCATCAAATTCCCTGGATGGCATCTTTAAGCCCATCTCCATCAAGACTAGCTCCTGATTGACAAGCGCAAATTTTTGGGCATTTTAGTGTTCAATAATCTACCACCTCCAGACCACGAATGGTGCACATACCATTCTACTCTCTCGGTTCAAGAATATTGAACAGGGGCAGCTGTCATACCCCAAAATTTGCCCATTAATATTTCAAGACATTTTTCAGGGCGCTCCGACTCATTTTTATGACACTGATCTTAAAGGAACGAAGGCCCAACTCACGAATGGCCCAATCCAGAAAATGGCCCAAACTGGCCTGTTCGCTACGCGTTCGCTACACGCTCGCCTAGCGAACGTTCGCTACACGCTCGCCTAGCGAACGTTCGCTACGCGTTCGCTACCAGCTCGCCTAGCGAAGCTGACAGACAACAGAAAATTTCGGGCTTCATTCTGAGCCCATTAGGTCATGAAAAAGAGCATTATAAATACCAGCACTTCAGTAATGAAAAGGGGAACGAAAAAGGGACGAAAGGAGAACCCTAGCAAGCAAACCCTAGCGCTCACAGACGGAAAACCCTGAAGGAAAAGCCGGCGGCCGCAAAGCTACCTCCGTCCAACTCAATCCGGCTCGCCAACTCAAGGTTGCAATTCGATTGCAAACAGGTTTGCATTGCTATTATCGCTTCATTTTCTTAATTTGCATGTGATATCGCTTTATGTTCTTAACTTGCATGTGATATCATAATTGAATTCATAAACATATTTGAGGTTTTGCATGTGAGTTTAAGTATGCCAGCCTATCCTGAATGTGTGACCATATTATTTCTGTAATTGAATACCATAAGACTTGCCGCATGCTGAGATTATATTGTTCTGAAATTCAAAACCCGCAGCCGCTCGCTAGCACATCGCTAAGCGAGCCTGTAGCGAATATTCGCTAGGCCTTCGCTAGGCGAGGCAGAGGCGAACGGGACAGTAGCTTATATTTCGTTTGTTCTGTACTATGCTTCTCTGATCTGTTCCCTTATCATCATACATTATTTTGCATGACATTTTTGCTGTTGTATTTCTTTTGCGGTGTAATCCTCGATTGCACCCTGATTTGGTATGCTAACCCGTTTGCTGAATTTTGCAAAGGTTCATATGTCCCAGGAAAAGATCGCCGTTTAGGCCTTCCACTTTATTTGTGGGATACCCTTGCGAAGAACTGCCCTAAATGGCTTAATTAATTTTAATGTATTAATTTTAATGTATTATTTTTAATGTATTGATTTTAATGTGGAGATTCACCCTAATTACCTAATTAACTTTAAAATATGACCTTTGAATATGTGATCTTGGACCTCTCTTTTGCCCTACGGTATTACGGTATAACGGTCATGTCCCGCGAATGTAGGGATACACTTAGCAACGGCCCTTCGGTTAAATCATCATAAAATAAATCATGGTCCCTCGGATGTTGCCTTCGAAAATACGATTTTGTCCCTCGATGACCCTTCGGTGTAGCCTACGGTTAAATGATGATCGTCCCTTCGAATGCTAAGGTATCCTTACAACTGTTGCCTTCAATGACCTATCGATGACCCTACGATGACCCTTTTACATCCAAAGGGTAAAATTACTTACTTCTCAATAGTAAGGACAGTTTTACCCTCATAAGGATAGGAAACGTTCATAACGACCTTAGGAAGGTATAACTCTCAATTACTGGATCATAACCTAAAATATTTTCAACACCTCACACCTTTCAAAACCTCTTTTGGAAAATCACCACTTGGTATACATTCATACTAGAATCATTACCGAGTTATATTTTCAAACAACTTTCAAAACTAAACGAGATAACCACTTTGTATACATTCATACGAGAATCATTACAAAGTTAAACTCTCTTTTCAAAACATTTTCTAAGCCGTTCACAAGCACTTTTTCAGACAAGAAAAATAACATAAGTGATCCAGCAATTAAGAGCCCATGGATAACCATGGATACAAAGGGTGCTAATACCTTCCCTTTGTATAATGTACCTCCCGAACCTAAGAATCTAAATTAAGGTCTTTCCTGTTCTTTTCCACCTTTCCTTATTGGATAAAAGAAAAGTCGGTGGCGACTCTTGCTAACCGCGACATTGCGATAAAAAGCAAAATACCCCAAGTCAGTTCACCGTATGACACCTGCAAACCTGCAAAAAATCGTATTTTGTGATTTTCATGCATTTCGTCATGATCACACTTTGTCCATATGTGTTTCTAAGAATTATAACAGATTTAGATAAGCATAGGAAAGGATATGATCGGTGATGTGTTGCATTTGTTTGTAGACATGCATGGTGGTCATTTGTCATCATCGAAACTTGCGATCGTATGTTGTCTGACACTTTGCCCTTACAGATACAGCTGACAAGGTGTAATGCCCTAAACCAATAATAAATGTTATTGTTAACGTGTATATGTGTCAAGTAAAAAAGTGCTATTTTAATTTCATAATAACATATATAATTACCTCGGGAAATTTCGGTTGACAATTGATACTAGCTCGGTCCTTAGTATCTTTTGCCTCGGAACCGCACCTTTCCTCTCGATACCTTGCATTCTCCTTTTGCAGTTCGAGTACTTGTGCCCTTAACTCCGCCAAGGTCTCCATCACCTCTTTGTTGGTAGGATTTTTTGTTTTTGGTTTTTTATAAAATGATGACGGAGTCACACCAAAACCCTTACCCCTCACACGACAGGAATACTCAGGAACATTTAGTACTCGACTAAGTACGCTCCTGCAATCCTGGACCTCGGTTGAAGGTAAGGTTTGGGATAAAGTCTCCTGAAATATTATTAGAGGAGATTAAAAATGAATTATATGTCTAACAAAATTTTCGATATAATTAAAGAAATAATGTTACATATACTTACACATTCGTCATAAACATTTTGGACCGCTTCAACGACAGCCCCATCCTTCCCAACCCGAGCAGCCTTCCACAATACGTGCTCCGGAAGAGATGTTGCGTCACTTTTCTCCTCGGCTAGCTACAAATTGAATCAGATTATAAGATCATCAATTATAACATATTGTGACAATGTATAAGCTCATAGCATTTGAATATACTCACAATTCTTTGTTGTAACCGTGCATATCCCGTACGCCCTTTTTTGTACGGATACGCGGGTTTTGATGCCCTTTTCCGATTTTTGTCGCTTACTTCCTGGATAAAAAAGTTTAAGGCATATTAGAACCAAGTAACTTAACAATTGTATAATACCATAATTAATAGACATTACATGGAATTTTTCGTTTCTTCGTTTGGCGACAAAGTTATCCCATTCTTCGGCTGAAATAATCTCGGCATACTTCATTGGCCGTTCTGCTTCAACAAAGTTTCCTTCCTCATCCTTGAGAAATTTGTTGGACAAAAAGGATCGAAATCCTCGGAGTCTTTTTCCGGCCAATTGAATACAATATTTTTGCCGGCTTTCATCGATGTGAAAGGATCTCTAAAAAACATACAAATGGAGTGTGTTATTATAAGTAATATTATAACAATATATGGTCAACAAATAGTCAACAAAAAAAACATATAATAATATATGGTAAGTACCTGTATCTCGGACCATATTTTTTCTTTGCCAACCTTCAATTCTGGACTTCTCCAATTATCACATGTAATCGGAATATGTTGTCGAACAAGGGAACCAATGTAACTTGCCAACATTGAACCGTTAGGCTCAATTAGTTGGTCTTCATCACTCCAATGTACTTCGAATTTTTCACCCTTGTCTCTTGCACGAATGATTGACTTCATAACAGTCAATCCTCGTTTGATTTCTTTTTCAACATTGTTACGTGATCCACTCGCGTCATGGGTATCGTCTTGGTTAGCCATTTTATCTGTAATATAGAAATGATTCAATAAGACCCAAGTAAGACAATGACCATATTCGTGAAGCTACACAAAAAACACATTCATATACCTTCCATTTCTCTCATGTTACAACAATCTAAACTCTCTCTTTTTTTCATCATTATTGAATACAAACTCACACACACCTACTGCATACAAAAGACCAATGCAAACTTATGGTGTTTGAAACATGAACAAACTTGCATCCATAATCATCAAACTTCCAAGCACAAGCTCAAACACACTCCAAATGACATCAGTTTTCAATCAAAAATAAAAAACCTTACAACAAGGTGCTCATGAACACCATATAGTGCTCGTTTGCCCTAAACAACATTAATCAACATAATGCACAAAATGTAAAACTCAGTTTAGAAAATGCCCTAATCAAACACCTGAAGAAAGTGAACGGTAACGATGGAGAAGAGAAATACCTTAAAGGTGACGGTAACGATGGAGAAGAAAGTGAACAGCGACGGTGGACGCAGATAACTCAGTGAACGTGAACGCAGCAGCAGAAAAAGGCGACGGCGACGACGACGGTGAGGGAGGGAGAACGAACGGATGACGAGGGTAATCGCAGTAGAGAGTAATCGCAGTAGAGAGAAAACCCAGTTACGTAAACGAAATAGCATATAGAGAGGGAAAATAAAGAGACATGCAGTATATATGTTATAATTTTAATGTTTAATAAAGGACCTTAGAGGGTGCTTGTGTAAAAAAAGCGCCCTCTAAAGGGGGCCTAAGAGGGCGCTTCTAAAAGCGCTCTCTAAGGCTTTCCAAAAGCGCCTTATAAACTGGAAATGTACATGGACTTAGAGAGCATTTTTTTAAAAGCGCCCTCTAAGGGTACCCTTAGAGGGCGCTTTCATAAACGCGCCCTCTATTGGTGTCCCTCCATTTCCTCATTATTTTTTCGCTTCACTTTAGAGGGCGCTTTATTACAAAAGCGACCTCTAAAGTGCGCTGTCTATTCCTCCTTATTTTTCTCTTCACTTTAGAGTGCGCTTCTTTAAGAAAGCGCCCTCTAAGGTGCGCTGTCTATTCCAGTTTTTGGCGTAGTGTTTCATGCATAAAAGATTCTGATTCTTTACTTTTGTTTTTAAATCAAAATTAAATTATGTATGAGAATCATGTATTGCAACCTGTTGTGGTGGAAACATGGTTCTGATGCGGTAATTACCGTTATGTTGCGGCAACGTTGCGGCAGTGATGCGGTTGTTGCGTGTGATTTCCATTCACACTGCAATTGCGGCCCTGTTGCCGATACGTTGCAGGTCCGCAATTTCAAACCATGGCGCAATACTTTCCACCCTTTTGGTATATGATACATTGAAGAAAAAAAAAGCACAAAAACATAATTTATGAGTCTAAAGGTAAAAAAATTAAAAGAAAAAATAAGGTATCATATAAGTTTGTCAAAAGTATTGATCACGATATTCAACACGTCATTAACTACCTCTCTAAAAGTGAAAGACAAAATTGAACTCATTGGTATCCTCTTGTCTGATATACTTCTGCATCCACCTATAATTGAGTTAGGCTATAAGAAAGAAATAGAGAACCTAATAAATGCTAAGAATTCAATAAGAAATTGTTTTACGCGATTGTAAGAGAACACCTTCTAATAAGTCACTTGAAGAAACATGTAAAAACACCAGCAAATTAGGCTAATTCTGAATATCTATCATTCATAATCAGAATATACGTCTTTTATCGAATTGCATTAAAAGAAATTGAAGAATGCTATTTGTTTTGAAAGAAATAAGTAAGAAGCACAAGAGTTAGTGAAAATTGATAGAGGCTATAAGTAAGTGTCCAGAGAGGTGAAAATTGTCCCTCTCAAAGGCCATTACACCTTACTTACCTCCCCACTAAAGAGTATAATGTACACAAGATTTAATTTCAACAAGTAGAAAATCAAGTAAAAAAAGTAACAATTCAAGTTAATAGTTATATGAAAAAATTTACTCACTAAGGTCTGCATAACTCTAAGTAAAGAAACAGAAAAAAACTATTCTGCAACAGTTTGATATTAACCCATTTCTCTACCTGTAAATTTGTTGGAACTCAATAAACATTGCGTATTTTTCAACTTTAAATATAAAAAGAAACAGAAAAAACTATTCTACAACAGTTTGATATCTTGTTGAGTTTTGTTTGGTTGTCTGTGTAAACTGGGATACAATTGGTTGCATGTAGAGAAGTAAACTGAGATACTGTTAAAATTAATGTGTTGTAACCATCACTATCTTTAGTATGTATTATGAGAGAATTGTAACCATCACATTATAATAATTGTCTTTATTTAGATTTATGGTAGAGTTGTATCATTAAGATTGAGAGAACCAAAGAGTCCTCATCTTGATTACCAACTTATTGTCTCATATGTCAGTTTCCTTTAAGCCTATATAAAAGTGTGTGAAGAAGAAAAGGAAGATCACAAATGCTGAAGTTCTCGGGATGATTCAAAGAGCAGTCTCTATATCCATTTTCCCAAGGATTATAAGAGCAAAAACATCAAAGAAAACATAGAATATTCTACAACAAGAGTTTGAAGGAGACTCAAAGGTGAGAACTGGGAAACTTCAATCTCTTAAGAGAGACTATGAAAATGAAAGAATGAAAGAGAATGAGAGTTTAAATGAATACTTTAATAGAATCTCTGAATTGGTGAATCAAATGAAGTCACATGGAGATACAATAGATGATCGCAGAATTGTTGATAAAATTCTGATTAGTTTGAGAGAAAAATTTGATCCTATGGTGGTTGTTATAGAAGAAACTAAGGACCTATCAACTATGTCTATTCAAGGGTTGATGGGGTCTTTGAGGTCCTACGAACAAAGGTTGTTACGACAGTATCAAAAATCAATTGAAAGTGTCTTTCAATCTAAACTCAACATTCAGCCCAACAATGGTGAAAGTAAGCCCCCAATACAAAATAGAGGTGAGTCTTCTAGAGGTGGCAGATTTGGAAGAGGCATAGGCAGAGGAAGAAACTCACGAGGAAGAGGAAGAGGCGCGAATGGCGGAAGATGGCATGAAGAGCATCGAATAAATGTGCAAAATCTATAAGAGTAACACTCACAACGAGAATGATTGCTGGAACAAGGAGAAAATGATGCTTCATTTGCAGAAGGAGAAAATGATGCTTCATTTGCAGAAGGAGAAAATGATGAAGGTAATTTGGGTTTTGCTTGTCAAAAAGCATTTCAAGAAGATAAAAATGTGTGGTATTTGGATAGTGGTTGTTGTAGATGTTTGATTGGCTGCATTTTGTGTTAAAACATCTAACTGTACTATGATGTCTTGACTGATGTCATGACATACTTGAGTAGTATGCTGCAGGTTTAGCTAATACAGGATTTACTGAATGTCAAACTAAATGTTGTGATATTCATCCCTGTCAGAAGATACTGAGGTATAGAATAGTTGGTTGTCTGTTATAACTCAGTATTTATTTCAGTCTGTTTATCAAGGGAATAACAGACCTGGCATAAGGCGTACTATCTGAATGTCAAACTGGATGTTATGACATCTATCAGTGACAGCATATACTGAATAATAGGCAGGTTGGTTTTTCTGCTTCAGTTCAGTATTTATTTCAGCCTGTTCTTCAGGAGGATAACAGACCTGGCATAAGGCTCATTGTCAAAATGTCAAACTGGATGTTTTGACATTTATTACTGTAAGCTGATACTGAAGTATAGACTGGTTGGTCTTTTACAGTACAACATTTAACACAGTCTGTTTTCAGGAAAATAACAGACTTAGCATATGGTATATGTTCTGGACGTCAAACTGAATGTTGTGACATTCATTCCTGACAGCATATGCTAAAGTGTAGGATGGTTAATTTTTCTGTTTCAGTATTTTTCTCAGGCTATTCTTCAGGAGTCCAACAGCTGAGCTAAAATCCAGGAAACTAACAACTGAGCTACAATTAATGAACCTAACAAATAGCCTATTTGTTAGTACCCTAATATGTGGAAATTAGGTTAACTTGCTTAACCTTAATTTTAGGAAATACAAGTACAAGGCCCAAGTGCTGCAATACAAAAGGATGGCAATCCTTCTTTCAGAACTCGTGGGTTTTAGGCGTGAATATTTTATTGTTCCATCATACTTCACTGCTGTATTTTTGTGTGTGTCTTGTATTAGGTGTATCTTGTGAGCCAAGTAATTATCACCTAGATGATTGCATTGGACTAGGGTGTTCATTGAGTTGTAAGTGTTGTGTCACTCTAAGCTTTTAAGCGTGAGTGTTGTGTATCTTGATTAAAGCTGTTAAGCACAATCAAGAGTTGTTTGAAGTGTGACTTCACCATTAACTTTAATCTAATTAAAGGTTGTAATCACTGAGGTGATTGAGGGGGAGTGAGTAGGAACTCTGATCTTAGTGTAAGATTGAAATTGCATTGGGTAGGTATTAAGTGATAGGATTAAACAGTTGGTTTAAGGTCTGAATTAATACTACTAATAGTGGTTTTCCTCCCTGGCTTGGTAGCCCCCAGACGTAGGTGTGTATGACACCGAACTGGGTAAACAATTCCTTGTGTTATTTACTGCACTTATTTTTTAAGTTCTGCATAATTCTTGTCTGCGCAGAATTGGATGTCATAACATCCCGTGTGACATCGAAAGTATGTTAACTAGAATTTCAATTGGCATCAGAGCAGGCACCCTGTCTGTTAATTTCTGGGTGAGATCTAGGGAAGTTACTTTCTAGTACCATGGACAAGGATGTAGGATACTCAAATGGACCACCCATGCTGGATGGTTCTAACTATGATGACTGGAAGCCTCGTATGATAGCCTTCTTGAGGTCTCTAGATAGCAAAGTCTGGAGAGCTGTCAACAAAGGATGGGAACATCCAACGAAGACAGGTAAAGATGGAGTCTGTATGCAAATTCCTGAAGAAGAGTGGAACAAGGAGCAAGAGGCATTAGCCCTTGGAAATTCTAAGGCCTTGAATGCATTGTTCAATGGAATAAGTAAGAACATCTTCAGACTGATGCATCACTGTGAGCTGGCTAAGGAAGTTTGGGATACCCTCAAGATAACTCATGAAGGTACCTCCAAGGTTAGGATGTCTAAACTTCAGATGCTGACCACCAAGTTTGAAAATCTGAGGATGAAAGAGGATGAGACTATTCATTACTTCCACATGAATATTCTTGAAATTGCCAACACTTCTGGTGGCTTAGGTGAGAAAATGGCTGAAGAGAAACTTGTAAGAAAGATTCTCAGATCATTGCCAAAGAGATTTGCCATGAAGGTCACAACCATAGAAGAGGCTCAAGATATCAGCAATATGAAGGTTGATGAGCTCATTGGTTCTCTCCAAACTTTTGAAATGGGATTGTGTGAGAATGTTGAAAAGAAGAACAAAAGCATAGCTTTTGTATCAAATACTGAAGAGGAGTCAGAAGAAGGAAGTACTGGAGGTGATGAAAGCATATCAGAAGCCATAGCCATGCTTGGGAGACAGTTCATAAAGAAGATTGATCAAAAAGGTAGACCAAATGTCAAGAACATCTCGTTTGACATCAGGAAAAGATCAACTTCTGAAGAAAAGTTCAACCAAGGCAAGGGAATCCAGTGTCATGGATGTGAAGGTTCTGGACACGTTAGAGCTGAATGTCCTACTTACCTCAAGATGCAAAAGAAGGGGCTATCTGTCACCTGGTCTGAAGGAGATTCTGAGAGTGAATCTGAAGGAGAATCTGCTAAACATGTCACTACACTAACTAATGTCTGTGCATTTGATGATGACTCAAGTGGAGATGAAATGACTTTTGATGAACTTGCTGCATCATATAAAGAGCTATGTGTCAAAAGCGCAGAAGTGCGTGTCCAAGGAGAAAAGAAGAAGAACCTCATCAAGGAGCTGGAGGATGAGAAAAAGAAGCATCTGACAGTCATAGATGGTCTAAATGGTGAGATAACCTTGCTGACCTCCAAGCTAGATCAAATGATAAAATCCATCAGAATGCTAAATAAAGGAACAAACACATTGGAAGAGATCCTACAGGTGGGACAGAAGTCAGGAGCCATGTCTGGTTTAGGCTTTGTGAAGAAATCCTCAACTGAACTCAAACGCTCAAAGACTGAAGTTCAGAAATTCAAGCAGAAGTCACAACCAATGTCTCAACATCAGGGAACCAGGATGAGTAACCATCAGAAGAAGAAATTTCAGAGATGGAGATGTCACTACTGTGGTAGATTTGGTCATATAAAAGCCTTCTGCTACAGGTTGCATGGCTATCCTAACCAAACACCTCATGTCAGACCTAAGCATAAGGCATATAAGCACAATGCCCCCATCATGAAACGTCAATGGGTTGCTAGGTTAGCTCACATAGCTCTAAGGGCATCTACCAGAGAAGACTGGTACTTTAATAGTGGCTGCTCAAGACATATGACTGGTATGGAGAATTTATTGGTGGATATACAACCTCACACTACCAGTTATGTGACCTTTGGTGATGGTGCTAAAGGAAAAATCAAAGGTGTGGGTAAACTGGACAGCTCTGGAGTTCCAGAACTGAATAATGTGCTGTTAGTAAAAGGACTAACTTCTAATCTCATCAGCATAAGTCAGCTGTGTGATCAAGGGTTCTATGTTCAGTTCACTAAGGAGCTATGTGTTGTGACGAATGGAGATAATCAGGAAGTTATGAAAGGATCCAGATCCAAAGATAACTGCTATCTATGGGAACCTAAAGTCTCAAACTACTCCACAATTTGCTCCTCAGCCAAGGAAGAACAAGAGGTGAAGTTGTGGCATAGATGTCTTGGTCATCTTCATTTAAGGGGAATGAAAAGATCATATCCAAGGAAGCAGTTAGAGGAATCCCAAAGCTGCTTATTGATGAAGGAAGAGTCTGTGGAGAATGCAAGGTTGGCAAGCAAACCAAGATGTTACATCCTAAGCTGGGACATCCTACAACATCCAAGACTCTGGAACTTTTACACATGGACCTAATGGGACCTATGCAGGTTGAAAGTCTGGGTGGAAAGAGATATGCCTATGTGGTTGTTGATGACCATTCCAGATACACTTGGATAAGCTTCATCAGAGAAAAATCAGATGCATTTGACGTCTTCAAGGAACTGTGCATCAGACTTCAAAGGGAAAAGGACAGTTGTGTGGTCCGAATTAGGAGTGACCATGGGACAGAGTTTTAAAATTCCAAGTTTGATGAGTTTTGCTCGTCTGAAGGGATAAGTCACGAGTTTTCCTCTCCTATAACTCCTCAGCAAAATGGGATAGTTGAAAGGAAAAACAGAACTATTCAAGAATCTGCCAGAGCCATGATTCATGCAAAGAAGCTTCCTATGCACTTTTGGGCTGGAGCTATGAATACAGCTTGTTATGTTCACAATAGAGTTACCTTGAGAAAAGGAACCTCGTCCACTCTGTATGAAATATGGAAAGGCAGAAAACCCACTGTGAAGTACTTTCATATCTTTGGAAGCAGATGTTACATTCTTACAGACCGTGAACAAAGAAGGAAAATGGACCCCAAAAGTGATGAGGGTATAATCCTAGGATACTCAACTAACAGCAGAGCCTACAGAGTATTCAACTCCAGGACCAATGTCCTGATGGAATCCATAAATGTTATTGTGGATGATAAAGAGGAAGGAGTCAATGTCATAGAGGATGTTGGAACATTCCTTGATACTTCAACAGACATACCAGTCAAGTCTGAAGAAGTACAGGAGACTCCTCCTGAATGTGAGGTAGATGCATCCAACAAAGTGTCGTCTATCAGAATTCAGAAAGACCACCCTAAGGATCTTATCATAGGGGATCCCAATAGTGGTGTGACTACCAGATCAAGGGAAATTAGCTCAAATTCCTGTTTTGTATCCAAGGTTGAACCAAACAATCTGAAAGAAGCCCTGACTGATGAATATTGGATCAATGCCATGCAAGATGAACTGGAGCAGTTTAAAAGGAATGAAGTATGGGAGCTATTTCCACGACCTGAAGGGACTAACATCATTGGTACCAAGTGGATTTACAAGAACAAGTCTGATGAGAAAGGAGTAATCACTAGGAATAAAGCAAGACTAGTGGCACAAGGGTATACTCAAGTTGAAGGGGTTGATTTTGATGAGACGTTTGCACCCGTTGCAAGACTTGAGTCAATAAGATTGCTGTTAGGTGTGGCCTGCATTCTGAAGTTCAAATTGTTCCAAATGGATGTGAAGAGTGCCTTTTTAAATGGCTACTTGAATGAAGAAGTCTATGTGGAACAACCTAAAGGGTTCTGTGATCCTAACCTGCCTAAACATGTGTACAAGTTAAGGAAAGCCTTGTATGGGTTGAAGCAAGCTCCTAGAGCTTGGTATGAAAGGTTGACTGAATTTCTGACCTCTCATGGGTACAGGAAAGGAGGGAAAGATAAGACCCTGTTTGTGAAGGATGAAGATGGCAAAATCATGATTGCCCAAATTTATGTGGATGATATTGTCTTTGGTGGAATGTCAGAGCAAATGGTGAAACATTTTGTTCACCAGATGCAATCTGAGTTTGAAATGAGTCTGGCTGGGGAATTTACTTATTTTCTTGGAATGCAAGTTAACCAAATGGAGGATTCTATGTTTCTCTCCCAAAGCAAATATGCCAAAAACATAGTTAAGAAGTTTGGTATGGATAATGCTAGACAAAAAAGAACTCCTGCACCTACTCATTTGAAATTAACCAAAGATGAAGGAGGTCCCAGTGTTGATCAATGCTTGTATAGAAGCATGATAGGTAGTATACTATATCTAACTGCAAGTAGACCTGATATTTCCTATGCAGTTGGAGTGTGTGCTAGATACCAAGCAGAACCCAAAGTGAGCCACTTAAATCAAGTCAAAAGGATTCTCAAGTATGTCAATGGGACTTGTGACTATGGTATGCTATACTCTCATGGCTCTGAGCTTGTCTTATCTGGGTATTGTGATGCTGATTGGGCTGGGAGTGCTGATAACAAAAAAAGCACATCAGGAGGATGTTTCTTCTTGGGAAACAATCTCATATCATGGTTCAGCAAGAAACAGAAATGTGTATCACTGTCCACTACAGAGGCTGAGTACATAGCAACTGGAAGCAGTTGTTCCCAACTGGTGTGGATGAAACAGATGCTTACTGAGTACAATGTCTCTCAGAATGTCATGACATTGTTCTGTGACAATCTCAGTGCCATCAATATTTCCAAGAATCCCATCCAACACAGCAGGACCAAACATATTGACATTAGACATCACTTCATCAAAGATCTGGTGGAAGACAAAGTGATTACCTTGGAACATGTAGCCACTGAACTACAACTTGCTGACATATTCACAAAGGCTCTGGATGCTACTCAGTTTGAAAATTTAATGGGAAAATTGGGGATATGCCTTTCTGAGGATTTATAGCAACCAATGATGTTTGGGATGTATTGTTTAATATCTCAACCTATTAAACAATTGAAAGTGTGCTATGACTGGACAACAGATCACAACTATGTTACTTGCTGCAAGTGTGGTAACAAGATGTTAAGGGGATATCCTAACATGAGACAGCCTATGTGCATGTTGGACTTCAAGAAAGTGTTCATACAGGAGTGGTACAAGATGTCAGACTCAAAGTCATGGCATCTGATATGGGTGTACCTGCAGTAAAGCAAGAGTGTGTGACTACTTGATCAAAGCTGTGAAGCAAGATCAAGTGGGTGGTGTCTTGATCAAAGTTATAAAGCAAGATCAAGAGGGGGTATTCTTGATTGAAACTGTGAAGTAAAATCAAGATTGTGTTTCTCACAAGTGTGTGTAATTCTGTTTATTTTGGTCTGTAATTTAAAGTGTTGCTTTGGCAACATTTTTGACAAAAAGGGGGAGTAACACCTGTGACGCCCCAGGACAATAGATTATTTGCTCTGTGATTAAACAGATATTGAAGATCCTCTAATCCAGAGGTTGTGCTGCAGCCTGATGTTCCACTCCTATGTGTGCTGCTGTTAGAATTTTTTATTTAACTTCTGTATGTGTGTTGCTGTTAGAAGTTTTATTTAACTTCTATGTGTGTTGAGTGTGTTGCTGCTCTGAGTGTATTAGCTAGGTAAATTCCCCTGCTAGATGTGTGTTTTCCGCTGCTGTGAACTCTGTTGGAATGCCAAGTTAAAATTTGCCAAAGGGGGAGTTTGTAGATGTTTGATTTGCTGCATTTTGTGTTAAAACATCTAACTGTACTATGATGTCTTGACTGATGTCATGACATACTTAAGTAGTATGCTGCAGGTTTAGCTAATACAGGATTTACTGAATGTCAAACTAAATGTTGTGACATTCATCCCTGTCAGCAGATACTGAGGTATAGAATAGTTGGTTGTCTGTTATAACTCAGTATTTATTTCAGTCTGTTTATCAAGGGAATAACAGACCTGGCATAAGGCGTACTATCTGAATGTCAAACTGGATGTTATGACATCCATCAGTGACAGCATATACTGAATAATAGGCAGGTTGGTTTTTCTGCTTCACTTCAGTAGGATAACAGACTTGGCATAAGGCTCATTGTCAAAATGTCAAACTGGATGTTTTGACATTTATTACTGTAAGCTGATACTGAAGTATAGACTAGTTGGTCTTTTACAGTACAACATTTAACACAGTCTGTTTTCAGGAAAATAACAGACTTAGCATATGGTATATGTTCTGGACGTCAAACTGAATGTTGTGACATTCATTCCTGACAGCATATGCTAAAGTGTAGGATGGTTAGTTTTTTTGTTTCAGTATTTTTCTCAGGCTATTCTTCAGGAGTCCAACAGCTGAGCTAAAATCCAGGAAACTAACAACTGAGCTACAATTAATGAACCTAACAAATAGCCTATTTGTTAGTACCCTAATATGTGGAAATTAGGTTAACTTGCTTAACCTTAATTTTAGGAAATACAAGTACAAGGCCCAAGTGCTGCAATATAAAAGGATGGCAATCCTTCTTTCAGAACTCGTGGGTTTTAGGCATGAAGATTTTATTGTTCCATCATACTTCACTGCTGTATTTTTGTGTGTGTCTTGTATTAGGTGTATCTTGTGAGCCAAGTAATTATTACCTAGATGATTGCATTGGACTAGGGTGTTCATTGAGTTGTAAGTGTTGTGTCACTCTAAGCTTTTAAGCGTGAGTGCTGTGTATCTTGATTAAAGCTGTTAAGCACAATCAAGAGTTGTTTGAAGTGTGACTTCACCATTAACTTTAATCTAATTAAAGGTTGTAATAACTAAGGTGATTGAGGGGGAGTGAGTAGGAACTCTGATCTTAGTGTAAGATTGAAATTGCATTGGGTAGGTATTAAGTGATAGGATTAAACAGTTGGTTTAAGGTCTGAATTAATACTACTAATAGTGGATTTCCTCCCTGGCTTGGTAGCCCCCAGACGTAGGTGTGTGTGACACCGAACTGGGTAAACAATTCCTTGTGTTATTTACTGCACTTATTTTTTAAGTTCTGCATAATTCTTGTCTGCGCAGAATTGGATGTCATAACATCCCGTGTGACATCGAAAGTCTGTTAACTAGAATTTCAGTTGTAGCAACCATATGATCGGAAAGAAAGAAGCTTTTATAAATATTGATTCTTCATTTGGCTCAAAAGTTAAATTGAGAAATGGAGAACATGTTGAAGTAAAAGGAAAATGCAGCATTGGAGTTACAATAAAGCAAGGAAGCAAAAGTCATTCATGACACTCTTTATGTGCCAGAGTTGGATGAGAACTTGCTAAGCATTGGACAACTTTTGGAGCATGGCTATCCTCTAAATTTTGAGAATCGTGAGTGCATAATTTTTTGATTCAAAGAGAAGAAATGTTGTTGTTGTAAAAATGACCAGTAATAGAAGCTTTCCACTTTCTCTTTATTATGAAAAAAAATTCAGCATGATGGTTAAATAAGAAAATGACTCTTGTTTATGGCACAAGAGACTTGGGCACTTGAACTACAATAGTCTCAAGTTTCTTTATCAAAAGAAGATGGTGTATGGGCTGCCAATAATTGAAGAAAAATCTGGTGTGTGTGAAGGATGAATGCTTGGCAAACACCACCGCCAACCATTTCCAAAGGAAGGAGTATGGAGAGCCAAACAAGGGTTGGAACTTGTACATACATATGTGTGTGGTCCTATGAATACTTTGTCTCATGGAAAAAACAGGTATTTTATCTTGTTTATTGATGATTTTACCCGCATGACATGAGTATATTTTATGAGACAAAAATCTGATGTTTTTGTAATTTTTAAGAAGTTTAAAGCTTTTGTTGAGAAACAAAGTGGTGGGTTTATAAAAATGTTGAGAAGTGACAGGGGGAAGGAGTACACCTCGAATGAATTTCACAAATTTTGTGAAGATGAAGGTGTTGAAAGACAGCTCACTGTTGGCTATACACCTCAGCAAAATGGTGCATCTGAAAGAAAGAACCAAATCGTGATGTAGATGGCGAAGTCTATGCTACTTGAGAAAGGTTTGCCTAAAACCTTTTGGCCTGAGGTTGTTAATACTGTTGTGTATTTGCTGAATAGATGTCCAACAATGGTTGTATGGAATAAGACTCCATTTGAAGCTTGGAGTGGAAGAATACCTTCAGTTAACCACCTTAAAGTTTTTGGGTGTGTTTGCTGTGCTCAAATTCCTAAACAAAAGAGGACAAAGCTGGAAGAAAAAAAGTGAAAGATGTGTCTTTATTGGCTATAGTTCCATGTCAAAGGGCTATAGACTTTACAATTTGATGACAAACAAGGTGGTCATTAGCCGGGATGTTGTATTTGATGAGAAGGCCTTTTGGAATTGGGAAGAAGACAAAATGAAGGAGAAAACAGTCCCTGCAATTTTATTACAACAAAATCCAGCAACTGAAAATGAGCAACCAGCCCCATGTACACCAAGTTCTTCATCCTCTCCAAGTTCACCAATTTTAAGTTCATCATCTCCCAGCTCAACTCCAATAAAATTGAAGGACTTAAGTGATATTTATGCAAGGTGCAACTATTGTATTGTGGAACCAGAAAATTTTGATGAAGTAATCAAAGAAGATGTTTGGAGGAATGCGATGCAAGAAGAAATAAATGCAATTAAAAAGAACAAAACATGGCAGCTAGTTGAAAAGCCAAATGACAAAGAAGCTATTGGAGTAAAGTGGGTGTACAAATTTAAACATAATCCCGGTGGTTCAATCCAAAGAGCCAAGGCTAAGTTAGTAGTCAAAGGCTATACACAACAACCTGGAATTGACTATAGTGAGACTTTTGCTCCGGTTTCACATTTGGAAACCGTGAGAATAATCATTGCGTTAGCAGCTCAAAAAGGTTGGAATTTGTACCAACTTGATGTGAAGTCAGCTTTCTTGAATGGAGAATTAAAAGAAGAGGTGTATGTGAAGCAACCTTAAGGCTTTGTGACTAAAGGCCAAGAGGAAAAAGTTTACAAATTGAAGAAAGCTCTCTATGGGTTGAAACAAGTCCCTATAGCGTGGTATAGGGAAATTGACAACTACTACATTCAACAAGAATTTCAGAGAAGTCAAAGTGGGCCTACCTTGTATGTGAAGCATCAAGGTAAAGATGATATCCTTCTTGTTGCCCTTTATGTTAATGGTTTGGTGTATACGGGTAACAATAAGAAAATGATTGAAAATTTTAAAATAGAAATGGTGAAAAAAATATGAGATAAGTGATCTTGGCTTGTTGCATCATTTTCTTGGTATTGTGGTTTACCAAGATTAATATGGAGTTTTTATTTGTCAAAAGAGATATGCCGAAAATATTTTGAAAAAGTTTGGCATGTATGGCTGCAAACCTATTGATATTCCTTTAGATGGTGGAAGATTAGTATATGCAAGCATGTATAGAAGTTTGGTTGGAATTTTGTTTTATCTTACAGCTTCAAGGCCCGATTTAATGTTTGCTGCTAGTTTACTCTCAAGATTCATGAGTAAACCAAGTCATTTACATCTCGGGGCAGCAAAAAGAGTTCTAAGGTATGCCATGGGAACCATGGAGCATGGAATCAGATTTGAGAAGAATTCTGAACTTGAAGCTAAAGGCTATTGTGATAGTGATTGGGCTGGAAGTGTTGATGATATGAAGAGCACTTCAGGTATGTATTCAACCTTGGTTCAGGTGTGATCTCTTCGTGCTCAAAGAAGCAAGATATTGTGGCACAATCTTCAGCTGAAGCTAAGTATTTAGCAGCTGGTTTGGCTACACAACAATTACTTTGGTTGAGAAGAATATTACAAGATATTGGAGAGAAATAAAAGGGAAGTCTACAACTTCATTGTGACAACAAATCAGCTATTGCCATGGCAAAGAATCCTGTTTTTCATAGCCGGACCAAACACATTAACATAAAGCATCACTTCATTCGAAGTGTGATTGAAGAAGGAGATGTGCAGTTAGCTTTCTGCAGTTCACAAGAGCAACTTGCAGACATTTTTACTAAAGCACTACCTAGAGGAAAATTTCAGCAACTTAGAGAAGCAATGGGAGTTAAAGAGCAACACATTAAGGGGTAGTGTTAAAATTAATGTGTTGTAACCACCACTATCTTTAGCATGTATTATGAGAGAATTATAACCATCACATTATAATAATTGTCTTTTAGATGTATGGTAGAGTTGTATCATTAAGATTGAGAGAACCAAAGAGTCCTCATCTTGATTACCAACTTATTGTCTCATATGTCAGTTTCCTTTAAGCCTATATAAAAGTGTGTGTGGTGGATTCAATAATAGAAGAGTATTCAAAACAATATATATTTTCTTACTCTAAATTCCACAACAATATAATTTATCATATTCCACCTCTAGAATACCACCAACAGATACAAATGCGTAAACTGGGATACTCACCTTGGTTAGACCAGTTAATAAGTCAAGATTGGTTACCCTGCTTAGCTAAGGACTGCAGAAATTGACCCTTCTTCAAGGCGTAGTGCCATTAGTTTTATTTCACAATTTTGCTGGCCATATTGAAATATAATTTTGTAAATAATCATGACTTCAATATATCAATGTATAATATGATGGGCCAACAAGAAGTAATTAAATCTCAATTGAAATCAATTTCAGAAAAAACAAACATAAAGTGCATTTCTACATTTCATGGTTTCAAGTTGAACAAACAAATGTATAAATACAAATAGTATTATACTAATATATCAAACAGAAAGTAGAACACCACAGAGCTATACGACAACACAACCTTCACTACTGATAATCACTTTGCTTTTCCTAGAGAAGTGAGATTGGTTTCTCACACACTGATTCACAGTACAAGGGTTTGAGAGGGTGGAGAAAGAAGCCAAAAACGTTGTGAAAGAAAAATAAAATTGGATAATGAATTTGGGATTGACCCCCTTTTTCTCTCTCTCTTTTTCTTATAAACCAGCTGAAAAACGTGTCCAGTAAAAGCTAGAACGCAAGCGCGCCATATAACAATGCGGGATCATTGTCCCATCATTACTTCAACATGGGGGTGATACTTTTTAGTACGGATGCGTTAGAGGCAACGTGAGTGCGTTATGGGTGCGTAAAATACGGAGGCGAATTAGTGTGTTTTTCTCTATTTTCACCACTTTTCTCACTAAGTGCTTATTCTTCACCCAAAAGTACCTTTTCTTGTTTTTTTACTCTTTTTGTCTATAACTTGCTCAATTCTTGTCATATTTGGTCAATTTTTGTTTGCTAAATGACATGCACTAATAATCCGTCATCACAACCCCAAACTTGAACTATTGTGTGTCCTTAAGTAACCTGTCTACACACGGTAACTTTATCATAAATAAATTATAAACCGGACAAATTGAATGTCACTTTCTTTTGATGATCGAGACGTATGTTCCCATCCTTGCTTCGGCTAATTCAGATAAGTTCTTATAGCACCAATACTCAACATGTCTCTCTACTCACCACTATGCATTCAATTCTAGGGTGTTCACTCAATCACATACAATAGTAGAAATCAGTGTACTTGTAAGTTATTTGCAAAATCACTCAGATCAACTTTAAACACGCACATTTGAGAACTTTTTTTTGGTTGTAACATGATTTATTTTAAAGTAGAATAATTTTTGGATGATCGGCATAAACCCTGGAGTTAGGTATCTCTTTGTTCTTTCTTATCTTTCCCCTTTCATATCACCCTTTCTTTCATATTGGTTATCAGAGGTTTTTCAAATTTGTGGTCCTTTTCTTTTCTTTTCGTCAATTTTGTTTTGTTTTGAAAATATCATATGTTTGACATCTTATTTTTCTTTCTTTTTATTTTTCTTTGACCAAATTATCCAGTATCCCTAACCCTAAACTTAAAGTTACTAACTTTCAAGAGCAACCCCAAACTTAATGTTTAGCTTATACTGAAATTAAAATCTATCTTCCTAATTCCAAGGAGGGTGGAAAGATTTTTATCTTTCAAGGGAGATAATATGATAAGTCATCTAAGAAACGGCTAAGGCTCAAATTGGTTAACAAGGGATATCAATCATAATCCATGTGTGGTTTACAAGGCCACGGAGTTTTCACAAACAACTTCCTTTATGTGTGTTTATCATATCAACTAATTAAAACAAGGGATATCAATCATAATCCATGTGTGGTTTGCAAGTTCTAGATATTACAATTGTATGGATATGCTCAGAAAAAGAAATAAGTAAGCATTTGAAATATTTTGTATCAAACCTCACTTGTTCAGATATCTGAAGGTTCAATATTAGCAATGGTGTTCCTTTTCTTCATCAATCACCATTACGCTTGGTAACTTCAATCTCGATTACTTTATTCACTTTTTTATGTGATTTCTTTTTTATTTAATGGTAAAGTAGTAACTCAACTGAAAAAGAAACAAACACAAACAAATTCATTAATCAGGGAGGGCGAATCAGTACAAAATTTGGGGCTGAGCAATTTTTAGTAGCCCCTCTCTTCATCAGATTGGTACATATGGGGCACATATAAACACAAGAAGAACTACTTTTAAAATTGTTGAATCATATACTATCGTTTGAGAGGAAGAAGTCACGAAGCCAATGTTACTTGCTGCTTCCACTTCCCTTCAGATTTTCTACACATTTAGCACACACATTAAAAATACTAAAACACTAAAAACTCAAAACATGTTCAAAATTTAAAATTGACTGGAATGAAATTAATTTTAGTGAAAATAAAATAAGATACCAAATCGTGGGTTACCTCCCATGCAACGCTTATTGAAGGTCCTTAGCATGGTTGTTTTCTCCTCTATTAGATCAATATATATGATACGACTAACACATTGTCCTTGTTCTTCCTCTTGTTTGATAGGATTCCCATGAACTTGTGGAATCGATCATGTGGTTCCCAAATCTTCTTTGGCTTAGTAATAGAAAACAAAACGTAGATGAAGTCCAATACTTTATCAATTTCTTCGCTTCCATCTGTTTTGTTGCCAAAATAGATTTTAGGGACATGATATGGTTGAAGATGTTCTGGTTGGCTATCTATGTTTACGAAAAATTTCACCTTTGAAACTTCATCCATAACCAAACCATCCGTTCTTTGTCTCTTGCTCTTTTCTAAAGGCTATTGTTCGCATTAGATTTTTGTATTTCTGACTTCGTCATTTCACCTAGTGGTGTGCATATGTCTTTTTATCTCTCCCCACTACTCTTTTTGGTACAAATCACCACTCAACTTCTCAACTAAATGGAGCTATGATTCTCCTTCTTTGAGTTATCTATCTTATTACCAATAAATCCTCCATTTGAACTAGCTTGAGAAACCATTTGTCATGACAACTGACCGATTTGCAACTTTAAATTCTTAATAGAGGCCTCAGTGTTGTTGTTCATTGTCAGTTGGTTCTTTATCATCTCTTTCTTATTCTTCTTTACTCTATCAAAACCTGTTCTAGTGGCTTGCGTAACATTTTCTAAGATTCCTTCTAATTGGGATGATATCCTTAGTGATGGATCTTGACGAGCTTATGGGCTGAAACTTGGAATGTGATTTTTGTCCCAGTTATACTCGAATGCTTATTCCACCTTGGATAGGTATTAGAGAAAAGGTTTGACTCATGATAGTTTCTTGCATACCGCACCTCTACAACGTAACTCTATGGTATACATTAACTATTTTGGTGACCTTCACCACAGAATTAAGTCAAAGTGTAACACTCCGACAGGATTAACAATTATTGAACTCAGAGTCGGCTGCAATTTGTTTTTTAAGGTTTCAATTCAGACTAACACCACATTTCTAAGATCCTTTCCATTCTACATTCCTTCTTTACCTAGCACAAACAATCAAAAGACAAATACCTTAGTAGTACTGCACTAGCTGATAAAACTAAATAAGAATAGAAATTTGGAAACTAAACTAAAATGAAAAGAAGGAAAACTATTTACAAAAAATTCAAAAACTAAAAATGACTAAATACAAAATTCACGAATGTCGCACACTATGCCTTAGTGGAAATATCAACAATCCCGTGCAAGTGTGCTAAAAGCTTGATGACAAAATTACTAGCAAGTATACTAGTGATGTTATCGAAGTAATAAAAATAAATTTGTCTCTAGAGGGATTGTGAACTTAAAACAAGATACGTTCTGCGATTTAATTAAACATGAAATAAGGGGGTTTTGCAGGTTATTTTTGTCTAAAACCCAAGAAATAAGATTTTATAACAATAAAGAGAAAAGCGGTTAGGTCGTATTCTCTTAATCCCGTGTTTCTACTTGATTGATGAAACACGCATTAACAAACATGCAATGACTACATAGTTACATGATATATTAAGTTAACCGATACACCCAATCCCTTGACACTACGCCAAAAACTGGAATAGACAGCGCACCTTAGAGGGCGCTTTATTACAAAAGCGCACTCTAAAGTGAAGCGAAAAAATAAGGAGCGAACAACTGGAATAGACAGCGCACTTTAGAGGGCGCTTTTGTAATAAAGCGCCCTCTAAGGTGAAGCGAAAAAATAAGGAGGAGATAGAGGGACAACAATACAGGGCGCTTTTTAGAAAGAGCCCTCTAAGGTTACCCTTAGAGGGCGCTTTTAAAAAAGCGCTCTATAAGTCCATGTGCATTTCCAGTTTATAAAGCGCTTTTGGAAAGCCTTAGAGAGCGCTTTCATAAGCGCCCTCTTAGGCCCCCTTTAGAGGGCGCTTTTTTTTCCACAAGCGCCCTCTAAGGTCCCCTTTAGTAAACATTAAAATTATAACATACTGCGCGTTTTGTTATTTCAGTCTCTGTTATTTTCGTTCTTTTTCACGTTAGGGTTCTCACTGCTACGATTTTCGCTACTTCTAAGGCGTTCTCCTTCCACCTCTGTTAGATCTACGACGTTTCCTCCTTCTATTAATTCGTTGTTAGCTGTTCGATTTTGACACCATAGGTATTTTTCTAATCTTCATATTACTTGGTTTCTCTTCTGACGTTCGCTATTGTTCATTTTTGGTCTTAGCTCTTGGAACTTTTCCATTTGGAAGTAATTTTAGTAACATTGGAGGGTTTACATCAGGATTTCTTCTTGGATTTGTCATTTTGACTCGCCGTCAGCATCATTGGCTTAATCTAAACAAGTCTAATACTTCCCAGAGGCAAGAATCTTATCAATATGCGCTTCGGATTATCTCTTTTGTGCTACTTAGTGTTGGGTAGTGTCTCTCTCCTTTTTTTGTTGTTGTTGCTGTTAGGTGAATTACATTGTTATGTACTAGTGTCTCCAATGTGAAAGTGGTTGTTTACAGATTGGTCGGCGGCGGCGTCTTGTTCTTTAAAGGGGTGGACTTGAATGATTACTGCTCTTGGTGCCATTATATAACCTGTGCCCCTCCGAGCTGTAAACCAGGCTACATTTCTTGTGAGGTGAGTGATGCTGCTATGCTACTTCCTTATGTATTTGCTTGATCTATGCAGCTTCTATGAAGCACCGGCATAAAAGTGATTACAACTGATATAACTAATCTTTAGTTCTGTTGACACATATTAAAAGAACCAGTTTCGATTCTGCATATATGGTTAATTTATTTGCCAAACAAATTTTCTTATGATGATTTAATGCTTGAAAAGTTCAACAATGAAACTTGAAATGTTACTGATGCTAACATTTTTGTGATGTAATGCTGCAGGATTACCAGATCGGAAACAAACTTAACGTGACATGTTTGAATAATGGAAGAAGTGGCATTTTTTCTCTGTCAAACCGTAACCGTGACGAGCAGACTGAAGAACTATGTTATCGCCTTTGCGGTAAATAACCCGACACAGAAATACAACATCTCTTAGGGAGATTTCATTCAATAAACTTATGTATATGATTTGTTCTTACTGCTGCTGCTGACAATAAGAATGAGTCACTGTGGTTGTTTCCATAGTTGTTATCTCGTTATATATATTTCTCCTTGCTATGAAATTACTTCAGGATGTATATTTATAAGTTTGTCTGAAGGAATATTATATCAAATGATTCATATACTAGAAATGATCATAATGAGGGTATTTGGATCATTCCAACCGTCCGTGTTGTTAAGAGACATGTAGAACATATTCCAACCAAGAAAAGAAAGAGAACTTAGTGAAAAAGGTACAGGTCAAATGATTTTAATTGTTTTCTTTATTACAGGTAAAATGGCTTTTATTATAGCAAATCGAGTCAGTTGCATAAAAAAAAGGTATAAACACAATTATATGATATTTATGCATAGAAAATGTTAATTCTTGATCTTATACTTCACCTAACTAATTTTATGATATTTTAGGTTCATGCTATTGATATTGAACAAAAAGAGGTTGTTGCTAAGAAGATTGCGGCTAGCAAAAAAAACATACATCTCAGAGATGTTTTTGCTACTTAGTTTTATTTCTTTTTAAGTTATGAATTGGTTGTATATTTAGAATATTTAGAAGTTAAACGATTATATATCAGTGGATTGTTATATAGGTATGGATTGTTGTATATAAGGCTTGTTGAATGCAATGTGTGAAAAAGGGCTTCAAATTATACAGTTTTAGGTGTACTCCTTCAATATACAGGTTGTCTAAAATAAATAAAAAAATATAGCGCTTTTTTTAAAAAAAATTTAAATAACCACCCACTTTAAAGGGCGCTTTCCAAAATAAGCGCCCTCTAAACCCTTTAAATTTCCACTTTAGAGGGCGCTTTCCAGTAAAAGCGCCCTCTAAACCCTTAAAAGTTTCCACTTTAGAGGGCGCTTTCCAGTAAAAGCGCCATCTAAACCATTAAAAGTTTCCACTTTAGAGGGCGCTTTCTTTAAAAAGCGCCCTCTAAAGTGGCCCTTAAAGGGCTTAAAGAGCCACTTTAGAGAGCGCTTTCACCAGGAAAAAAAACGTTGTCTTTACCTATGCCAGCGCCAGATTAGAGGGCGCTTTAAAGCGCTGTTATAGGCAAAAAAAAGCGCCCTCTTTTCCCTTATTTGGCGTAGTGTGACGTGTAGTTCACTAGCCTTATCGTTAATTCTATGATCCCTCTCGTCAATCATACCATTAAATCAGGCATCACAACGCGTTAATTCCTAAGTCACAATTCATAATTGTACTATCCCTAGTCAATTAGCAAATTCAACAATTAAAGTATGTTAGACAGATAGGCCTAGGGTCAGTAGTCATTTTTTATCAAGATTGATTCAGATGCTCTAACAAACAAAAAGAAATGCGCATAATAAATAACTGAATAATAACAAAGAGGCATAACAATAAAATTAACATTATCCGATCATATGTCTCATTTAAGAAAAAGTATATTCATCAACAAATTTGACCTAACCAAAAGGAATCTAGCTACTCGCGCTGAAATTAATCAATACCAATAGTTTAGATTTGAAGAGCATGAAAAATCATTGAATAATAAACTCACCAATGGCTTTAATGGTCTCAAAAAGGTCCAAAATATCCCTTTCCATCACTTTTTCATTTCTTCGAATCGGCCCCCTTTTTCTTCGAAATCTTTTTCTTATAAAGCTACTGGAAAATATGTCAGGTAAAAGCTGCAACCTGCAACTCGGGCGCGCCATATAACAATGCGTGCGTGTTTTTACATCATGATTTTACTTTTAAGCATAGGTGCGTTAGAGGAAACGTGGGTGCGTTATAGGCGCATAAAATCCATAGGAGAATTAACGTGTTTTTGCTCAATTTTCACCACTTTTCTCACTAAGTTCCTATTCTTCAACCAAAACTGCTTTTTCCAGCTCTTTATTACTCTTTTAGGAATAACTAGCTCAATTCTTGTCAGGGAAGATGACCCAATTGGAGTCATAAAAGGCCTTGATTTGAAGATGTGAAGAAGAAGATAGAATATACCAATGGCTGAGCAGGATTTGATATACTTGACAAACTCATAGTAGCTTCAACATAAATGTTGGTGGAGTGGCTCATGAACTGGCTTAATTATTGTACAACGTATGACAAATTTGGTCTGGTGTTGGTGAGATATACGAATTGCTTAACAAGTTGTTTGTAAGGTGCAAGATCAAGCAACTGTGTTCCAAAAATTCTTGTAACCTTGTGCTTCATTTCATAGAAAAGGAGACCCACTTAGAACCTAATAAACCTGTAATGTATGAAAGATCCAAGGAAAATTTACGCTAACAGAGATGAATGCCAGTATGAGATCTAGATATTTTTAACGCTGAGATGTATTTGAGATGCCAAAGGTCTTTAATTTTAAAATTATGGTGAAGAAAAGATTTGATTGTATTAATTTTAGCAATGTCATTACCAGCTAAAACAAGATTATCTACATAAATTGATAAAGCATGAAGGAATTCTTTGAATGCTTAACAATGAGAAAATGGTCAGATGATTGAACATAGTTTTGATTGAATATAGCAGTGGTTAATTTTGAAAATCATTGTTTGTTTGATTATTTCAATCCATATATGAAGTTTAGTCAATTTACAATCTTGGTTTGGTTTGGAATAAGAGAGTCTATGCAATAAATGCATATAAACATCTTCTTCTAAATTACCATGTAAATAAATTATTATGAACATCTAGTATATGCATGTACTAATTTTGAGAAAAAGCAATCTAATAGTAGTTAATTTCTCTACAAGAGAGTAAGTTTTTGACTTTAGTATGCTCTTTAGCTACTAGATGAGCTTTATCCCGTTTTATGATCACATTGGCATGCTATTTAACTTTAGAATTTTTTTTTTTAAATAAATAATTTTTTTAAAAAAAATTCAAAAATAACCAATAATTCAAAAAAACAAACAAAATAATCAGTTTTACAAGAGGGTGCGCCAGATGAAATGGCGCACCCTCTAAGCATGAAGAGGAGGCGCCAATAGCATTGGCGCATGCATTGGGCTCTTCATGAGAAGGCGCCAATGCTATTGGCGCATGCATTGACCCTCATGAGGAGGCGCCAATGCTTCTAACGCCTTAGTGTAATTTGTAGTGTGGGCGTCAATCTCTTTGGCGCCTGCATGTCATGACATGTGGACACCAATCCCTTTGGCGCCTGCATGTCATGTACAATTGATGTTCACTCTCCATAAATACCACGCCTTGGATCCAATATTTTTCACTCAAAATCATCTCCTAATACCATAATTTCTCTAGTTCAACCACCATCACCTTCAAGTTTCTCTGTTTTAACAATGTCTGCATACATTCAAAAACAAAATGCTGATGTAATATTTTCCACCGTTGCGGCTCCGGTACAGATTCGACTTTGGAACACAGATACGTTTGAACGTCTTAATCGGACGTTGTACAGTTGGTTAGAGGGAGAAATTGGAGAGGGTGAAAGGATTATAAGAATATAATGGCTTGTCTCCACGTTCAACCAAAACGGAGAAGTGCGCGAATGAGTGGATATTAAGACCGACCAAGACGCTCGTAGGATGATGCATTACATGTTCAAAATTGTTATGATGGTTGTAATCGCATAGTTCTTGTATTGTATTTGTTATAATTATTTGTGTTACTGTTTATGTAATGGTACTTTCGTCACAGACGTCTAATATAAAATAAATTTAGTTTTTCATATATTGCAATAGAGGTATATGTGAATTTATCTAGTTGTGCTCGTTCCAACACTAGGACAATTATTACGATTTGACCTGGCTGACGGCATGAACTACATAGTCTAACCATTTTGTTTGTCGTATCCATTTCGGTTCGAATCCAGGTGTTGTTTGGGCGATCATTTTTCTTCCTTCGCATAACCTCGTTGTGTCAGACGATGTCCCCTTGATATTCTGGCCAATAATTCTCTTTTGCCACTACGAAAAAATTAATTGTATAAACATTTGAAAGGCTGACGACTTTGTAAACTTTAGATAGCAAGTAGGATGGATCTCTTCGAACCTTTGAGCATGCCACAATTACATGGGAGCAGGGGGTACGAAAGGCTTAGAACTTTCCGCAGTCGCATCAATCTCTATCTAGTTCGACTCTGTACTATCCTATCGGCATGCCCTCATTGTGATTTATGGCTTGGCAACACTATACCAACCTTTAGTACGGTCAAAGACCGTAACCACGTGTGTGTTTGCTTTGGCAGCTTCATGTCTAATGAATTTCATTGAAGCATCACTGAACAACTTGTAACACCTCAAAATTTGCCCTCCTCTCTTGGGACTAGCTTAGCATATTGCATTTCATTTTGTAGGTCATTAGTCATTGCATCTTTGCATATTATGTGGAAACAATAAGCAAGTCATCCTCCTAAGTCTTGCTCAGAAGATAAAGAGGTTAAAAGATGCAAGCCTGAGGGTCTCATGAGTTGATCACTAATCACCTGAGGATTGTGTTTCAATTAGGGTTTCTTGGTTCCTAAAGGAGGTTGATCTTTATCTTGGTTGAAATGGTACATCACCATCATCATGGTCTTATCATCACCAAGAGGTTCATTGTGCCTGATCAGATTCCTTGGGATTAGGATTTTGACCTCTAGTCAACCCTAATCAATTGTATTGTGCCGATCAGGGTCTGTCAAGGAGATGGGGTCTTTGTGGAGATGGGGATCATCATATGTGTTTTATTGAGCTTGTGAAAGCTAGGGTTTCATTTTGGAGCCATTTCATCAACTGATTGAGGCTCAAATTCATCTGTGCATGGCCAAGTCATCTATCAATTGAAAAAGTCAACCAAAAGTCAACTGTCGGATTTGGAGGTGGGAGATGGTTAGAAATACTTCATTCATTTTCAAACAAGTCTCATTTTACATTTCAAACATCAACATTGAAGAAAATAAGTCTGATCAAAACTTTCCAAAAATAGAAAGTGACTTGTAATTCAAAATTGCCAAAAATGGAAAGGTTTTCTCCTCAAGATTACATCATCAAAAATGCTTCAAATGAAATTTTGTTGAACATGAAAGTGGTAGATCTTGTTCTCCCATTTCCAAAAAGTCCAAGATCATGGATTTCTCATGTGTGGTTGAAGAGATATGGTCAAATCTTGGTCAAATGAACATGGAACTTCAAAGGGGCATAACTTTCAAACCATAAGGCCAAATCATGTGGCTCTTTTTGCAACATTCTTGTTTCAACTTCTAGTTTCCAAAATTGGCATTACATGGCATGCATTCCATTCACATAAATATTTGAAAATTCAATTCATTTTGGAGGGGAAAAATCAAGTTCAAAAATAATGCATTGTTTTCACATTTTAACATTTCCATTGGTCTTAAAATAATATTTTGAGAGAAAATGAATGCAAAAACGTGCACTATTCACATGCATCCCATGCATAAGGTGAAAAAATATTTTTTGCAAAAACACCTCCAAATTAACCATTTTTCATTAGCATTTGATTAGAGGTTAATTAATCATGATTTGTGAAGCATATATAACACAAATCATAACAGAATTTTCACAATTCCCAATTCTAGATATAGAAATTCTCAAAGTCTCTCAAAATTATCTCTCATTTTTTCTCCAAATTTCTTCACATCTCATGCATTTTCCTTGCCAAATTTATCATCTAGCATCATCATAGAACAAGATTCAAGCAAGAATCACATGAGTTCGTGCATTTTGGAAGCATACATAAAGCTTGAACAACAATGGTGAAATCCTAAATCTGTGGAATCGTGCTCAATTGAACATCAAGATCTCTTCCAATTCACTCCACAAGCTTGCTAGAGGAAGATCTAAGCACTACAAGGCCTGGAACACGTGAATGAAAGAATTGCACTTCAAGAGGTCACTTTTTCGATCTCTTTAATTCATGAAATAGTTGATATGTTCTTGTAGATATTTTAATGGTGATAATTCTGCACTTTGAATCGAGTGATTTGGTGGAATATTCATGAAGTTACATGTGTTTAAAGTTTTGGTAGCGAAACTTAAATCCTTTGATTCTTGAGTGTTGTGTTGTTTCTTGTTAGATTAATGGTTGATTATTGATGTATGTTGAAAGATCTACCAATTCATGTGTTTAATGTCAAAAACGGGGAAAAATGTTCTTGAGTGATTGTTACTGTTACTGTTCATAACCGTGCGAAATCTTGAAGAAGATGGTACAGTGGCTAAGGCAACGGTTTTTGTGGTGCTGAAAGCGTGGCCATAGGTTTAGCTAAGGCAACGGTTTTTGTGGTGTTGAAAGTGTGGCCTTAGGCGCGCTAGGGCTTGCCTATGATTGGCTGCATGCCAAAGCCATGCAGGGGCGCCAATCTTGGTTCAAAAACGCGCACGGTTCGAGTCTTGGCTAGGGACCTTTTCCACATGTTCATTTCTTTATTCCATCATATGTTCATGTATACTTCCTTCATGTTTTTTATTTTCTTTCTCACTTTAAAAATTCATAACTAAATAAATAATCATCCAAAAAATATGGTTGTTTTTGCATTGTGTCACATTTTGTGTCTAGAATTTTATGAATATTTTTAACAAATTGTGCATGGATGGAAATTTATTTTGCCTAGGGTTTGTGTACATGTGTGCATTTTGAACATTGCCTTGCTAAATAAATTATGAAATGCTCAATTTTAATCCAATGCTCATGAAATTTGACATGCTTAAACTAGACATCTTGCTGGAAATTTTGGCATTGAGTTTGCATTTTTATCAATTGCCGTTGCTGAGTTATGATTTTTCTAAGTTAGGTGTGACAATTTGTGTCACACCTTGTGATGTTCATCTTGTGCTATGTGTTTACCCTATCAAATGAATTCCAATTGCTATGATTCTTTGTATGATGCTTGATGTAAGTGTTGTGAATGCTCAGGATTTTTTGTGGAATTGTTGGAATCATTTCTGATTTGATTGGGATTTTTCTTGCTGGATTGTCATTTGTGAGCTTTTGAATAGTCATGATTTTCAATGATTTGTGAAATGATGGTTGTTTATCATATGAATGCGAAATTTTGCACATTGTTTCTAGACATGTTAGAGGTTGTTTTGGATTTGATTGGAGGTTTTTATCATTTACCAATTCTGTTTTAGGCTTGTGCTAAGTTGATGTACCAAATTGTGCCCATTTGTGCTTGATTTTGCTTACCTTGACTTGATGAATTTGATTACCCTGCTTAATCATGTCCAAATGCCCTGATTGTTTGTGTGATGATCATGTTGTATGTTCTGTTTACCCATGATTTTTGCCAAAATTAGTTGAAGCATTTTTGATTTATTGTGCATTTGTTCATTCTGATGTTGCAATGTGGTTACAATGTGCATACCTTGCCATATTTTGTTCATGAAATGAAATTGGTGATTGATATTGATGTGGCGTTTTTTGGATGATGTTCTTAATTGATTGAAGTTGATTCATGTCAATTTTCATGTTCTGTTTTGAATTTTTTCTCCCTCTTTGACCCTAGGCCTTGACCTAGTGGTTTGTCTCATCTTTGAGCTTTGATTTCAGGTTGAACATCCAGGTTATGTGGTTCATGATGCAACCTCACTTGAGCATTTGATGCTTGCTTTTGACTACTAACTTTGTGTGTTTTGTAGGGTTGTTAACTCATTTGAGTTTGATTTGTGGCTTATGCCTTGATCATGGGGATTGACTGTTGATATTCATGTTATCTGTTTGTCTGTACATTTTAACTGACTTGTGTGATGTTTCAACAGGTACATAAGTTGCTTAAGTTCAATTTGAACTTGCTTTTGCTTGGTTGCTTAACCACATAGGTATAACTCTCTGACTTCATGTAGTCTGGAAGACCTGTCCTGTTACTTGGGCAGGCACCTGTCTGAAGCCCTCCTTAAGAGGCAATGCTTGTGAATGTTTATTTTTGTGCCAAGCAGGAAAAGACCTTTGATAAGGCAATTGGCAGATAAAAGAGATGTGCAATCCATCTCCTGCTATTCAGTGTGTCATCCACTTTGCTCACACACCTTGTGTTGATGCATTGTGGATATTAACCCAAGATCTTTGTTGTGTCAGTCATATGTGGAGAAGAGTTCCAACTTTCTGAACTCCCACACTTTCATTTGTCTGAAGCTCTCCCAGGCCAGGGATAAGAGCTGTGAGGCACACCCCTCACTTCCCATTTCATCTGCTTCACCCTAACTCTTAATGTTAGGGTTAAGAGCTAACTATACCCGATTCCAGTTGGCTTGTGTTTCACACCCTAACCTTGTGTGAGCCCACTTTGTTTGTATATAGTGTGTGCTAATTGTGTGTATGTTTGCTTTGCTTTGCCTGTTTAGGATAGCTTGCTGCCTGTGCAAGTTAGATAGAAACCTCAACCTAGGACCATGGTGGATTACATGATAACTATTAGGCTCGAGTCAGTCTCCCTTCTAGTTTGTCATTTCCCAGTCTCTGGTTAGGAGAAAGTTTCTCCCCTGTTAAGGGGAACTACGTTGCCCTGATCCTCATACCAGATGAGGTACGTAGGCAGGAGATCGCACGAGATCTCTCCGGGCACCCTTTTTCTTTTTGTGTGTGTTTGCTTGGCAGCTAGCAGGCTCGAGTACCAGACTCCCTGTTAGCTTGTTTGTCCAACTTTATTGTTGCTTTTGACGATTCAGCGTCCGGTTAAACCCTTTATGTGTGTAGGAGTCCGACGTAAGTCTAGCGATTGGCAGTCGGTTTCCTGAGTGTGTTTGTTGGTTCGGAGTCTGATGTAAGTCCAGCAATTGGCATTCGGTTTCCATGTTTGCCGTTTTGTGTGGAGTCTGACATAAGTCCAGCGATTGGCAGTCGGTTTCCTACGTGTGTTTTGTTTGGCGTGCGTGAGCCGAACTATGGTAGCTCTGATTCTCATTCCAGATGAGATACAGAGGCATAGGATGCGATATCCTAGCGAGTCCTTTCCCCTCTTTTTCCACCTGTGTTGTTTCCAGTGTGTGTGTGCATTATTTTGAGCAGTGTTTAGCAACCTTTCTTCTATTCTTTTGAGCGTGGATCCCGTCGAGTACGACGGATGCGTAGGGGTGCTAATACCTTCCCTTCGCATAACCGACTCCCGATCCCATCTCTCTTTGGTCGCGAGACCATGTCTTTTCCAGGTTTACTTCGAGCGTTTCCTTTCCCTCTTTTGGGATAAATAACGCACGGTGGCGACTCTGTTTGTTTGTTTTTCCCGCCGGTTGTTTTTCGCGGATGCGACACAACTGTCCAGATTGCAACATTGAACTCCATTTTGAGCGTCTGGTTTCAAACAGTGCCCCTAGCCTGAAATATGTTGCCTGCACCAAAGAGGTTATAGGTAGGTTACGGATGCCTTTGAAGACAGAGTTCATAGATTCCATAATATTTATTGTCATGTGGCCCCAATGTTGACCATTGTCGTATGCCCTAGTCCACTTCTCCAATGGAATACTATCGATCCACCGTACTGCATCTTCGTTTGACAATCTTATTTCCTCGCGATAGTGTTTGAAAGAAGGTTCTGATAATGCGTAACATGCATTAACAACCTTCTTTCGCAACGTCTTATCTTTGATTTCCCGCATGAAATTCTGAGTAATATGTCTAATACAGAACACATGTGTCGAAGGAGGATTTTGCCAACCGTTATCAATGTTATTATATGCACTGATGATTGAAGGGTGTCTGTCAGAGATCAAACATAAGTTAGGCTAAGGTGCAACGTGCAATCAGAGATTTCTTAGGAAAAAACTCCATCCCTCAGCAGTCTCCTCTTCAACTAGGGCAAAGGCAATTGGAAAATTGTTGTTGTTCCCATCTTGTGCCAATGCCATCAGTAACTTTCCTTTGTATTTCTCGTACAACCACGTACCATCAATTTGTATAATTGGTTTGCAGAAAGAAAAACCTATGATGCATGGTTGATACGCTCAGAAGAGACGGTGAAATATTCCATTTCCAATAGCACACGTCCCGTCTGGTGTATACGCGGACAATGTTTCTAACTTGACAATAGTCTCGGGAGCATATTGTTTTAGAGCAAACAGGTATTTTGGTAGTTGTTTGTAAGACTCCTCCCAATTGCCAAACACTTTTTCAACAACCTTTATCCTAGCTATCCATGCCTTCCTATATGATGGAGTGTACTCGTACTCTTCCTTAATATGTGAGATTATTATACCGACCTTTAACGACGGATTGTCGCCAATGACAGACAATATTTCATCGCGTATTAGCTGAGAGCTTAATTTACGATGATCCTGCATTGGGTTTATGAGCATGCATGTGTGATCTGGACCCATTGATCCAATCTCCCAAGACTCGCTCCTCTTCCGGTACGAAGCTGACAACCTAAAAAGGCAGTGCTCATTCAGACAATAAACTTTATACCTCAATGCGTCAGTTCTGTCAACTCTGAAATCAGTTGATAGTTGCATGTGGAATTTCTTAATGGCTTTTACACATTCCTCTTTTGTGCGAAATGTGTCTCCTTGTTTCCAAGATCCTTGCATTTGCACATAAGGATTGTACCATACATCTGATGATGGTTCATCTGAACCCAAATTCAACCTTGTCATGTGTTAGGGTGGACTGTATACATGACTTGCTGGTATTGGCTCCTCTTCCTCATCAACATTCACCATTGAATCAACCATGATCTCGGCTTCTTCTTCTTCGTCATCTGGAACATTCACCTCAGCTTGTTCGTCATCAGTCTCACAAAACACTTGTGACTGATCAATGAACTGAGACACTTGTTGTTGATGTGGTAATATATACAACGTTATATCATTGTAACCGGATTGTTCTGACTGACAAACATATGCTGAACATCGTCATAATCTCGAATCTTCTTCTGATGAAATTTTACCTGGTATTCTACAAACCAAACCGGATTTTTATAGATGATTTGGCCCATATTACTGCACTGCAATTTCTTTTCTATTCTATGTTTCAGATGTGAAAAATTTGATCGTCGATTTATTGTAAACTGAGTTACCTTTGTGTTTCGAAAACGAAAACCGAACAACTGATGATCAAATATTTCACCTTCGACATGGGCACTGATCATGTAATGTTGTGTGGAAGACATTTTGTTCAAATATTAAAAATCTAAGTTTCTTTACTGGAATTGAATGCATTGCTAAGTTGTTCATCTGCACAGCCTAAATAGCATAAACATTAAATGCATTGATCACTTGGTTTGTCTGTACAGACTTGACCATGCATGCAGTGAAAAGAATCCACGTGCAGTGACAAGAATGACAAGAACACACACGCGCCCATGGAATCTCTGAAGCAAGAAATCTTTGAGCCCTAATATTCCTAACAGACGCCCATTCCCTAGGCGCCATAAAGCAACCTGTGCGCCAAGAGGAAGGGTGCCCCTTCAATGTAGTTTCACTAAGGAGCCAATAGGAAGGGCACCCCTTCAATTCCTTACACTTAGGCGCCATGAGGAAGGGCACCTCTTCCTTGCATGTGATTCTTCACATGCATGCGCCTAGGACAAAGACAAAGGCTAGTCTGTATTTTGTCATTCCATTGTCTACTTTTGTCAATGCATGCAACCAATCCCATTCTTCTTAGGTTGCAAACCTACTAACTCATTCATCTATAAATAGCCTTTCATATCAACAATATCAAATCATCTCCAACACTACTCATCTATAATCTTTCTTTGCCATACTATTTCTCTACCACACTCAAGCTCTACAACATCAAATCATGTCTTTGTTGACTATGGATGATGAACACAGAGGAACATTCGAGAATATCTCAATATTTGTATGTTATCACTCTCTTTTTACTTATTCCGTTTTTAAGCGAGTCTCTCCTAGCGCTCTCTAGGATAGTTTAGGTTGCTTGTGTTGCTCTATTTATTGCATTTATGATTATTATGTTGTATATATATTTGCATAAATGTTTGCATGCATCATACTATCATGTTGTTGTCCTCTGTACAGGTGGTTCCTCTGTTTTGGGGGGGGGGGGGTGTTCTGAGTGGGGCTAAAACCCAGGCCCGAGTATACACCTAGGATTAGTGTGGTCTGACGTTCCTCACATGCTGGTTGGGCATGTTGTTGCGACGTGACATACCACAAGCCAGACGAGGTTCATCTGAGAGAGCTCTTCCATTGTGGAGTATTCCACTCTGGTCTAGTTACCTCTTTTGAGCTATTGACTTCGGTGACCGTTCTTTCCCAGATCTTTGGTTTAGACAATCTTACGAGAGCTGCAACGGCACACCCGAAAGGGCAAACCCGTTGAGTATCTTTGCCCGATTGTCGAGACCATTATCCGCCTTAGGATAACCTGATTAGAATTTACCTGTGAGGGGAGGGTTGATTCTTACAGTTGCATGTTCTGATGGTGAATTTGTTGATGACTAATGGTTCAGTTGTTGATCGAAGTCCTATTTATAAGTCGGATTTATGGATATTTATTTCAGAGACGCCGGAGTTCTGTCCGTGGTATTTATCAGTGGGGATCCGTTTATTTCAGGATTCCCTGGGCTGGTTCAGATGATTGTGTGGTTATCAGATCAGTGGATCTTTGGTGATGATGGTGATGTATCTTCCAGTTCCGTTTATTTCGGAACCCCCAAGTCGGATTTGTGATTACATATTCCTTCAGATGGTTGTGATCAGTTCAGAGGCCGTAACTCAGTGCAGTGGATGTTCAGATGACTTGGAGGATGGCACAGTGACTCTTGCATTCAGGCATCAGCATCATCCACATTTTGCATTCATCTGCATATAACCCATGTCTATCCATACTCAGGGTACATTCTCGATTGAGATTCAGGTTGAGAGACATCCTGATGTCAGAATGTTATTGTCGAATTTTTTATCCGTCTCGATGAAGCCAGAATCAAAGGAAAGAGTGTTCCTCATACGGATAGACATTGCATTCATGCGTGAGTCATAATAACCTGTCTTCTGTTTTGCAGGTGTCAATTTCTAACATGTTTGGGTTTACTCAGGAATCATTGCTCGCGCACGCCGAATCATTCCCTTGCACACGACCCGTCCGCACAGATACTTTACCAGACGCAACACACCCAAATTGATGGATACTTCCAACACAGACATTCTCGAGCTGAAAGAGAAAATGGGAGAGCTGATCAATATTACGCAAGGGTTCGCCTTGGGGCAGAAGGCGTTGGTTGAGAAAGTGGAAAAGCTCGAGCGGGCTTCGGCTGCCAACAGTGGTAACAACCTTGAGGGGGTCTCCAACAGTGGTCTTGGTGGTTCTAGGGATGGTGGTGATCCCAGGAGGAAGGTTGCTGATGATGTGGTAATCAATAATGTTGGAGGCTTTGGTTTCGCTGCAGGTGGTGGACCTGGTAATATGGGCAATAATGTGAAGGTTAATCAGTTCCCTCCTTTCCTGGAAGCCCTGGAAGATAGAGAAGCTGATCAATTCTCCTTGATGAATGATCCGTTTGGTCAATACGGTGTCCAACCGCCGAATAAGGAGATCCAGCTGCTGGCAGAGAAGATCAGGGCTCTGGAAAGCCATGCTACTCCCGGTTTTGTTAACATGTCTAATATGGGGCTGGTCGAGGGGATTGTGATCCCACAGAAGTTCAAGGCGCCCGCATTTGATAAGTATAATGGGAGTTCTTGCCCGGAGACTCACCTTCAAGCCTTTGTCCAGAAAATTTCTGCCTATACAACGGATCAGAAGCTCTGGATGTACTTTTTCCAGGACAGTCTGTCTGGAGGATCCTTGGAATGGTACACTAAGTTGAAATCTTCTGACATCAAGAGCTGGCAGGATCTTGGAGATGCATTCTTTAAACAGTACCAGTGTAACGCTAACATGGCTCCTAGCCGTACACAATTGCAGGGTATGTCTCAAAAGCCAAATGAAGGGTTTAAAGAATACGCACAGAGATGGAGGGAGTTGGCTGCCAGAGTTCAACCTCCGCTGGTGGATCGGGAGATGTCTGATCTATTCATGGGTACCCTGCAGGGGGTTTTTGCTGAAAAGATGGTGGGTTGTCCCGTCACTGGCTTTGCAGACATAGTAGTGGCTGGTGAGAGAATTGAAAGTTGGCTAAGAATGGGGAAAATACAGGGAAATGCTCCGTCATCTGGAGTAAAGAAGCCATTTGGGAACGGTCAGCGCAAGAATGAGGGTGAATCGAGTGCTATGTATGCCCAAAGGGGACACGGTAGGGATCGTTACTACCAGCACACTGCTGCGGTAACAATTCCTGCTGGTAATCAATCGATACAACAACAACGTCAGCCACTCCAACAGAAAGCACAGAGAGATGAGTACCAAGTGAGAGGAAAGGGGATTGATCGTCAGTTCGATAAGCCACCCGTGACATATGCTGTTCTGTTTAAAAAGTTGATGGATCTTGGGTTGGTTCAGCCGAGGACGATGGCTCCAGTAAGATCAGATCAGAGGCCTCCCAACTATGATGAGAACGCCGAGTGTGAATTCCATTCTGGAATACCAGGGCATAACATCGAGGGCTGTAGAGCTTTTAAGCATGTTGTCCAGGATCTGGTAGACTCCAAGGCCATCAATTTTGCACCATCTCCGAATGTTAATGCCAATCCCATGTCGAAACATGGTCAGGCGTTGGTGGGTGCAATTGCTGAAGATTCGGATCACGCCTGTGCGGTAGGTGAAGAGACTGACAGTGACTGCGAGTTTGATGGTTGGATAAAACCGTGCGTACCAGGGATGGAGATCCAGAACTGGAGGGCCTAAAAAGATCATCACTGTCACTCTACTTGAAGAGTAATATTTCTGTTTTCAATTTTATTTGCATGAAAGCCATACGTTTTTCCCGAAACGTAATGGTTCATTGTAAGGGCCACCTCATGTGTTTCATTGTGCAACATTTTGCATCATTAATAAATGGATGTTTTTCACATTAAAAGCGGTGTTCCCTGTCTTTCATTTATTTTTACAGTTTAAAAAACAAATAAAAATGGCAATGTTTATTTTCATTTTTCCTCTTTTGATTTGTCTCGTTCTGACTTCAAAAAATAATCCTCCGGATCTCATTGATAACAATTCGGTTACACCCTCATATGACTTCGACAATCCGATCTATCATGCCGAAGAGGAAGGCGAAGAAGATTGTGAACTGCCGGGGGAATTAGCCAGGTTGTTGAGACAAGAGGAGAAGGTGATTCAACCGCACTAGGAGCGAGTTGAGATTGTTATTCCAGGCACCGCTGAGGTCAGAAAGGAGTGAAAATTGGGGCCGCTTTAGAGGTGAGTCGAGAGCAGAATGGTAGCCCTGTTGAAAGAGCATGTGGATACCTTCGCCTGGTCATGTCAGAATATGCCAAGGTCAGATACCGATGTCGTTGTGTACAAACTACCATGGAGATAAGATTGTCCTCTAGTGAAGCAGAACGCCAGTGCCACGTATCAGAGTGACTTTGTTTCATGAAATGATTCATCATGAAATCGAATGCTATATTGATGACATGATAGCAAAGTCCCAGACAGAAGAGGGGCATCTGGTAGATCTGGCCAAGTTGAGTGGACCAGTTGAGACAATTCAAACTTAGGTTGAATCCGAATAAGTGCACTATCAGAGTGCGGTCCGGTAAGTTGTTGGGGGCTTATTGTGAGTGAAAGAGGACTCGAGGTTAATCCTGCTAAAAAAAAAAGGCAATATAAGAAATCCCTGAGCCGAGAACGGAGAAAGAGGTTCGTGGTTTCTTAGGTAGATTGAACTGCATTTCTCGGTTCATATCTCACCTAATAGCCACGTGTGAACCGATATTCAAGTTGTTGAGAAAAGATCAAACGGTCAGGTGGAATAATGATTGTCAAGCGGCATTTGAAAAGATAAAAGAATAAGTTGCAGGAACCTCTGATTCTGATGACCCCTATGGAAAGAGACTGTTAATCTGTACTTGACAGTCCTCGAGGGGTCTATGGGGTCTGTATTGGGGCAGCATGACGAGTCTGGTCGAAAAGAGCATGCAATTTGCCTTAGCAAAAAGTTTATCGACTGTGAAACAATACATTCACTGCTCGAGAAAACTTGCTGTACTTTGGCATAGGCTGCTTGCCGACCGAGACAGTATATGCTGGTTCATACCACTTCGTGGATTTACAAGATGGATCTGATTAAGTATGTGCTTGAGAAGCTAGCATTGACCGGACGGGTGGCGAGAGGGCAAATGATGTTGATTGAATATGATATTCAGTACACCTCTCAGAAGGCAATCAAGGGGAGGGTATTGTCCGATTACCTCTCCCCGCAACCCATTGAGGATTATCAACCAAGGACGTTTGAGTTCCCTGATGAGGACATCTCGAGGTGCTCAAATCGAAAGATTGTGAGGAACCGGTCCTGGAGGAGGGGCCTGACCCTGAATCCGAACGGATTCTGATGTCTGATGGGGTTAATGTGGATGAGTTAGTGTCGTTTTGGTCACGCCAAAAAGATCCCACATTCCTTTTGTGGCCCGGATAACATTTGAATGCACCAACCCTGGTGGTTGAGTACGAAGCTTGTATCTTGGGTATCGATCTTCGGTGCGTACATCTACTGGGGCAACACCTTTCTCACTCGTGTATGGGATGGAAGCCGTGCTACCGGTTGAGGTTCAAATTCCCTCTTTGAGAGTCCTGATGGACGTGAAGTTGGAAGAGGCTGAATGGGTAAGGACCCGGTATGAAGAGTTAAGCCTGATTGAGGAGAAGAGGCTGGCGGCCATCTGTCATGGGCAGTTATACCAGCAGCGGATGAAGCGTGCTTTTGATCGAAAGGTACGACCTCGTGTGTATCACGTAGGTGATATGGTGCTGAAAAGGATCCTTCCTCCTCAAAACGATCGTAGGGGCAAGTGGACACCTAATTATGAAGGTCCATTCGTGGTCAAGAAGGTTTTCTCTGGCGGAGCCTTGTTGTTAACGACCATGGATGGCGAAGATTTTCCATCCCCTGTGAATGCGGACGCAGTTAAAAAATACTTCGTATAAGAGACCCGCTGGACGAAAGGAATAAAATAGTCCAGGCAAAAATGGGCATCCCGGCGAACCGAAAAAAAAATGAATGAAAAGGTTCGGGCAAAAATTAGGGATAAAAAAGAAAAAACTGTACACCCGGCAAGTCGAAAACCTGAAAAGGCGGCTTGGGCAAAAAAGGGTATCCCGGTGGACTGAAAACCCGAAAGGGAGGTCCAGGCAAAAGAGGGGTTGAAACGAACAACTGCGTTTGACATGATCGTTTGTACATTGGATATGACATGGATAGTCCTCGGTAGGGATCAGTCGGAAGCGTCTTGTTCAGAAGGCAGAAAGCACGGAAAGTCTGAGGACATATGGGGTGTAACCGAGTTGGAACTCGATGAGATCGCGGTTTCACATTGCCATTAGGATAGATTTTTCCTTTTGTGCGCAATTTCCTCTTTTCAAGAATTGCTTCCTTTGTATTGCTCAGTTTGAGCCACACTTTTTCAATCAATAAAATGCATATTCAGTCAAACAATTTTGTTTTTGTTTTCATTACCGCTTTGATTGCAAAAACATCCAATTGTTTGTGATAAAGAATCTTTGCATTTTAAGACATACAGGTCCCTTCCAATGCATGTTTATAAGATTGAAAATTTGAAATCTTATTCGGAAGGTTGAGTGACCCAAGTGTTGAATCTCGACACGCCTGGGGCACGGTTTTATCTAACGATCTCTTTTGCAGGTACTGTTAGATGTTTTCATTCACTTGCAGGTTGTGATGTGGAAGCCTTTTGGCAAAGGATCCCCATGGAGTCCAATCAGGGACGAATGAATGGAAGAATGGTGAAAAGATGACGGAAAGACGTACGACGATCCTTGAGAATTAATCAAGAAGACTCTTCAAAGTCTAAGATTAGAAAGTTTGTACCAATCCATGGAGTTCGGTCACCGTGGAGTACGGAGGAGTCGGGAATACAAGGTGATGAATTAGAAAAGTCCAGACGAGTCTGGGAGTTCTCAAAATTGGAAAGCTGACATTGGATTTGGACAGCGAATACCAAGGTTCGACGAGTCGACGGGTGTTCTGTGCCAGAACTTCCTTGTTTCCCCAAGCAGGGTGGGGATTGTTACCTCCTCAGCAGATTCGAGGTCTGTGCTTCCCCTAGCAGGGTCGGGATGGTTATCTCCCTAGCGGGTTTGAGATCAGTGTTTCCTCAGCGGCCAGGCCTGAAAGTTGCTATTTCCCAGTTGAGGTATCTATTGGTAGTGGTTTCTCCAAGCAGAGTCGGGATTGTTGTATCCTCAGCAAGTCAAAGATTGTTGGTTTCCCCACAGAGTGCGTTGGTGGTTCTTTCCCCAGCGAAGTCCCCAAGCGGATCGGGTGCAAAGGAGGTTATTCCTGGTGAGGGTGGCCTATTTCCCAGTAGCAGTGCTATTCCCCAGCGGGGTGGAGATTGGAGTGCTGTCGAGTTCCTCAGCAGAGTGCCTCGAGCTCCCTAGAAGAGTCCCTTGAGGGGGATACTTTTTTTATGCATTCATCAATTAAGAGATCATAGCATATTGCATAATAAATTGCGTAGCATTTCCATGATTATGGAGCATTACGCTAAAAAAGGGCATGCATCATCATTGCAAGCATAAGCTAGTCTCAAGCCGTGGTTACCATTTGAGATTTGGTTTTGCCAGTGGGTGAAGATGCTACTCAAGCCGTGGTTACCGTTTGAGAGCTGGTTTCGCTGGTTGGAAGATCAACATCAGCATTGCAAGCATAAGTTAACCCCAAGCCGTGGTTACCATCCAAGAATGGGTTTTTCCGGTTAGTGAAGATGATACTCTGAGGAGTTTGGCATCGTGACGTTGGGTCAACGGTATTCCCCGGTAGTGCGATATTGGAGGAAGATTTCTGTCAGGCGAGATGGAAGTTGGAATGTGTACTCTGAGGAGTTCAACATCGTGATTTTGGAGTAACAATATTTCCCAGTTATTCCCCGGCAAGCGTCTGCCTGGTTTTGACATGTGTGGATGTCATCCTCGCGATCCCCGTAAGGTCGAGTTTTCTTTGGTGTCAGTAAACATCATTGTTCGATGTCAGTAAATGTCGAGTTCCCTCCTAGTCATTGGTCAATGTCTGGTCGAGTTTTCTTTGGTGTCAGTAAACATCATTGTTCGATGTCAGTAAATGTCGAGTTCCCTCCCAGTCATTGGTTAATGTCTGGTCGAGTTTTCTTTGGTGTCAGTAAACATCATTGTTCGATGTCAGTAAATGTCGAGTTCCCTCCCAGTCATTGGTCAATGTCTGGTCGAGTTTTCTTTGGTGTCAGTATCGATGTCAGTAAATGTCGAGTTCCCTCCCAGTCATTGGTCAATGTCTGGTCGAGTTTTCTTTGGTGTCAGTAAACATCATTGTTCGATGTCAGTAAATGTCGAGTTCCCTCCCAGTCATTGGTCAATGTCTGGTCGAGTCTTTTTTGGTGTCAGTAAACATCATTGTTCGATGTCAGTAAACATCATTGTTCGATGTCAGTAAGCGTCGAGTTCCCTCCCAGTCATTGGTCAATGTCTGGTCGAGTCTTCTTTGGTGTCAGTAAACATCATTGTTCGATGTCAGTAAACGTCGAGTTCCTTCCCAGTCATTGGTAGATGTCTGGTCGAGTACCCTCTGATATGTCGCCATCAGAGTGGTATTTTGGTGTTATTTCCGACGTTGCCAGCGGAATTATCACAAGAAAGTGGAGAGCGGGGTTCAATTGGAGAAAAGGAAGTGTTGAGGCATTTTCTGGAGAACGGGGTCCAAATGGAGAAAGGGAGGCACGGGGTGTTTTCTGGAGAACGGGGTTCACAATGGCGATCACAAGTTATCGTCGGGCGACTGGGGTTCAAATGGAGAGCGGGGTTCATTATTTGGCAAACAAGACTACTATGAAGTTGTCGGGGTTCAACTGCGGTGATCCGGGATCATTCGCGCAAAAGAAAATATTTGTTCGGGGTTCGAGAAAAGCAAAAAAAAGAGTATCAATCAGAAAGTTTCGGGGTTCAAGAAAAGTAAAAAAAATGATAATAATCCCCAGTGGATAGGTGGTGTTCAGGCCATGGTATTCCTGTGTTACCATTTATTTTGGTATACAGGTCAGTATTTCTGTTCGGTATTCAGGCCGACTTTCTCCGTACCAGACAGATTCTTCTTTTGAGATTGCTTTTTTGCCGATTCTGACAGGCGTTGTTAATTATTTTCTAATCAGAGTGCAAATTGTTCGTCTGTTCTTGGTATTCAATCACTCTTCATCCTGATCATCTGAAAGCCGAGGCTATTCATATCGACAGGTTCATAGTGGATTAAATAGGGGCAGCTGTAACACCTCAAAATATTGCATTTCATTTTGTAGGTCATTAGTCATTGCATCTTTGCATATTATGTGGAAACAATAAGCAAGTCATCCTCTCTTGGGACTAGCTTAACATATTGCATTTCATTTTGTAGGTTATTAGTCATTGCATCTTTGCAAATTATGTGGAAACAATAAGCAAGTCATCCTCCTAAGTCTTGCTCAAAAGATAAAGAGGTTAAGAGATGCAAGCCTGAGGGTCTCATGAGTTGATCACTAATCACCTGAGGATTGTGTTTCAATTAGGGTTTCTTGGTTCCTAAAGGAGGTTGATCTTTATCTTGGTTGAAATGGTACATCACCATCATCATGGTCTTATCATCACCAAGAGGTTCATTGTGCCTGATCAGATTCCTTGGGATTAGGGTTTTGACCTCTCGTCAACCCTAATCAATTGTATTGAGCCAATCAGGGTCTGTCAAGGAGATGGGGTCTTTGTGGAGATGGGGATCATCATATGTGTTTTATTGAGCTTGTGAAAGCTAGGGTTTCATTTTGGAGCCATTTCATCAACTGATTGAGGCTCAAATTCATCTATGCATGGCCAAGTCATCTATCAATTGAAAAAGTCAACCAAAAGTCAACTGTTGGATTTGGAGGTGGGAGATGGTTAGAAATACTTCATTCATTTTCAAACAAGTCTCATTTTACATTTCAAACATCAACATTGAAGAAAATAAGTCTGATCAAAACTTTCCAAAAATAGAAAGTGACTTGTAATTCAAAATTGCCAAAAATGGAAAGGTTTTCTCCTCAAGATTACATCATCAAAAATGCTTCAAATGAAATTTTGTTGAACATGAAAGTGGTAGATCTTGTTCTCCCCTTTTCAAAAAGTCCAAGATCATGGATTTCTCATGTGTGGTTGAAGAGATATGGTCAAATCTTGGTCAAATGAACATGGAACTTCAAAGGGGCATAACTTTCAAACCATAAGGCCAAATCATGTGGCTCTTTTTGCAACATTCTTGTTTCAACTTCTAGTTTCCAAAATTGGCATTACATGGCATGCATTCCATTCACATAAATATTTGAAAATTCAATTCATTTTGGAGGGGAAAAATCAAGTTCAAAAATAATGCATTGTTTTCACATTTTAACATTTCCATTGGTCTTAAAATAATATTTTGAGAGAAAATGAATGCAAAAACGTGCACTATTCACATGCATCCCATGCATAAGGTGAAAAAATAATTTTTTCAAAAACACCTCCAAATTAACCATTTTTCATTAGCATTTGATTAGAGGTTAATTAATCATGATTAGTGAAGCATATATAACACAAATCATAACAGAATTTTCACAATTCCCAATTCTAGATATAGAAATTCTCAAAGTCTCTCAAAATTATCTCTCATTTTTTCTCCAAATTTCTTCACATCTCATGCATTTTCCTTGCCAAATTTATCATCTAGCATCATCATAGAACAAGATTCAAGCAAGAATCACATGAGTTCATGCATTTTGGAAGCATACATAAAGCTTGAACAACAATGGTGAAATCCTAAATCTGTGGAATCGTGCTCAATTGAACATCAAGATCTCTTCCAATTCACTCCACAAGCTTGCTAGAGGAAGATCTAAGCACTACAAGGCCTGGAACACGTGAATGAAAGAATTGCACTTCAAGAGGTCACTTTTTCGATCTCTTTAATTCATGAAATTGTTGATATGTTCTTGTAGATCTTTTAATGGTGATAATTCTGCACTTTGAATCGAGTGATTTGGTGGAATATTCATGAAGTTACATGTGTTTAAAGTTTTGGTAGCGAAACTTAAATCCTTTGATTCTTGAGTGTTGTGTTGTTTCTTGTTAGATTAATGGTTGATTATTGATGTATGTTGAAAGATCTACCAATTCATGTGTTTAATTTCAAAAACGGGGAAAAATGTTCTTGAGTGATTGTTACTGTTACTGTTCATAACCGTGCGAAATCTTGAAGAAGATGGTACAGTGGCTAAGGCAACGGTTTTTGTGGTGCTGAAAGCGTGGCCATAGGTTTAGCTAAGGCAACGGTTTTTGTGGTGTTGAAAGTATGGCCTTAGGCGCGCTAGGGCTTGCCTATGATTGGCTGCATGCCAAAGCCATGCAGGCGCGCCAATCGTGGTTCAAAAACGCGCACGGTTCGAGTCTTGGCTAAGGACCTTTTCCACATGTTCATTTCTTTATTCCATCATATGTTCATGTATACTTCCTTCATGTTTTTTATTTTCTTTCTCACTTTAAAAATTCATAACTAAATAAATAATCATCCAAAAAATATGGTTGTTTTTGCATTGTGTCACATTTTGTGTCTAGAGTTTTATGAATATTTTTCACAAATTGTGCATGGATGGAAATTTATTTTGCCTATGGTTTGTGTACATGTGTGCATTTTGAACATTGCCTTGCTAAATAAATTATGAAATGCTCAATTTTAATCCAATGCTCATGAAATTTGACATGCTTAAACTAGACATCTTGCTGAACATTATGGCGTTGAGTTTGCATTTTTATCAATTGCCATTGCTGAGTTATGATTTTTCTAAGTTAGGTGTGACAATTTGTGTCACACCTTGTGATGTTCATCTTTTGCTATGTGTTTACCCTATCAAATGAATTCCAATAGCTATGATTTTTTGTATGATGCTTGATATAAGTGTTGTGAATGCTCAGGATTTTTTGTGGAACTTTTGGAATCATTTCTGATTTGATTGGGATATTTCTTGCTGGATTGTCATTTGTGAGCTTTTGAATAGTCATGATTTTCAATGATTTGTGAAATGATGGTTGTTTATCATATGAATGCGAAATTTTGCACATTGTTTCTAGACATGTTAGAGGTTGTTTTGGATTTGATTGGAGGTTTTTATCATTTACCAATTCTGTTTTAGGCTTGTGCTAAGTTGATGTACCAAATTGTGCCCATTTGTGCTTGATTTTGCTTACCTTGACTTGATGAATTTGATTACCCTGCTTAATCATGTCCAAATGCCCTGATTGTTTGTGTGATGATCATGTTATATGTTCTGTTTACCCATGATTTTTGCCAAAATTAGTTGAATCATTTTTGATTTATTGTGCATTTGTTCATTCTGATGTTGCAATGTGGTTACAATGTGCATACCTTGCCATATTTTGTTCATGAAATGAAATTGGTGATTGATATTGATGTGGCGTTTTTTGGATGATGTTCTTAATTGATTGAAGTTGATTCATGTCAATTTTCATGTTCTGTTTTGAATTATTTCTCCCTCTTTGACCCTAGGCCTTGACCTAGTGATTTGTCTCATCTTTGAGCTTTGATTTCAGGTTGAACATCCAGGTTATGTGGTTCATGATGCAACCTCACTTGAGCATTTGATGCTTGCTTTTGACTACTAACTTTGTGTGTTTTGTAGGGTTGTTAACTCATTTGAGTTTGATTTGTGGCTTATGCCTTGATCATGGGGATTGACTGTTGATATTCATGTTATCTGTTTGTCTGTACATTTTAACTGACTTGTGTGATGTTTCAACAGGTACATAAGTTGCTTAAGTTCAATTTGAACTTGCTTTTGCTTGGTTGCTTAACCACATAGGTATAACTCTCTGACTTCATGTAGTCTGGAAGACCTGTCCTGTTACTTGGGCAGGCACCTGTCTGAAGCCCTCCTTAAGAGGCAATGCTTGTGAATGTTTATTTTTGTGCCAAGCAGGAAAAGACCTTTGATAAGGCAATTGGCAGATAAAAGAGATGTGCAGTCCATCTCCTGCTATTCAGTGTGTCATCCACTTTGCTCACACACCTTGTGTTGATGCATTGTGGATATTAACCCAAGATCTTTGCTGTGTCAGTCATATGTGGAGAAGAGTTCCAACTTTCTGAACTCCCACACTTTCATTTGTCTGAAGCTCTCCCAGGCCAGGGATAAGAGCTGTGAGGCACACCCCTCACTTCCCATTTCATCTGCTTCACCCTAACTCTCAATGTTAGGGTTAATAGCTAACTATACCCGATTCCAGTTGGCTTGTGTTTCACACCCTAACCTTGTGTGAGCCCACTTTGTTTGTATATAGTGTGTGCTAATTGTGTGTATGTTTGCTTTGCTTTGCCTGTTTAGGATAGCTTGCTTCCTGTGCAAGTTAGATAGAAACCTCAACCTAGGACCATGGTGGATTACATGATAACTATTAGGCTCGAGTCAGTCTCCCTTCTAGTTTGTCATTTCCCAGTCTCTGGTTAGGAGAAAGTTTCTCCCCTATTAAGGGGAACTACGTTGCCCTGATCCTCATACCAGATGAGGTACGTAGGCAGGAGATCGCACGAGATCTCTCCGGGCACCCTTTTTCTTTTTGTGTGTGTTTGCTTGGCAGCTAGCAGGCTCGAGTACCAGACTCCCTGTTAGCTTGTTTGTCCAACTTTATTGTTGCTTTTGACGATTCAACGTCCGGTTAAACCCTTTGTGTGTGTAGGAGTCCGACGTAAGTCTAGCGATTGGCAGTCGGTTTCCTGAGTGTGTTTGTTGGTTCGGAGTCTGATGTAAGTCCAGCGATTGGCATTCGGTTTCCATGTTTGCCGTTTTGTGTGGAGTCTGACATAAGTTCAGCGATTGGCAGTCGGTTTCCTGCGTGTGTTTTGTTTGGCGTGCGTGAGCCGAACTACGGTAGCTCTGATTCTCATTCCAGATGAAATACATAGGCATAGGATGCGATATCCTAGCGAGCCCTTTCCCCTCTTTTTCCACCTGTGTTGTTTCCAGTGTGTGTGTGCATTCTTTTGAGCAGTGTTTAGCAACCTTTCTTCTATTCTTTTGAGCGTGGATCCCGTCGAGTACGACGGATGCGTAGGGGTGCTAATACCTTCCCTTCGCATAACCGACTCCCGATCCCATCTCTCTTTGGTCGCGAGACCATGTCTTTTCCAGGTTTACTTCGAGCGTTTCCTTTCCCTCTTTTGGGATAAATAACGCACGGTGGCGGCTCTGTTTGTTTGTTTTTCCCGCCAGTTGTTTTTCGCGGATGCGACACAACTGTCCAGATTGCAACATTGAACTCCATTTTGAGCGTCTGGTTTCAAACAGTGCCCCTAGCCTGAAATATGTTGCCTGCACCAAAGAGGTTATAGGTAGGTTACAGATGCCTTTGAAGGCAGAGTTCATAGATTCCATAATATTTATTGTCATGTGGCCCCAATGTTGACCATTGTCGTATGCCCTAGTCCACTTCTCCAATGGAATACTATCGATCCACCGTACTGCATCTTCGTTTGACAATCTTATTTCCTCGCGGTAGTGTTTGAAAGAAGGTTCTGATAATGCGTAACATGCATTAACAACCTTCTTTCGCAACGTCTTATCTTTGATTTCCCGCATGAAATTCTGAGTAATATGTCTAATACAGAACACATGTGTCGAAGGAGGATTTTGCCAGCCGTTATCAATGTTATTATATGCACTGATGATTGAAGGGTGTCTGTCAGAGATCAAACATAAGTTAGGCTAAGGTGCAACGTGCAATCAGAGATTTCTTAGGAAAAAACTCCATCCCTCAGCAGTCTCCCCTTCAACTAGGGCAAAGGCGATTGGAAAATTGTTGTTGTTCCCATCTTGTTTCAATGCCATCAGTAACTTTCCTTTGTATTTCTCATACAACCACGTACCACCAATTTGTATAATTGGTTTGTAGAAAGAAAAACCTATGATGCATGGTTGATACGCTTAGAAGAGACGGTGAAATATTCCATTTCCAATAGCACACGTCCCGTCTGGTGTATACGCGGACAATGTTTCTAACTTGACAATAGTCTCGGGAGCATATTGTTTTAGAGAAAACAGGTATTTTGGTAGTTGTTTGTAAGACTCCTCCCAATTGCCAAACACTTTTTCAACAGCCTTTATCCTAACTATCCATGCCTTCCTATATGATGGAGTGTACTCGTACTCTTCCATAATATGTGAGATTATTATACTGACCTTTAACGACGGATTGTCGCCAATGACAGACAATATTTCATCGCGTATTAGCTGAGAGCTTAATTTACGATGATCCTGCATTGGGTTTATCAGCATGCATGTGTGATCTGGACCCATTGATCCAATCTCCCAAGACTCGCTCCTCTTCCGGTATGAAGCTGACAACCTAAAAAGGCAGTGCTCATTCAGACAATAAACTTTATACCTCAATGCGTCAGTTCTGTCAACTCTGATATCAGTTGATAGTTGCATGTAGAATTTCTTAATGCTTTTACACATTCCTCTTTTGTGCGAAATGTGTCTCCTTGTTTCCAAGATCCTTGCATTTGCACATAAGGATTGTACCATACATCTGATGATGGTTCATCGGAACCCAAATTCAACCTTGTCATGTGTTGGGGTGGACTGTATACATGACTTGCTGGTATTGGCTCCTCTTCCTCATCAACATTCACCATTGAATCAACCATGATCTCGGCTTCTTCTTCTTCGTCATCTGGAACATTCACCTCAGCTTGTTCGTCATCAGTCTCACAAAACACTTGTGACTGATCAATGAACTGAGACACTTGTTGTTGATGTGGTAATATATACAACGTTATATCATTGTAACCAGATTGTTCTGATTGACAAACATATGCTGAACATCGTCATAATCTTGAATCTTCTTCTGATGAAATTTTACCTGGTTTTCTACAAACCAAACCGGATTTTTATAGATGATTTGGCCCATATTACTGCACTGCAATTTCTTTTCTATTCTATATTTCAGATGTGAAAAATTTGATTGTCGATTTATTGTAAACTGAGTTACCTTTGTGTTTCAAAAACGAAAACCGAACAACTGATGATCAAATATTTCACCTTCGACATGGGCACTGATCATGTAATGTTGTGTGGAAGACATTTTGTTCAAATATTAAAAATCTAAGTTTCTTTACTGGAATTGAATGCATTGCTAAGTTGTTCATCTGCACAGCCTAAATAGCATAAACATTAAATGCATTGATCACTTGGTTTGTCTGTACAGACTTGACCATGCATGCAGTGAAAAGAATCCACGTGCAGTGACAAGAATGACAAGAACACACATGCGCCCATGGAATCTCTGAAGCAAGGAATCTTTGAGCCCTAATATTCCTAACAGACGCCCATTCCCTAGGCGCCATAAAGCAACATGTGCGCCAAGAGGAAGGGTGCCCCTTCAATGTAGTTTCACTAAGGAGCCAATAGGAAGGGCACCCCTTCTATTCCTTACACTTAGGCGCCATGAGGAAGGGCACCTCTTCCTTGCATGTGATTCTTCACATGCATGCGCCTAGGACAAAGACAAAGGCTAGTCTGTATTTTGTCATTCCATTGTCTACTTTTGTCAATGCATGCAACCAATCCCATTCTTCTTAGGTTGCAAACCTACTAACTCATTCATCTATAAATAGCCTTTCATATCAACAATATCAAATCATCTCCAACACTACTCATCTATAATCTTTCTTTGCCATACTATTTCTCTACCACACTCAAGCTCTACAACATCAAATCATGTCTTTGTTGACTATGGATGATGAACACAGAGGAACATTCGAGAATATCTCAATATTTGTATGTTATCACTCTCTTTTTACTTATTCCGTTTTTGAGTCATATACCTTTGTTATCTATGTTTTTCTTACTTCTTATAGAGTTGCCTTTGTTGATTATGTATTTCTTCTTCTTATTGCATTTCTTACTTTTTTCTTATTAGGATCTGAAGCGTTTTAGATGCCGTGTACATGAATATGTACCCCATGATCCTTTAATAGAACCATACATTATAGGATGTGGATTTGGAAATCTACTCAACATTGTTTCATACTCGGTGCACTACAAGTTCATTCTTGCATTGTTGGAGCGGTGGAGACTTAAGACCCACACATTTCACCTTCTGATTGGTGAGTGTACCATCACATTTGAGGACATGTACATGTTGTTGGGTCTCCGTATAGATGGAAAGGCCGTGAATGGTAGAGTTAACCAAGACAACTCTATCTGCAATGAATTATTGGATGCCCCTTTGTTAGACGACGAAACTGAGAGAGAGACATCTGGTCAAGCAAGGGGGCAAGGTATAAATTTAAAATACCTTAAACAATATTTTGCCAGTATAGTATTGTCCGGAGATTCAATTGAGTACGAGAAAATAATTTGAGCTCGGTTTTATATTATGACTTTATTTGGTAATTTTTTGTTTCCAGAAAGTACAGGTAATTCTATAAATATTATGTATTTACCTTTGTTACGCAACATTAATAAGGTAAACACATATAGTTGGGGTTCAGCTGTGTTGGTTCATCTATATAGTGCAATGTGTAAAACTGCAAAAAAAAATACATGTACTTTTTTTTCATGTGCGTATTTGCTACAAGCTTGGGGTTGGTCAAGAATGTCGTCGCTAGCCCCGATAAACGAGCGCGCATTCGTGTTCCCGTTTGCAACTAAGTAAGTCTAACACTTTACCATTTAGTTAATTATATTTTATATTATAATTAACAATAAATAATATTTTTCACTTTTTTTTTATCTTAGGTGGTCAGTAAGGGGGATGAACTACAATAGGTGTCTGAAACACGCTATTGTAGTCTATCACAATCTATTGGACCATATTGGACATGACGATGTAATACTCCTACACAACTATATTTTAATTTAAAAATACTTATCAAATTATTTTTCATCTAATCGTTTCGTATTGTTTTATAGTTTATCTGGAGGTCATATCTGGGTCTTGATCATGATCTGAACCATGACGATGCTGCAGTTTGGACAACGAAGACACCGATTATCCGATTCACTACGGTGGAAATGAACCAGAGTGACCAGGTCAAACTACAGTTCGGCATGCTACAATAGATTCCAGAATCTCCCACGTGTTTGGGGAATTGGCATCAAAAAATGGTTGATGCACAATGTGATTATTCTGACTGGAGAGACTTTGCAAAAGAGATGTGTCGTCAATAGAGGAATCGATGACAACACATCTTAAACAAACCAGTCATCCATGGTGCAAGACCGACTCAACAATATATGACATGGTTTAGGTCGGTAACAACTCAACAATTTGTATCTGAGCCGCGATATTTGATGGATCCACGCCAACTTGCTTCATCATCGTATGCCCCACAACAATTCCCCATCCAACACCAATGTCAACCCACCCAAACCCAACAAACAACCTCACAACATCAACCTACCACATACACACAACAACCAAGCACCCAACCTCGCAACCCGTTCATGTCATCCACCCAATAACCAACCATCCAACGTCGCAATCCATTCATACCACCCACTCAAACACAATACCAAGAAACAAACCTTGTAACCATAACCGTTTATAACCCAAATGATTCATATGTGTCACTTCATCGTAGCCCCCCACCAATGACCACCCAAACATCGCATCAACATAACATCCAACAATTGTTCAACTATAGTATGCCCCATGACCCATTGCTTCGTTTCTAAAACGACTCAATGACCCAATTTGGGCAACTATACCGTCCCCAATCCACCCAACCCCAACGACCTAACTACAATGACATGGGCACCAAACTCCATTACGGAAGCGTCGTTGGCCAGAGTCCCTCCGGATATTGGGAACAAATGATGACACATCTCTCAAATACCGCTGGAACTTCCGTCGGACCTTCCCACCAGCCATCGCTCGATCAGGTAAGCACACAAAGACCTCAAACATCTCAAGAAAATCGTGGGAGACCTCAGAGACAAACTAACGCACCTGGATGTGGAACAGAGGGACGTTATAATCGGGTTGATCATTAGTTTATTGTCAGTCCAATGTAACCAATTATTACAACATCAATAAATTTATTTTTTTCCATTATTATTTTTTATTTATTAGATAAATAAAATTAAAAATTAAAAAAAAAAAAATTAAATACAAGGGGTGTATGCATCAGATGAATTGGCGCATACACCATGAAGCACACTAAGGCGCCAGGAGCATTGACGCCCCCTCATCAGGGCCAATGTATGCGTCAATAGCATTGCCGCCTCCTCATGAGGAGCCTCTTCATGCTTAGGGGGTGCGTCATTTCATCTGGCGCACCCTCTTGTAAAACTGGTTATTTTGATATTTTTTTGAATTATTGATTATTTTCTATTTATTTTTTTTGAAAAAACTGGATATTTATAAAAAATTCTTAACTTTATATATCCACTTACATCCACTACAAAAAAAATAGGTAAATTGTGTCGGTTGGATATGTCCTATTATAGTTGTTTACGCCACCAAGTTTACAAAAATGGCGTTTTAAAATAACGTCGTATTTTCAACTAAATGACGTATTTTCAACTAAATGACGTATTTTCAACTGTCGCAAAGTAAATAATGACGATTTCGCATTAAATGTCGTGTAAACCTCCATAATATAAGCAAGTGTAAAGTGGCTGTTTTAAATATAAATAATGGAAAAATAAATAAAAGAGGTTAAAGGTAGTGCATTGTCGGTATAAAGAAATATTACACTGACATTCAATCAAAACATTTTATATTATCAAATCATAACAGTATTTTAAAAATAAAAGTATCATGTGGCAGGATACACGGGTCTTATTGGTTGACTGTGTAAAAAAATTTACACTGTCAATACATATTCCTTTTTCTCTAAATAAAAATAATATAAAATTATGGCAATTAAAATCACCATAATGTTTCATTCTTTAAAAAAAATTTAGACACCACCAATAAGATTATCATTCCTGTGAATTGAAATATTCAATATAGATATATTAATATAAGTTAGATTTATATTGTTCTTGAGTATGATGTGAACTTATTTAACTAACATGTAAAAGAAAATCAAACCCGAATAAATAAGCGTAAAATAAAAACATATCATTTGTCCATCTTTCATTTTGTCTTTTGCTAGGAGGCTTCAAAACAACATTAATTGCAGCATCAAACACAACCTTCATATTCAGATATTCTGATATATTAAAATTAAACATATTAAAATTATACTAGGGTTATAACGAGGATATAATAACTATATATGCATTAAACATAATTATAACCTATTGAATCTTGGAGATGCATTCTAAGTGCACAGCTGCACCAGTTTTCTATTTGCATTTTCATCATTGAAAAATTCCCATTTGCGTAATAGAACGCTCATTTGAATTTTTCATCCTTGAAGAATTCAAAGGGAATCATCAGGGTAGATTGTGTTGGAAATTGTTTTGCAACATTAGTTCCAAAATGACAAAAGAGTTAAATAGCATTTAATGCTTTGAATTCAATTTTTTAGTTATTGTTTTGTTTGAATTTTGAATTCAATTTTCATATCTTTTCATGAAATAGTGTCATATATGAAACATTGTGTTTTATGGTGAAATGGTGTTGTTTCATCAAAGGTTGCAAACTTTTGAAACAACATCCATATCTCCTATAAATATATGATTCTATTCAGAAAAATAATACAAGAACTAAAAAACGAATTTCTCTTCCAAATTCCAGAAAACCTTCCTTGCATTTCGGGTTCTTCACTTGTCTTGTGCAGACTCGAAATAAGGCTGACATTATCCTGAGTGTTCTTGCATTTTCCAACTCTAAGACATAATAAAAGAGTGCTTGAAATACTTTTAAGGAAAGTGATTCTCAATCACGATTCAGTCCTGGATCCATTTAATTTTACCGAATTTTCTAACAATCTTAAAAGTATTTGAATAATGGCAATCGGGACTTATATTTCAAGCATCAAAGAATAAACAGTCATGTCATGGACACATTCTGAATACAAGAAGATTTTACATCATGAATACGAGTACGTTTTTATTTTTTCTTATAGAAATTAGAACATTGTGAAAATCATAATATCAATATCCTAAATATAAAAGAAAAAGAATTTATCGGTTAATATCATACCAAAGTTCATGATTTTATGATTTTCGATAATGCATAAATAATATGAAAATATTTTGAATTAATTGATATTAATATATGATTATATGAACCTTTTATAAATATACCATGCTTTAAAAAGATTTAGTAATAGTATGGTATATGTTGTAAATCATTTATGCCATACTGTTTGAAACATATCCCGCCATGCATCTGCGTATTTGATGATATTCTTTTATAATATTAATGACTATATTTTAGTTTAATTATCAGACAGAATTTTATGTATCATATGTTTGGATATGAATTTTAATTGATATGGTGTATGGTGTTATGAATGTTCACGTATTGTAATCCGTTAACTATCTATGTGCATATGTGTTATATATATTACACTATACATAATATTAAATTAAGAAAGTTATGTTAAGTAATGTATGTACCACGATCCAATAATAAATGTTCTGGAGTGTATATGTTAAGCTTTGGATATTGAATAATAATTGGTGATACATGTACGTAATATATGAATGTGATTTATTAAAATGCAGAACTCTATTTTTTTTTGTATAGCATGATTATAATTTCACATATAATATAATGATTATCCGAAAATGGATCATGACTTATAAAGACTTCTGAATTTAGAGTCTAATTTCACTATTGAATCATGAGATGTGGAATTTTGAGAACCTTATCACAGAGGATAAGAATTTTGAGATTTCCACAAAAGAAGAATCTCGTGAGGAAGGTTCTCCACGGATTGGAAAAACACAAACTGAAAGTTCGTCACTAATGAAGAATCTTGTGAGGAAGATTCTTCATGGATTTGTTGAAAATAACTCAAACTTAGAATAATCAAGAGAGACCGAAAGACTAAGGATCGAGCACCGAACAAAATTGATAGTCAATTTATTTCTTTGATCTAATTTAAGGAAATAGTAAGAATTTTGTTCGTAAGATTCCTATTACTCTTGTTTAGAAGGAAGTATCATAGTGTGATGGTACACTGAACACCTACAAGTCTAGATTAATGACCAATGGTGTTTTTTAACAAAAGAAGGTATTTATCATTTGATACATATGCACTAGTGTAGCAAGGGCAACAAAATTAGTGCATCGTTTGCATTAGCTTCTTTGCATAACCGTATAGTTCCTAAAATGAATGTCAAAATAACATTCATAAATAGAAATCTCGATGAGGGGATTTACATGGAGCTGCTAGAAGGTTATGTCGAAATGAACAAAAGGTGGGCAAGTTTGAGAAATCCTTGTATCGAATTCAAACAAGCACCGAAACAATGACATCAAAGTTTGACAATGTCATAGTAAGATTCACCAATTAATTAGGGGAGACACACAACTTAAGAGGAGACAATATTTTGTCATCATCAAAAGGGGGGAGATTGTGAGGAATAAATCTTATATCTAGTTTAATTTTGATGAAGACAAAGATTATCAAAGGAGAAAAGGTTCAAAAGGTTCATGCACATCAATGATGAAGTTGACTAAGAAAGTTGAACATAGAATTCAAGTGAAGATTTGAGACAAGTGAACATAACTAAGGTACTCGTTGAAATTTATACTAATTTAAATTGCTCATAATTTCATTTCTCACTTCATCTAAAAACCTTCTTACATCATCATGCATGATTATCTAAAAATATTATTCATCTAATTCTTGTTACAAGTGTTTGTACACAAAGTTGTGTGAGAATATTGTGATATTCACTCGTATTCATATTGATTATATGATTGATCATTAGTAACAAGATGAATGGAATTTTAGAAACAAAGAGGTTTCAAACTTTCATATTCAAGATGAATGGTCTTGGACTAGTTGACACATTTTTGGGGATTAAAGTAAAGTGAAATAGTGGGGGTTATGAACTTAGTCAAACCCACTATATTGAGAAAATGCTTGATAAGTTTAAACATCTAAACTTTAAGGAAGTAACCACTCCATTTGATCATGCCAACAAACTTCAAAAGAATAATGGAAGATCAGTGGCTCAATTGGAATATGCAAGTGCAATAGGGTGTCTAATGTACCTAATGCAATGTACCAGACCCGACATATCATTTGCAGTCAGTAAAATGAGTCGATTTACTAGTAATCCAAGTAATGAACATTGGAAGGCAATTACAAGGATTTTTGGCTATCTACTGAAAACCAAGGACCTTGGTCTTCACTATGGAAGGTTCCCTGCCATATTAGAAGGATACACTGATGCGAGTTGGATATCTAATATTGGAGACCATAAATCTACAACTGGATGGATATTTACACTTGCTGGTGGAGCAATTTCTTGGAAGAGCAAGAAACAAACATGCATTACACTTTCGACCATGGAATCAGAGTTTGTGGCTCTCGCTTCCGCCGGTCAAGAAGCGGAATGGTTGAGGGATCTTCTGTTGGAAGTTCCATTGGCTAAAGACAATGTCTCAAAAGTGATGATACATTGCGATAGCCAAGCCACATTAGCAAGAGCATTCAGCGAAGTGTATAATGGAAAGTCTAGACATATAGGACTTAGACATTCGTTCGTAAGAAAATTGATTAAGGATGGAATCATTTCACTCACCTACATACGAACATGCTATAACTTAGCAGATCCGTTTACTAAGCCACTGGCCAGAGACTTAGTACGAACAACCTCGAGAGGAATGGGGTTGAAACTCCTTAAATAAAGGTTCCGACAGCGGCAGCAACCCAATCTTATGTTAACAAAACATTAACTTCAAGATTCAATGGGTAACAACAAGTCGTTGAATTGGATGTAAGTCAAGAATTTGGGAAATAAGGTTGACTGTGTTGAATTGAGGGTTGAGGTTTCCAAAACCTCTTAATGAAGTTCATTAACGAAGAAGAGTATCTATTGGAAAGGATGCTATATGAACCTCACCTATGTGAATTTTGAGATGGTGCCGTCTCAAAGTGAGAGTTGGAGTTTCTCTCATGAAAAATTCATGAAAAGGATAGCATATGGCCATAAATAAGTGCTAAGCGAGATATGTAAAGGAAGAACCTTTAAAGAGCGTGTGTAAGGTAACGCCGGTCTGATCCCATGGATTAATGGTTTAAAAGCTTTGCTACCAAACATTCCGATTAAACTTTGCGTTATCCTCACTAAGGTTAAGTTTAAAATCGAAAGATACCTAACTGTATTAACACTTTTTATATTTCTCTATCTGGAATGATTTTTGTCATTATTAGAACTAGTGGGGGATTGTTGGAAATTGTTTTGCAACATTAGTTCCAAAATGACAAAAGAGTTAAATAGCATTTAATGCTTTGAATTCAATTTTTTAGTTATTGTTTTGTTTGAATTTTGAATTCAATTTTCATATCTTTTCATGAAATAGTGTCATATATGAAACATTGTGTTTTATGGTGAAATGGTGTTGTTTCATCAAAGGTTGCAAACTTTTGAAACAACATCCATATCTCCTATAAATATATGATTCTATTCAGAAAAATAATACAAGAACTAAAAAACGAATTTCTCTTCCAAATTCCAGAAAACCTTCCTTGCATTTCGGGTTCTTCACTTGTCTTGTGCAGACTCGAAATAAGGCTGACATTATCCTGAGTGTTCTTGCATTTTCCAACTCTAAGACATAATAAAAGAGTGCTTGAAATACTTTTAAGGAAAGTGATTCTCAATCACGATTCAGTCCTGGATCCATTTAATTTTACCGAATTTTCTAACAGATTGTAACTTATAAGGCTCACGATAAGTCCTGATAGTCCATTATTCCCATAAGTATATAACTATTTTTCTTTTCCTTTGACAAGGAGATTCACGGAAAAATCTCAACATGTTTTTCAACTTTGGCCAATATCCTTATTAGAGTATGTTAGCTCATATTTTTGACGCCCACCCCAAATTATCAAAATTGGAAAATATGTCCAGCTGGTTTCGACCAAGAAGTAATTCGATCAGTTGGAGGTAAATCGACTTAGCTGGTTGGATAAAGATCAAGCTCATAGCTGAAATTTTGGAGCAGTTCCTTGAGAAGCAATTAGAAAACGGTTTTCGATCAGAGATTTGAAATTTAAATAAATGAGGGAAGTTCACCTTCGTCAAAAATCACAAGAGCACACGTGGAGTAGGGTGAGCGAATGCACGCATGCAGGACACCACGTGTATCGACGTGATTGAAGGACCATCAAAGCGGTTATTTCGATCCAGTATAAATATAAGGTCTTAGTGTTAGAAAAATGTGTGTTAAATTGTGTACAAAATCTGCAAATTTACTAAGTATTCGTATGAAGAAGAACTGTAAAACGCAGAATGTATGTTGTCTACACCATTGTTTAATCATTTCAAAGAAATATAAATTTGTCTTTACTTTCTTTTCAGAAACATTCTTCCTTACTTTTTTCCTTTCAAACACTTTATTTTTACTTTGTCATTTGCAAATTTAAGATCCTTTCGTTCCTTTCCTTACCTTTAACTTTTATCTTACAGTCTTAAGATTTCAGTACTTGCAAATTTTTTACTTTATTATTTTTAATCCTTTACTATTCCCGTCGTTTACTTTATTTTTCTTTACTAGTTCTAAACGCTGATTTAAGACCTTTCTTGTTCATTTAAATCACTCTTTTGTCCTTAGTATTCTTTAAAACTCTGATCCGACATTTAGTTTTGATCATTTATTACTACCACGTTTACGAAACACTTAACACATGTCCTAGGATCAATATGATCGATCATGCGAGTAACCAAATTTAGAAATTTGGAAGATCAGCGATTATTTACCAATTTTCAAGGTAAACAAATTGGCACGCCCAGTGGGACGAGTGCTAACGTCACGCATTGTGTAACACTTTTTATTGCTAAGTTTTGCTTGACAAAAGAGTCGTTGTATGCTTTTAACAAGTGGTAAAATAGCCATAAACGACGAACGACGAACAGGCAGAGACTCAAAATTCTAACATAGTGCCCCCTTCTTCTTTGACAGGGACAAACACGGGCACAACGCATGTATCCGAAGTAGTTCCGTCTATAGCGAGTTCGATGCCTATGTACTCGATCTCCCATTCTGAATCAATTCTAACTTACATTGGACCTAGGGGACCTCCTCACACTCCTTCACCAATTAGGGACATCCCAAATAGGTCGTTGGTACCCCTTGGTTTCTCAATACCATTTAGCGGTCGAGAACAGCCGTATGGAATGCCAACTTTAGTGATGGCTAATCTACAAAACGTGGGTTCTACTTTTTCGGAACCGGAGGCTAACATAAATTCACCAGTGCAAGGGTCCGGGATAAACGTGGGTCGAACCAATCAAGCGTTAGGTCTAAGACACCCAATACAACTACCCACTCTTACCAATAATTTTGTGGCGGCATGGAGGCAACAGATGGACGAAAGTAATCATGAAATGGTCCAAATGTTAACTCAAACTTTGACCACTATGCTAAATCCTCTGATTCAGACTACAACTCAGTCGAATCAACAGATGATAGCACAAGTGGCTCGAATGTCTGAGTTTCTTGGTATACCTCAGCACCAGCGTCCCCTTCCTAGGGATTGAGTAAGAGAGAATCAAGAGCCCACGTTTGAGGAAGACCTCACCATTAACCAGATCCCACAAAATCAAGGGGGAGTAGTAGTACCCCCTAGGATTGAACCACATGTACCCGGGGAACCAAGGGTGTTAATGGTAAACAGGAATCAAAATGTTGATGATATCATACGATAAGTTCGACATGATGATGTGGCAGCAGATAATAACCTAGCAGCTATAGTCGAAAGAGTTATGGTTCGAAATGGGGTAAATTTTGGTCTTAGAAGACCAAATTATACGTCGCCTTTAGCAGAATATATCCTACAAATGGGGCACCCCTGAGGACTAAAATCCCCAAATTCACCAAGTTTGTTGGGGATACTACTGAGTCTACTGTCGAACACGTGGCGAGATATTTAATCGAAGCTGGAGATATATCAAATAACGAGAGTCTTCGGATGAAATTTTTTCCAAGTTCTCTTACAAAGAATGCTTTCACATGGTTCATAACTTTTCCCCAAAATTTGATCCACTCATGGAACCAACTGGAAAGAATGTTCCATGAACAGTTCTACATGGGGAAAACGAAGATAAGTTTGAAAGAGTTGGCTAGTGTTAGACGGAAATTCATTGAGCCAATTGATGACTACCTGAATAGATTTCGACTACTCAAAGCCAGGTGTTTTACACAAGTACCAGAGCATGAACTGGTCGAAATGGCCATTGGGGGCCTTGACTATTCGATTAGAAAGAAGTTGGATACTAAATACCTAAGGGATATGGCCCAGTTGGCTGACAGAGTTCGACAGGCAGAGAGTTTAAAAGAAGAAAAGGCTACGACGAACAAAGCTAAAAGGGTAGCCTATGTCGATTTCAGGAAAGATCACGAAGATTCATGTCATGAAGTTCCAGACTTCAGCAATACTGAGATCGACCTTGCTGAATTGACACAAGGGCCATTATATGCGTGTAAAGTTTTAGCTCATTCCAACGGGAAAAACCCCGTCGAACCTGAAAAGAATGACAGGTTTCCCAAGAAAACATATACACTCGACGTTACAAAATGTAACGAAATTTTTGACTTACTAGTCAAGGATGGTCAGATGATAGTACCTCCGGGTGCTAAAGTACCTCTTTTAGAACAAAGAAAGAAACGAGGGTTTTATAAATACCATAGTTTTTTGGGTCATAAATCTAGGAGGGAAGACTCAAGTTTGGTGATAAGACACGGAGTCAGCTGAAAATCGACTATGATCCTCTACAAATTGCTGAAGCTCATTGCACTGAGCCAAAGGAGGTGAATTTCATTGAAGTTGCTGGTGATTTATGTATGACCGAAGTTACTGAAGACTTTGTCAATAGGCCTGTCATGGTTAGAGTACATGAGTACTTCGAGCAGGCACCTCTTGACAATTTCACCCAAAGGGGTACAGAGGATGTCAAGAAAGAAAATGTTGAAGCCTTAGATGTTAAGGGTGCTGGAAATTCAAAGTTAGTGATGATCACTAAAGAAACCGCTGATAATTTCATTCAGTTGGACAAGGTGACTGACGGCCTTCAAAAATAATTCCAAAGGTTGGATATTACTAAGGATATCCACATGGAAGTCGATATGGTGGGGTATCTCGAGAAGTCTCCATGGAAGTCGATGATGAATGTCGACAAGAGGAATACAACAAGATTGCCTTCCCTCAAGAGGAAGAAACACTGTCGGACTTCCTCCGGAGGTGCCAGAAAAAGAAATCGGAAGTTATGATATGCCCTAGGTGTAGTGTTGTCTTCGACAAAAGGGCAGCCCAGAATCTGGAAGGGGTTAGAAGAGTGAATCACCAAAATGGTTGTAAAGCCATCCACAATAATCAAGCGGATAAGACATAAAGGTTTTTTGATCCTATGAGATATCCTGATCCTTGGTGCCCCATGGTGAAGTTGAGCGAAACCAAGCAAGTTGGGTGAAACTTCCAACCCATGACCTTTAAGCCAAGCATCGAAGGATAAGATGGGAAGTGGGTCAAGCAGGCTGAGGGTAGGAAACGTGGTCATAGAAAGTGGCAGAACTTCGAGGTTGAAAGAGGTTCATCACTGGCTTATCGCCAGGAATTTCGGTCCTGCAAAAGGACTGCACGTGTGTCCGAAAACTATAAAGGAAAGAATCCTATATCGAGATCCCAATGGAGAAGAGAACAAAGAAGGAGAAAAGCCAAAAGAGAAGCTGGCGAGATGGACTAGGCTGAATCAAGTACCAACGTGATAGTGAAGAAAAAGGATGGCCCTGACTTCACCAAAAGAGATCTCAAGATTTCAAGTAAGACGGCCGGAGAAAATGAAATGGCTACCGAAGATGACTTATTAACTGACAACTTCGACTCTGGTTCGGAGGATTCCTTAGACATTTTAGTCGGTGTAGTATCCGTAATGGCCAGAGAATTCGATCGGATCACCGAAGTCGATGATAATGACAGTATCACTGAGAGGGAAATGGCCGCTCATAAACTGGTCGATTACTATGTAATGAACAATGACTGTGTCGAGGAGCATAATGCTTTTTTCGAAAGACCCAGTGACACCATGAAAAGCCACCTGAAACCCCTTTTCATCACCAAAAAAGTAGAAAACATCCCAGTTAATAAAATACTGGTAGATTGTGGAGCGACTGTGAATTTGATGCCCCATCGCATGCTGGCAAAAATTGGAAAATATGACACTTATGCCAAACCTCATAATATGGTGTTAACCAATTATGAAGGCAAAGTAGGTTCCACCGTGGGGGCTACCCAAGTTGATTTGATTGTGGGAGCAGTCAGTATTCATAATTATGGAAACGAAGGCAAACTACAACATGTTGCTAGGAAGAGAATGGATCCATGAAGTTGGAGCCGTCCCATCTTCGATGCACCAGAGGATTATAATTTGGCGCCCAGATGGCATCGTCGAAAATATACAGGATGATCAGGGGTACTTTAAAACCCCTATCAATCATGTTGACAGGCCCCAATTTGACAAGCATTTAGCCACTATAGCTCCTTGTGATTCGGTTGAGTTTGCGTTCACCCCTGATGACAACACCTATTGTTCCTTATCGCTACACCCCTATTATGGTTTCCGGTGGGACAGAGAGGTAGTAGGAAAAGACAACTTCAGATATTTAGGAGTATCTGGAATTGACCCAACATGATGGGGAAGCGAATTCAGTGATGATGACTGAGTTTGCAGCTTTAAAGAGGATTTCGGCTTACATAGCCGAAAGCGAGAAACAATTGGTCTTAGAGGCCGAAGTAAAAAATATGGCTGTCAAAGGGAGTGAAATTTCTCCACCAGTAGGTCCCGGGAAAGACTTTGACCCAAGACTACCTGACGAAGGTCAAGATGAAGAGAAAGACCAGAGGCTTGATGCGATCTACGACGACGAGCATTTGGGTTTCGAGAAGGACCCGCTAGCAACAAATATTAAGATGCTGGCTCAAGATCCCCTCGAAGAAATGGACTTGGGAGGGGGGTAATAAAAAGGACAACTTACATCAGCGCCAACGTTCATCCTCAACTCAAGGTCGAAGTGGTCCAATTGCTGAGAGAGTTTAAAGACTGTTTCGCATGGGACTATGATGAAATTCCTGGTTTAAGCAGGGAGCTAGTCGAATTGTAATTGCCGATCAAACTTGGAAAGAATCCGGTGAAGAAGAATCCAAGATGATTTGCTTCAGCAATACTGTCGAAGATCAAGGAGGAAGTTGAAAGACTTCTCTGTTGTAACTTCATTCGTACTGCCAGGTATGCCGAATGGTTAGCTAACATTGTGCCAGTTGTAAAGAAGAATGGTACGTTAAGGGTTTGCATAGATTTTAGAGATTTGAATACTGCAACCCCAAAAGATGAATATTCAATGCCGGTGGCGGAAATGTTGGTCGATTTTACCGTAGGTTATGAATATCTAAGCATGCTTGACGGTTATTCTGGGTACACTCAAATATTCATTGCCGAAGAAGATGTCCCAAAAACGGCATTTCGTTGCCCCGAAGTCTTAGGAACCTATGAATGGGTAGTGATGCCTTTCGGTTTGAAAAATGCGGGGCAACCTACCAAAGGGCGATGAATTCGATCTTCCATGATTTCATAGAGACTTTTATGTAAATCTATATAAATGACATTGTTGTTAAGTCTATTTAAGGGAAAAGTCATATAGACCACCTTCGAATATCTTTCGAAAGAATGAGAAAATATGGTCTAAAAATGAACCATCTAAAATGTGATTTTTGTATGCAGACTGGGGGTTTTCTAGGTTTTGTGGTCCATAAAAAAGGGATCGAAATAAACCAGAATAAACCCAAAGCCATCATGGAAGAGAAAGCGCCATCAACGAAAAAAGGTTTGTAGTCGCTGCTCGGAAATATCAATTTCTTAAGGAGATTCATCTCAAACCTTAGTGGGAAGACGCAAGTGTTTTCGCCTTTGCTTCGACTCGACAAGGAAGTGTTCGAATGGGGGCAAGCTCAACAAGAAGCATTCGATAAGATTAAAGCATACTTGAGCCACCCACCAATCTTGACGCCACCTTGTAGAAATAAAAGGATGAGATTATACATATCTGCATCTGATAATACCTTAGGGAGCATGCTAGCACAAGAGGATGATAATGGTGTCGAAAGAGCCATTTACTACCTCAGTAGGGTTTTAAACGATGCAAAAACTAGGTATAACATAATCGAAAAGTTATGTTTATGCTTATATTTTTCCTGTACAAAATTGAAGCATTATATCAAACCTGTTGACGTGTATGTTTCATCTTATTATGATATTATTAAACATATGTTATCCAAACCAATTTTGCATAGTCGAATTGGGAAATGGGCATTAAAATTAACTGAGTTTTCCTTAATATACATGCCATTAAAAGCTGTGAAGGGCCAAGTGGTAGCATACTTCATAGTCGATCACTCCATTGACGCTGACGCATTGAACTATGTTGAATTAGGGACATGGAAGTTGTACTTCGATGGATCTAGTCATAAAAATGGCACAGTTGTCAGGATTGTAATTATTTCTCCAAGTAAAATTCCAACAAAATTCCAGTACAAAGTAGAAGGCATTTGTTCAAATAACGAAGCTGAATACGAAGCCCTCATAGAAGGACTTGAAATGTTAAGGAGAATGGGAGACTCGGAGTTAGTCATAAAACATATCACGAAAGAATATAGATGTGTTAAGGAGAATTTGATCATGTATTTCATAATCACTAGTCGATTGTTAAAAAAGTTCGAAATGGTTTATATTCGACATATACCACGAATAGAAAACATGATAGTTAATGATTTAGCTCAAATTGCATCCGGGTACAAAATTTTGAAGGAAATGTTGCACAAAGTCATAGAAGTCAGAGGAAAGGTGGTGGTAACCAGATTAATTCCTCTAGATTTAGAAAAGACAAAGCTAGGATGTGTTGATGAAGAAAATTTCGAAATATTGGCGATAGACGGTTTGACGGATGAGGACTGGAGAAAGTCAATAGTAGTATACCTGCAAAATCCCACAGTATCTACTGATCGAAAAACCAGGTATCAAGCATTAAGTTACGTTCTTTTTGGTTCAGAGTAGTTTAAGAAATCTCCTGAAGGAATTCTGCTGAAATGCCTTAGTGAGTCAGAGGCATACTTTGCCCTTTCGACTATACATAGTGGAACATGTGGGGCACACCAAGTCGGTCATAAGATGAAATGGCTCTTATTCCATCAAGGAGTGTATTGGCCTACTATGTTGAAAGACTGTGTTGAATTCATGAAGGGTTGCCAAGAGTGTCAGGTGCATGCAAGTATACAACATGTCCCTGCAAGTGAATTACATTCTATCATCAAACCTTGGCCATTTAGAGGCTGGGCTTTGGACTTGATTGGAGAAATTCGACCTCCGTCATCTAAAAGTCAAAGATATATATTGGTAGGAGTCGATTATTTCACAAAATGGATTGAATCCATACCCTTACTAAATGTTAACCAAGAGGATGTGATCGAATTTATTCAAAAACATATTATTTATAGGTTTGGAATTCCATAGACAATCACAACGGATCAAGGATCAGTATTTACTGGTCGAAAAATGCAGGAATTCGCCAAGGACATGGGTTTCATATTATTAACTTCAACACCCTATTATGCTCAGGCCAATGGACAAGTTGAAGCTGCCAATAAGGTAATCATTGGTTTGATTAAAAACATGTAGGGAAGAAGCCTAAGAATTGGCACAAGACTCTGGACCAGATTTTATGGGCATGTCGTACATCCCCTAAAGAGGATACTAAGTCGACCCCCTTTCGCCTAACTTTTGGCCATGATGTTGTTTTGCCAGTAGAAATTCACCTACAATCCCTAAGGATTCAGAGGCAACATGAACTCCCAACGGAATCATATTGGAGCATGATGTTAGATGAATTGGTCGATCTAGACGAGGAAAGGTTAAATTTAGAATTAATAAGGCAACAAAATAGGATAGAAGTGTCTTATAATAAGAAAGTGAAAGTTAAAAGTTTTACGCCTATAGATTTAGTCTGGAAAGTGATCCTTCCAATGGATCGAAAAGATAGAGCCTTGGGGAAATGGTCCCCAAAATGGGAAGGCCCTTTCCAAATTCTGTAGATTTTTAATAATGGTTCCTATGAGATCGAAGAGCTCAGTGAAGATAGATGGATTCTAAGAGTAAACGGGAAATATTTGAAAAAATATAAACCAACAATCCAAGAAGTAAAAATAAGAGACGGATAATCGCATAAATGAAGCAAAGCCAAAATGGTAAGAGTGCCAAAATGGTGATAGTAAAGTCATAGGGCCAGAAGACCAATATTCATTAGAAGGATAAATTATGTTACATTACCAAATAAATAAAAATAGAACTAAAAGGGAAGGTTATCCTTAATCTGAAGATACTTGACTTTAAAGACCTTCAGCCGTTTTTCGCACAAAGATATTTTTTAGCGCAGGAGTTTGAATTTTGACTCAAGTTGTCGAGCTTTTTCGAAAAATTCCATGCCAAATGATAGATCCTGAGCCATCGAAACTTCATCAAATTCCAATAGTTGATGTTTGTCCTTTTCAGGATCAGAGATTTTTTCCTGAAGTTCTGATATTTGTTGTCTCCAGGAAGCCATGTTGCGATCGTGAGCATCAACCTTCTCTCTATTCTTCTGCTTGGTCTGTTCCAACTTCATTGCCTTATTGGTGTATTCGGTAGCAGCATCCCAGGTTGCAGCCTCAGAACCAGATTTTTTCTCTATTTCCCCTGTAAGGTGAGGTAACAACTTATGATCTGTAATAGCTTGGTCGATCATGGTTCCTATCTCTAGAATAACATTCTCCACTTTGGGGGAAACCTCTAGCAAGTCAACCTGGATTAAAATAGCTTTTAGAGTCAAAGGGGCAGAAGGATCAACCAGCAGCAACAAAAACAAGTCACTCTTAAAGACTTTGTCTTTGATCTTAGAGAGGATTTCGCCCGCAGGGGTGCTCGAAGGTTGATCTTCAGACACTGAAGTATTATGACTTTGGTCAGAAGAACTCTCCCTGCAATTTAGCATAGCCTTTAAATATTCAAGTGGCTGACTTCGCTTCAAGATAGCCAATTTTTCTGCAGAAATGGCACCAATGTTACTCGACGAAACTACAACCGTCGGATTGTCGGCCATAACAGGGGTTTGAGTTCGAGCATGTTCTTCACCTGCACTGGCCTTTCCGTCTGTTTGGCCTTCAACATTATCAGGATAAGTGGCAATATTTCCCTCATCCGCTTCCTCTACAACCATGTCTTTGACGCGCCATCATTCTCACTAGGGATCATTCGTTCCTTCAAGTGTATGTAGATCAACCCCAGGGGTTTCCTCATCTTCAGCTAGCTCATCCTCAGCCATAGGGTTTGCATCACCTTTTTCTCCATCTTCTTTGCTCGAATCGGTTTCATGACCAGGGTCACTGGTATGAGAATGTTGAGTAGTAGTTTTTGGTGGCGAAGCATTGAGGTCACCAGGTGGAGGTTGATTAATCTCGCTTATGGACCCCTTTTCAGAGGATGGTCGATAGGTAGGTTCGCCAGCGCTGTTCAAAACATCAGGCGCAGAGACAAGCATTGAGGAAGCAGTTTTCTTGGGAAGAATGACAGTGCTCACGTCACTCTAAAATCAATACAATCAGAAGGTATAAATGGCTAAAAGAGGAAAAGTGAAGAGAAGTGTATGGTACCTTATAACCTTCTTCCCCGGGGATAGAATTGTCACTCTCACTTTGAGTCGCTGCTAGTCTTGCCATTTCCTCAGGAGTAGGTTCTTGGATAATAAGTGCAGCGGGCCTTTTTCTTGGAAGTTTGATTGGTGGTTGATTCGAAGCACCGGTGGTTTTTGGCTATGACTTCCTTTTCCTAGAAGTGAGGTCGAGAACAAGCGACATGTCATCTTCGTCAGAATCTATGATGATGGGGGTAGCAACAGGTTTTTGGATTCTTAGGGGACTCACCGGAAGTTTTTGAGCAACCTGAGCCAAGAATGAAATGTTATATCATCAATGTATAACACGAATAAAGGAACAAGGAAAGAGAGGTACCTTTGCAGGCTTGCTGCTTCCTTCGGCCTTCGAGTCGATGGGTCTTTTGCTGGTGTGTTTCTTGGGGGGGATCTTGATAGCTAAACAAAAACAATAGGTCGATAGGAAGTTTCAAAGTAGTTTTGAAAATCTTGAATTTATTTTATAAGCGTATAAGTACCTTTCCTGGTCTTTTCCTGCACAAGAAGAAGAGCTTTGTCAAACAGTTGAATAAAGGACGTAACATCGCAGAATTCCTCGATGTAATACTTATCCCACCACTTCCCAAATTCTCGTCTGCAAAGGAAGTTGGGCTCGAAGTGGAATGGAGTGAACTGGGTTCTGCCAGTATACTTGGCTATTTGTATGAGAGTCGTGGTTTCAGTATGTGAAGCTATCGGAAATATACCCGAGCGTATCGCACGCTGGAACATACAACAGAGTCGCCATTGAACTTTATTTATCCCCGAAGGGAAAGGAAAACATCGATAAAACCCGGGGGAAAGAGATATGTTGGGTAAGGAAGTCGGTTATGCAAGGGGAGTGTATTAGCACCCCAAACATCCATGGTACTTTATGGGAACCGTTTTGATTGTTTTTGCTCGAATAGGTGTTATATCTAAGATTACTCGCAAAAGAATGGGGGAAAGGAAAGAAATAGATAAAGTGCTCAGTGAGGATTGGGGCTCTCATGCCTACGTATCCTCCTAGTTCAATGAGGAATTCAGAGCTTTTTAGTTCAAGGAACTAGAGGCAGGAAGTGGAAAGAAGTGTGATCAAAGGTATGACTTGAGCCAAAGAATTGTGTCATTTGAACCCCAAATTAAGGTGAAAACGTGAACCCAAGAGTAAAACTAGTGTGAACCAATAAGTGAGGCCGTATAACACTTGTTTCACTGTATTGGAATAACCGAAAAGAAAGAGTTGCCTAAGTATGGTTGCAAAGTAAGTAAGGAGATGTTCATCTAAGCTGCAGGGTCTGACAAGACAAACAAATCGGCTCTTGGTTTACGAAAAGGGTTACAAGATGGAGCCCAAAGGTATAGTGTATTTGGCTCAAAGATAACTGGTATATCACCTGGAGTGAATGAAGGTAGAATACGAAGGTATCATGGAAATGAATGGAGTGAAGTGACCGAAGTCACAGGATAGAGGAACTTGGTAACAAGTGACTGAAGAAGTGTTGTTGAAATCGAAAGGTGAAAGTGTATTGGAATCCATAAGAGAAATGGGGTTTCTACCATAGAGGGAAACAATGTTAACCGATACGTGGACTAGCAGGCTGCCACTGTAGGGTTTGGGCTAAAAAAAGGAAAGAATTAAGTGTTTGGGGTTGTTTGCCCAAACAACTTTAGGTAGAAATGTGGACTACATTAGGTGTCCTAAAAGGGTGTATACGGAATTCCAAAGAAGGTGTATTTCGATGTCAAAAAGACAATATGTCACTGGATGAACGATTTATGATCGAAAGTAGGTAATGGGTTGTGAAAGATATGAATGATGCCCTAAGGCGAAGGAGGAATAATTAGGAATATGCTCGCCAAGGATTGACATCCTCGTGCCTACGTATTCTCATGGTGTAATGAGAAAGTCAGAGCAATCGTAGTTCAGAACTACGAGAATAAAGGGAGAGAGATGTTTGTCTAAGAAACAGGGTTTCACAAGAGAAACATCAAGTCAAGGAATGATTGTAGTACTGAAGTGCAAGGATTTGTGTGTCACTTTCTGGGGAACCGACAATTCGAGATCAAGTCAGGATAGTATCTTGGATCTAAGAGAAGGATATACTCTTAATCAAAGAGCAAAGTACGCATTTACCAATACGTGGGCTAGCAGGCCGCCACTATAAGGTAAAGCCAAAAAGAAAGACTGAATTAAGTGTTTGAGGTTGTTTGCCTAAACAACTCTCGATTGAAGAGATGGAATGTCATCAGGACGTCCTAAAAGGATGGACAAGGAGTCCAAGGAGAAGTATGATTGATCTCAAAAAGGTGGTATAGATTGTATAAATGGAGTAGCAATAGATTAGGTAGATTGATAAATAAGATAGCTCGCGAAGAAACCGGGTTCTCCTGCCTACGTACCCTTATAGTGCAAGAAGGAAATCAGAGCTTTCGTAGTTCAGCCCACTAGGGATGAAAACAAGATGATGGGGGCAAAAGAAAATGGATGATTGAGATGATTTGAATGGAATGATTGAGAACTGAATAGAATGAAGAATGGATAGACTTGATAGTTACTGGATGATAAGAATCACACAAACTTTCAAGTGGAGAGAGAAGATTCTTTGTAGTTTTTTCTTGTAATGAAGATGAAGACTTTATCAATCGTTCGATTCAAATCGTACTAAAGTCTATGAATGGAGGTGAATACGATGAGCGCTGCGTCATACGTCCCATACCCAAAGATACTCAGAATGGGGGTAGGAATACTCCAGTCCCACTCCTTCTCCATTACTTAAGGCTCGTATCGTACAACTTGATTCATGATTGATAAGTTGTTGACGTGGTCCTTGCTTTTGTTGTTTTTGCTTTTGTTGATAGACTTGTTAATCATATGGTTAGAATTGTGCTAAAGTTTATGAATAGAGGTGAATACGATGAGCCCTGGGTCATACGTCCCATACCCAAAGATACTCAGAATGGGGGTAGGAATACTCTAGTCACACTCCTTCTCCATTGCTTAAGGCTCGTGTCACACTCTTCTAACATTGAGTTAACAAGTGTTGAAGACGCCACCTTTGTTGTGCTTGAATAATCCGCTGTTTGGTATGACTGAGGATGCATTGATTGAAGATCTTGTCTTGAGGCCTTGAGCTTCACAGCTTGAAAAAAAAGTCTTATTAAGTGACCAAGGATCTTTTGGTCACTCAATTTAGACTGTGGGATTATACAAGTTCAAAGGATTTAATTAATCAAAATTGCTTTTGATCAATTTAATCGGGGGTTTGGTTTTAGTTTTGAAGGGAACTAATTTTGGATCTAATTGAAGTTAGTAATGTTAGAAACTATCCTAAGGGATCATGCATTAGAAATTGATTGAATATTCTAAGTTAGATTAGAAATCCTAAGGGAGCATGTCAAAATATTGATCAAAATCATGATTGAAATTCTATGATAAGTCCTACAATTTTTAGGAAATGATTGAATTCTAATCCTAAGGGAAACATGCAAATTTCAACACAAAATATCAAAATAAGCCCATAAGGGGCAAAATGGTCATTTCCCAAAATATGTCTAATTTTATTCATGGTCTAAAAGATTTATTTCTAATTAAAACCTAAAAAATTGTTTTATTTCTAAAATCTATGCTAACATAATGTTTAGAAATTAATTCAATTCTAAAGTCAAGTAAAGCCTAATTTTAATCTAATTAAAATTCCTAATAAACTTCTAATGAAAAACTAATTAGTTCTAATGGAAATAATCCAATATTGTGCTAATCAAATTCTACAATTAAGATTTAATGCCCCATGGTCAAAATTAATCTAATTAATCTAAGGTTATCCTAAAAAGTCAATTAAGAAAACAAAAGAAAAAGGAAATTAAAATTGAGGTATGAATTGAAACTGGGAGTGTAATCAGAACTGGGTTAATGGGCTTCAGTCTGAGCCCAAGGCTGTTTTTGGCGCTGGGAGTAAGGTTCCCAAAGAAATGGTGTATGGAACAAAAACGAGCATGGGCCGCGTCTGGGCCCAATGCCAATTCTAGCATTTTCCGGGGGGTGCACTAGGAATACGCGCAGCATTAGCAAAAGGCGTTGATGGACTTGGTGGAGCCCAAATCTGCTTTTTTCTAACAGGCATTGGGGTGTAGTAGTGAAACGGGGGTGAATTAGTGGAAACACTAATGGGCCTCATGAGGCCCGTTTTCAATTCCTTTAAAAATTACAGGGGGTGTATTAAGAACATCTGGTGTATGAAAAGCAAATGCTCATGGGCCCCATCCCTTAAGCCCAAACTTCTTTCTTCTGTTGACTTTTCTAAGTCAACAGATTCAAAATGAAGTTCAAACGTGCGTTAATTTCTCCCCTAGTCTCACCGTCTGTCCGCCTTGAAACACTGTGCCGGCGTCCGTCGCTGGCGCCGGTAATGGCATATCACTAAGATGTTGCCACCAATGGATGCACCAAGATAAGCTAAACAAGGATATGGGAATAGAATTGTGAGACGGTCTCTGTATTGGTCGAATTGAACAAATAAAAGGAAGAACCCTAGCTTTTTACCAGTTCAATTAAATGGCGCATGGTGTGAATCAATTCCTAATACTATGGGGCTTCTGCTCCCTAACATAGATATTACACCTTGGTGTGCTCAGAGCAAGAAAAAGACACGAAATGAATTTGGTTCCTTCTTCTCCTTCTTCTTTCGCCTCCTTCTCCTTTCTCTGGCTCAGAATAATGGAAGTGATGAACAATGTGGATTAGGTCAAGCAAAGTTGAAGCTTCAATGTGAAGCCTCAATGTGAAGCTTTAATGGCTTTTGGAAGAGAATAGAGCTCTGGTGAGGGTGAGGGAATAAGTTGCAGAGAGATTCAATTCGCGCAAATGGCCAAGGGTCCCCAAATGATGATTATGAATGTGATTAAATAGGCATTAGGTTTGGATTGAGATAGGTTTGGAGTGAGGTTTTGATTCAGTTAGATTTTGGTTAGGAGTTAGTTAACCTTGGGTCACTGATTCACGTGAGGACTCAGTTAGTTAGTAAAGCTAACTCAGTTAGTTATGTTAGTTTAGGTTGATTAATGGATGAGTGAAGAAACAATTTTGACTGGCTATTGCATGTGGCTTTTAAGTGGAATTGAACTCCAAAGGTTTGAATAATGACTGGCTGTACAGGTTTCTCTCTTAGTTAGCTTAGTTAATGGAATGTAGGAAATCCTTATGTGTGGATGTTATTGGCCTTTCCTGTTATGATTGATTGAAAAGCAGTTGTTAGGGAACTGATGTAGCATGTCTTGGTGAGTTCTCTGTTAGCATATGCCCTTCCATGCCCTTGTTGCAATGAGCCTATCATCTGCTTACATTTGGGATTCTTAATCTTATCATGCTAAAAGATCATGACAGTTAATTAAGGGGAACCAACTTGCCAAGGCTTGGTTAATAGTTTTGATCCTTCTTGGCAATGTTATGCCTGTTTGTGTTATGTTGCAGCTTACATCCATGATTTAGATGATTTTGGTCTTGATGCACATGTTGAATGTTAGCTTACATATGTACATGGGTAGGGTTCTATTTTATCACTATGATGATGACATTGTTTTGATGTTGCAGGTCTGGTGCAATATTGATGCAACTGATGGTTAATGCAGGTACAGCAGGCATTGTTTTGGTTCATGTTGCACCTTGCACTGGTTTTGCTAGCAAAATTGAACCAATGTATTGAATTGGTCTATCAACTGCCGAGTCTTTGAGATGGTCTTGTTTGATTATTCTCATGTGATGCGGGTAAGGCCAAGTCAAGCTGGAAATTATCCAAGATTTACATGGTCTCAACTGGTATTGCTGTTTGCAAGTTCCTCCTTATGTTTGGAGTCATGACCACTGCAGCAGGCTCACCATTGTCTTCAAGTGGAAAATGGAAAAAGCAAGGTGGTTAACCCTTCCGTTGGATGGTGTGACAGTATACATGTTGTTGGCTGCTGCAAGACCACATATCCAGGATGCTTGCCAAAGTGAATTCAATAACCACTGTAAGCACACATATGATTAGGTGGTTATGATATCTGTTTGGTGGTGAGTATAGGTTTTGTAACAAGGCAACAAGGTTGTACATTTTGCTGTGATAAAAGATGGTTGCGTGTGCTTGCAGGCTAGCTGTTGCAACTCTGTTGTGTAGGTTGATGCAAGTTAATGCAGGGTGCTTGCAAGGCAATGTTAAGTGTGTTGATGAGGATGGTAGGTAGCTTGGTTGGTCTTCTTGCAGACAAACTGTTGGCTGCACTGGTTTTGGTTTACATTGTATGTAATGCATACCTTGTTCAACCCATGGCTTGGCATGTTTCATGGATGAAAATGGTTGTACCTTTGCATTAGGTCCTGCTGGCTCATGCTCACAGCAGGTTTTGGCTTGGCCATTAACAACACTTATGGTTTTAGGTCATGGCATGTTAGCAACACTTCATGGCTTGACCTTAATATTGGTTATGACTGTGGTCCGTGCAGGTTAGGCTTTGCAGCAGGTTGGTATAGTAGGGCAAATGCAGTAGGATGGAAGTTAATTGGCAAAGCAAGATTCCAAAGGTTCAAGGCATGACCAAGCATGAAGAAAACAAGTTCACATGGTTAAATCAAGGAGGACATGGACATCGAGAATGAAAGGGGAGTTAGGACTAGTCATTTAGTGATTAGGGATGACCAAAGACCTAGGGTTGACTTTGGTCAAAGTTGACCAAAAAGTCAACTGTTGACCAAAGTCAACAATTTGTCAAAATTCACTTTTTTTGGTGTTTTTCTTGTAAATGGACAATGGATTGGTGATTAGGGTGAAAATTTGGGTTGACTTTGGTCAAAGTTGACCAAAAAGTCAATTGTTGACCAAAGTTAACAATTGGTGAAAAATGCCAAGACTTGTACTTTTTTGTGTAGAATCAAATGTGATGGTTTAGAATGATGTGGAATGGAATGAAATGGTTTGAAAAATGATTTGAAATTGGTTTTTACAAAGGATTTTTTTATGACTTGAATGCTTGACTTTGAAAAAGAACATAACTTGACTGACAATATATGTTAACAAGGCCATGAAATAATGGTATATGATTAGGGTTTGAATGGGATATTTATGAATTAAATGGCATGATTGGCAATTGGCTTGTGACACAAGAAGACTGGTTGTTTGGATGACCAAGATCATAGGTATATCAGCAATCACCTGAGTAATGCCATGGCTTTAGGCCAAGACCTATGCCCATAGAAAACCAAATTAAGGTTAGGCCAAACATATTGGTAAAGGGTGAAGATTGAGGGGTCATGGATGCACAATTAGGCCACCAAGTTTATCTGATTCACCATCTCCCAGATTAGGGTTTCCCTGAGGCTTACCCTTCAAGCAAGTCTCTTGAATTAAATCATAAGCTCCAACCATCAGTCCTCTAGTGTGTGAACTTACATTAGGGTTTTGAAGACCAAGACAAGGCCTAGGGAAGCTTCATGACACCATGTCTTGAGGAATTAAGGTTTTGAAGACCCTAGAGGATTGCCTGGCCACACCTTTGTTGAAGTCCCCTTTACCACCATCATTAGGGTTTCATATCCCTTATGTTAATGATGTGATCAAACCATGCCTTTGGACTTTGATATCTGTGTGAACCCTAGCTTTATGAGGCCAAGTTTCTTCTGAAACCAATGATGGATGATGCATGTGGATGAATTATGAATGTATGCAAGTCATTTCCTGATCAGTGATTGGATACATAGGTGAGAAAGGGGATGGAAAATTTAGGGGTACAATAGTATGAACTGCATTATGAAGGAGGAGGTTACTCTTCTTGTCGTACAAGCACATCAGGAGGACCTGAATCAACCCAAATTATCGAGCAACAAGGTTGGGCTGGTAAGTGATCAACGTAACTTGGACCTTCGAAGGGTTAAATCGAAGAGTGAGAATCCTAGGCGTCAAGAAGGCTTCCCAAATTAGCAAGGATTTTATCTCTTGTTTTTTAGATGGAGAGAGGAAGGTCCTAGTAAACCACTTAGGGCCAACTTTCCTGAAAGCGAATGGAGCCATACTCGAAATAAAGGTATGACGCTTAGAAAACATCATGATATAACTCATGAAAGTTAGTTGAAGAGCTTGTCCTTCGTCCCTAGGGGTTAGTTGAGCTAGTCTTGGTCCTTCGACCCTCCTATGCTGGATTCCTTTAGCATCCTCGTTGATGAGACCCTTGTTTGGCAGATTGGCCTCGAAGGTGGCATTAAGCCAAAGTTATAATAACTAAAAGGGGCCAGACAACAAAAGGTTCCCTTTGTCCCCCAGATTCTTCAGCTGAGCCACTCCGTCGCTCAATGATTTGTAAAGGCTTGCCAGAATCATCTCACTTAGGCAGACGTCGTTCCCCACATGCAGTTGGTTAGCCAGGGTGAGATATTTTTTTGGCAACTTGTAATGATTTCGAGCAGAATACGGAGTGTGATAGCCACAAAGCCAAAAAAGCTATATGCTCCACGTCGGAGACAGTTTCAGTGTCTTTGTCATGGTAGTGGGATATGTGTGTTGAATATGCCGCTCTTGTAGTCGAAAAGGAAATAGTATCCATGGAATCAATATCAGGATCATAGGTGTATTCAGTGGGTTTCAGCCCTGTGATAGCAGCCATGTCGAAGAGAGTGGGTGTGACCATTCCGCAAGGAAGATGGAAGGTATAGTGTGTGTTGTCCCAGAAGTACATCGAAGAAATTAACATAGGGTTATTGTAATCTAAATCCAATTTCAACAGCATAATGAGGTGATATATCTCTATATCTTTCCAAGCATGAGCTTTTTGTTTCTCTATCTTGTTTAACCTATTGGAGTAATCAGTGGGATCTTTAAAAGTTGGGGTGGCACGGAAGGCTCTAAAACCATTGTTCATAAACCTCAAATCTATAGTGTCCTCATCCTGAGTGTTTTCGGTAGAGGATGTCCTAGGGTTCTAGCATGCCTTATGGGTTTGCATTTATGGTAAGAAGGAAAAAACTCTCTAAGTTTGCTGGTATCAGCGTCTAACTCAACTAAAGGTCCAGATAAGGCATGAGTTTTATCAGAGATAGAAACAAGAATGAGTACCTGAGAAGCGTAAATCCTGCACTGCTCCTCTGTCTGAGGTTCTGGTATGTACTAACGATTGCCAACTGCAAGTGGAGCGGATAGCGTAGGAAATGGCGGAAGTTCAGAGATCTTCTTCGGAGCTTTAGACCTGTTGGTGGTGGTTTTGAAAGAGACTCCTGCTCCCTTGAGAGATTTGTTTGAAGCGTCCATTTTTAGGGTTTGAAGACAAATTCTTGGTTTCAGTTAGAAGGTATTGGAAGAAAGGAGATTTTAAATGCTTGAAGATTCAAAGAATGTGAGAAATTTTTGAAATGGGTAAGTAATTGGGTTTTATAGGCCTGCGAGGGAGACATTTCAAATCAACATTAATGGTGGACAAGTTAATGGGACACGTGTATCCCTTGGGCAATGTATTGAAAATGGCAATTAATGTTATAGCCCGTGATTTCCTAGAAGCTAGGAAACGCGGTGAGCAAAAAAGATTCTGTTGTGGGCTAAAAAGACGTGGGTAGGAAAAGAAATGATGACGCTGACGTCACTAGACAAGTGGAGGATCTGGAAAGTTTTTGCCAACATTGAGACACTTGGCACAATATCAGTCATTGAGGCGTCGAAGTAAGGTCTCAAAAAATTTCTTTCTCTCTCGTGTGTCGAAAATGACAGTTTTGGGGGGCAATCTGTTAGCTCATATTTTCGACGCCCACCCCAAATTACCAAAATTGGAAAATATGCACAGGTGGTTTCGACCAAGAAGTAATTCGATCAGCTGGAGCTAAATCAGCTTAGCTGGTCGGATAAAGATCAAGCTCATAGCTGAAATTTCGGAGCAGTTCCTTGAGAAGCGGTTAGAAAATGGTTTTTGATCAGAGATTTGAAATTTAAATAAAGGAGGGAAGTTAACCTTCATCAGAAACCGCAAGAGCACACGTGGAGCAGGGTGAGAGAATGCACGCATGCGAGGCACCACATGTATCGACGTGATTGAAGGACCATCAAAGCGGTTATTTCGATCCAGCATAAATATAGGGTCTTAGTGTTAGAAAAGTGTATGTCAAATTGTGTACAAAATCTGGAAATTTACTATGTATTCGTGTGAAGAAGAACTGTAAAACGCAGAATGTACGTTGTCTACACCATTGTTTAATCATTTCAAAGCAATATAAATTTGTCTTTACTTTCTTTTCAGAAGCATTCTTCCTTGCTTTTTCCTTTCAAACACTTTATTTTTACTTTGTCATTTGCAAATTTAAGATCCTTTCGTTCCTTTCCTTACCTTCAACTTTTACCTTACAGTCTTAAGATTCAAGTACTTGCAGACTTTTTACTTTATTATTTTCAATCCTTTATAAGTCTCGTCGTTTACTTCATTTTTCTTTACTAGTTCTAAACGCTGATTTAAGACCTTTCTTGTTCGTTTAAATCACTCATTTGTCCTTAGTTTTCTTTAAAACTCTGATCTGACGTTTAGTTTTGATCATTTATTACTACCACGTTTATGAAACACTTAGCACATGTCCTAGAATCAATCTGATCGATCCTGCGAGTAACCAAATTTAGAAATTTGGAAGATCAACGATTGTTTACCAATTTTCAAGGTAAACAGAGTCTCAACAACAACATTTCCTATGATTCTTACTTTCTGCTTTTATGTATCAATTGCTATAGTAAATCCTTCTACAATGCAAAACCAGAAAATACAAATCACAAACAAAAACACATAAATTAGACGTAACACTAACATAACTATATATAACTATATTTATCTATGTTTGACACTAAAACATTGAATCTGAGTTGAATATCTACTGTTATAGTTGTTTACACCGCCAAGTTTCCAAAAATGATGTTTTAAAATAACGTCGTATTTTCAATTGTCGCCTACGTACCAACATAAAAAATAGTGGGGATGAGAAAAGAATTCATTAATTATATTTTTGTGTTTGATAAGACATTCGGACTTGTGGCTACGTACCAACATAAAAATGCGGGATCAAAACCTCGTAGTTCGTGGTAACAATTTCAAAGTTGGTGAGTTATTTTTAACAAAGTTTAAATGAAAAGGGCACAAAGGGCCAAAAATTTGAATGAAGTTGTTAGTTCTTTTTGTCTTTTGAAATTTTAAGTCAATACGATTAAGTTTACTTACAAATTTGATTTAAGAAAGAGTTTGAGAATTCATTGGCATAAGGCCAAGGTTTCTAATTGTTTAAACAAAGTCTAAGTTTGAAATCACAAGTAAAGAAGGTTTTTGAAAAAAGGGGGAGAGATTTTGAAATTTAAGAAGTGGGAGGAGATGAAGAGGTTATCCTAAGCACAAATTAAAAGTTAAGAGTTGAAAAGTTCTAACCAATGGGATGCAATCCAACAGACAAGAGTGTCATATAGAAAACATACTTTCCCTTTGGACTTTAAATCAAGGAATACTCAACAAGCATTTTGCAATATCCAAGCATCAAGAAGATCAAGGCATCAAATAAAGATAGCCACATCCAAGCAAGCAATTCCCATAACTAACATTCTTCTTTGTCTTCTCATGTATCAGATGAAATATCCCTTGATGAACTCAGCAAAAATCATCAGATACAAGATCAAAATAACAATTAGCACCAAGACAAAGTAGCGGATGGATTCTAACAGAGTCCAAGGCTTGTATCAGATGAAGGTTTAACTCACAATAACTTGGTCTCAAAATGTTGGCATTGGCCAAGTCCTTTTTGCCCAGGGAATGTTGCCTAATCCTAAGTCCAAGAGTTCAGATTAAGATCAACAGTCCACCAGACATTTTTTAGGATTTTTGTTATTATTAAGTATTTCAAGGTCCTAAGACCACAAACAAAGTCAAAACACATAGACAAACATATACAATCACAAGATATGGCTCAAATGAGCAAAGTGAAAATGACATAAACGTAAACAAGTTAAATGAAATGTAAATGGCAATGAATGATAAATGACTGAAATTTAAATTGCATAAAGTAAATGACTTGAAAGTAAAGCAATATTAACAAGAATTAGTCAAATGTTAGTCAAAAGTTAGTCAAGAGTTAGTGGTGATTTTCAATTGATCAAGTCATTCTTTGGAGAACACTCAACCATTCTTTCACAAGTATGAATCCTTAAACCAAGACATCTTCCATGAGAAGGGATCCAACTTGCATAATTCAACAAGTATGCCACTAGCTCTCATGAAAGGAAAAAAGGTCAAGTTTCCACACAATACCATGAAAAATGGGAGACTTACAATCTCACTTACTAGAATGATATGCCTTTAGGGTCAAATTTAGCTCTATGTTAAGTAATCGTAATTAGACTTATGTAGAAGTCACAACTATTGAGGTCGGGCAATAAATATTTAGATGTTAATGCATGTTAGAGATTTGGTAGGAAAAACCAAATTCCTAAAACATGCCACACACTAAAAGAAAAGATCAAGAGGGATGGACCTATCTCAGTCATACTTGTATTGGTTCATCTGACACAAGGTCATTGATGAACCAATTATCCTTAAGACATTAGATATTTCATTGGTCAAATGAGGAAATGAGAGAGAATGGGGATGAAGATGAAGAGGGAGGGGAAGATAGAAACACAAATTGATCAAGGGAGGATTTTATGAAATTAAAACCGTTCATTCATTTTGGGAGATGAAATGTACATTTCATCAATCCCCTAAATCCAATGGTTTTAATCCAACAAAAGTCAAATCAACCTTGACCAAGGCCCAAACCAATAGTCAAACATCACAATACCATAAAAATGGCCCGAAATAATTTTTACACATTTAATCAATTTAAAAATGAATTAAAATACAATTTAATATGGTCAAAACCTAAAATCACTTCAAAACACCAAATAAATGGCCAAGAGATTTATCCTAGGTCAAACAAGGTCAAATGACCTTAGACAATTTTTTTTTATGATTTTTGAAAAGTCAGAAGTATTTTTAAACGATTAAAAATATGCACAAATATATTTAATTCATGAAAAATAACAAAATTAATCCAAAAAATAATTTTAATTCAGAATATGAAAGAGAAAAATATTTAAAGATTTTTGTTGAAAGTCCCATATTTTTTGGGTTAAAAGTGAAATTAATATGAATTAAACAAAATAAAATAATTAAAAATAAAATCAGAAATTAAAATAAAAATAGAAAAAACAAGGGCCATCAGATCTCCCTCATTAATCGAGGTGACAAATCTGATGGCCACACGCGTGTGTTCAATGGTGGACTCTAGTTAACTCAATGTACACGTTGTAATCAGATACAACGGTCCAGATTAGAACATCCATGCTTGATCAGATGGCCAAGAAGTATGACAACACACCACCGGAGCTAGGGCTCCGGTCATATTCTCCGGTGACCTCCACCAGACTGGTCCAACTTCATTTCAATGGAAAATAAAAAACAAGGACACTATTTCAAAGAGAAAATGCTCAGGATCACGAATTTGGCCTCAATTTTCTCCAATTCCCAGTATATAAAAAGATACAAGGATTTAAATTTTGAGGACCATGAACTGAGTTGCTTCGATTTGACCTCAAAGCAAATCAATCTTGTTGCCTACATTGGTAGGACTCCTGCCAACCAAAAATCACAAATAATAGTGAAGAATGGAGAGAGAATCGAATAGATGAAAACTATGGAAAATCACATTCGAGTGAGCTTCAAAATTGCTTGATCTTGCTTCCAATTGGCCTTGCCTTGACTTTAGAAGCTTGTAGGAGTTGAATTGGATCAAGGAAAAGCTTGGACTCTTGGAGTTTCAATCTCAAAACAGAATGAGATTTGAAGCTCAACTTTCAAATGAAAACCTTCAATCTTATCCTTTACTATTAAGGGTTTGGATTGCAGGTTTAAAGCTTGGGTGGAAGCTCCTTAATTCTGAGCCAAGATGGTCTTATTTATAGGTCATGCATTTGATTTTCACACACTTCCAAAATTGGCCAAAAATAGCAATTCCATTACATGCTTGTAAGGGTGGATGATAGGCCCAACAAATGATGCTATCAGATCCAAAATCACTAATGTGCAATGCTGAAATCATGTCATGGGGTCACACAAAGGATATTGAAATGTGAATGTGAAATTCATCCAAATGAACCTTTGAAAAGAACCCATGCGCAAGTCCTTCAATTTGTGGCTAAATGAGATGATCTTGGAAGTTTTGGAAATGTGAGATCAAGGGGAACAACTTTCATATTGAACACTTTTTCATTTGAAGCTTGGATCATGATGAAATTAGAGGTGGAAAATCAAACATATTTGAATTTTTTTGAAGTACCTTGTCAAATATTCATTTCTTCCACCTTGAATAACTTTTTCTATGGGATTCAAATGGAAACTGTTCCTTCATAAACATTATAGCTCTTTCAAACCTATTCAATTTGGTAACAAATTTGATCTCATTTGGATATGGCATGAAGAAGTTATGCATTTTAGAAGTTGAGGAAAATCACTTGTTCAATGGTAGTAGCCCAAAATGACCTATAATGTTTCCTCTTGGCACATGCCTTTGCAAGTTGAATTTGAATTTCTTACAATAATCAAATTTGTAGATGACATCTTGAATTTAATCATGAAACTTGAATGTATTTTATATCATAAAAATTGAGCAAGTTATGGCCCTTGTAAGTTGACCTCCTAACTAGGGTTCAGACAAAATGACCTATAATCTTTTATCATAAAAACTGTCTTTACAAGTAAAAATAGATCTTTACCTAAATATGAAAGTTGTTTGTAAAGTCATAAGGAGTAATGTTTCTCTTGGAATAATTTTCATATGACAAAAAGTGTAGAAGATAGGGTCAAGGGAACCCTAGTTTTGACTAGTTGACTTTCTCTGGTCAACCTCCATGAACCATCTTGCAAACTTGAAACTATCTTGATATTTGGGACTCATGGAGGATCATATATGCATAAGATGATGTAATATGAATTATCCCTTGAAATATTTGATCAAATGTTGAAGAAGCTTGCTGAGGAAGTCACATAAGATACCCAGATGAATTAGGGCTTCCAAGGCAAATAAGCTTCAAACTCTTGATGATTTCTTGATCAAAATGATATGTGAAGATTATGGAGACCCATACATGATGTCTAGGGTCAATGTGAATCATCTCTTGATTAGTATCCTTGCATTGAGGGTCTCAAACCCTAGATATGAGCTTGATGTAGCATGGATGAACACACACACCACCTACAAAAGAAATAAACCATACATTGACATATTTTTTGGTAATTTGGTTAGTAAATAATAAAAAACAAAGTATGATACAATCAAATGTGTTTGGTGATCTCTCCCAATGCAAACCCAATGAATGAGGGGTAAGGAGGATGCCAAGGTGTGATCTCAAAGCTAATACATATGATGGGATAACATGAGGGATCTTAGGGTTAAATTTGGGGTATTACATCAATATTTACTAAAGAGTCATAACAATATCAATAACATTAACATTACCCGATCATATGTCACATTTAAGAAAAAACAGATTCATCAACAAATTTGACCTAACCTAAAGGAATCTAGCTACTCTTGTTGAAATTAATCAATACCAATGGTTTAGATTCGAAGAGCATGAAAAATCATTGAATACTAAACTCTCCAATCGCTTTAATGATCTCAGAAAGCTCCAAAATCTCCCTTTTTCATCACTTTTTATTCCTTGAGATCGACCCCCTTTTTCTTCTCTCTCTTTTCCTTATAAAGCTATTGAAAAATGTGTTACGTAAAAGCTGCAACACGGGAGCGCCTTATAACAACATGTGTGTGTTTTGACATCATTACTTCTAAGCGGGTTCATTACTCACTACGCCAAAAACTGGAATAGACAGCGCACCTTAGAGGGCGCTTTCTTAAAGAAGCGCACTCTAAAGTGAAGAGAAAAATAAGGAGGAATAGACAGCGCACTTTAGAAAAAAATAATGAGGAAATGGAGGGACACCAATAGAGGGCGCGTTTATGAAAGCGCCCTCTAAGGATACCCTTAGAGGGCGCTTCTAAGAAAACGCTCTCTAAGTCCATGTACAACAGTGCACTTTAGAGAGCGCTTTTGTAACAAAGCGCCCTCTAAAGTGAAGCAAAAAAATAATGAGGAAATGGAGGGACAACAATAGAGGGCGCGTTTATGAAAGCGCCCTCTAAGGATACCCTTAGAGGGCGCTTCTAAGAAAGCGCTCTCTAAGTCCATGTACAACAGCGCACTTTAGAGGGCGCTTTATTACAAAAGCGCCCTCTAAAGTGAAGCGAAAAAATAATGAGGAAATGGAGGGACAACAATAGAGGGCGCTTCTAAGAAAGCGCTCTCTAAGTCCATGTACAACAGCGCACTTTAGAGGGCGCTTTATTACAAAAGCGCTGTCTAAAGTGAAGCGAAAAAATAAGGAGCAATAGACAGCACACCTTAGAGGGCGCTTTTTTTCCACAAGCGCCCTCTAAGGTCCCCTTTAGTAAACATTAAAATTATAACATACTGCGCATTTTGTTATTTCACTCTCTGTTATTTTCGTTCTTTTTCACGTTAGGGTTCTAAGGCGTTCTCCTTCCACCTCTGTTAGATCTACGACGTTTCCTCCTTCTGGCACCAAAGGTACGTTTGTTTCGTTTTAGCTTTGCCCTATTTCTTGCTTTGTTTTAGCTTTGCCCCATTTCAGTTTTATGTTATTGTTGTCTATGCTACGTTTGTTTCAACCTGTAAAGTTTCAATATTCATAGTCATTTTAAATTTGATAGCGCATGCGTTAAATTTCAAGCCCTACGTTTGTTTGGGTTTATTAGGCAATTGACGGTTGGTTTTTAGTGACCATGATAGCGCATGCAATGGGACTACATTACCCAGTAGTTAGGGTTATACGACCTATGAATATCTGATTTTGTGTCAACACCAGTATCATTAGAAACCTAGGTCCGAATGTGTTTGAACTCTTCTGAAATTGTTTTTTGTTTATTCTAATTAGTAATGGATAATACATGGATGTCTTCCAATCGATTGTCGAGAGAGTACGAGAATGGGGTATTAGAATTCGTTAAGTTTGTCGTTGCGCACGCCGAAGACCCCAGTAGAATGATATGTCCTTGCTTGGGTTGTTGTTATGGGAAACGGGTTGACGCAGTTCAGTTGACATCGCATCTAATGAGGCATGGAATTGATCGAAGTTATACATGTTGGAATTTTCATGGTGAGAAAAGTAACGAGAATGTTGAACCGGGGGATAGTACGACCTATGCCTCAAACTATAGTGGCGCAGATACATACGATTGTGATCGAGTTGAAGAGATTGCAGAAGCACTTGAAGGAGATCTTAAGGATTGTCCCGAAATGTTTGAGAGGTTGGTAAGTGATGCAGAGAAACCTTTGTATGATGGTTGCACTAAATTCACAAGATTGTCTGCGGTATTAAAGTTGTACAACTTAAAGGCGGGCAATGGGTGGTCGGATAAAAGTTTCACAGAGTTATTAGCCCTTTTGAAAGATATGCTTCCTGAGGATAATGTTCTTCCCAATCGAACGTATGAGACCAAAAAGATGTTGTGCTCTATTGGCATGAGCTATGATAAGATACATGCATGTCCAAACGATTGCGTTTTGTTTCGAAATGAGTATGCATCGTTAAATGAGTGTCCTAAATGCGGTGTCTCGCAATATAAGAACAAGTTGTCTCCAACAAAGGTCTTGTGGTATTTTCCTGTTATTCCGAGATTTAGACGCATGTTTCGTAGTGAAACCGATTCAAGACACTTGACCTGGCATGCAGATGAAAGAATTATAGATGGAAAGTATCGACATCCGGCAGATTCACCACAGTGGTTGAAAATTGATAATGATTATCCTGAATTTGGAGAAGAATCAAGAAACCTTCGCTTGGCATTATCTACTGATGGAATGAACCCACACGGTATCCAGAGTATCTCACACAGTACATGGCCTGTGATTATTATGATTTATAACCTACCTCCATGGCTATGTATGAAGCGTAAGTACATGATGTTGTCTATGTTGATTTCTGGACCTAAACAACCAGGGAATGACATAGACGTGTACTTGAAGCCCTTAATCGAAGATTTAAAGATTTTGTGGGAGACCGGTGTGGAGGTTTATGATGGATATAGGAAAGAAAGTTTCAACTTGAGGGCGATGTTGTTTGGCACAATTAATGATTTTCCAGCATACGGAAATCTATCAGGGTATAGCATAAAAGGTCAATGTGCGTGTCCTATTTGTGAAGATAAAACAGATTGGAAGCGCTTGGAGTTTGGTCAGAAGAATGTCTTTCTCGGTCATCGGAGATTCTTAAATTCAAATCATCACTACCGTGGATGGAGAAAGGGGTTCAATGGAGAGACAGAACAAGGCAGAGCTCCACCTATATTGACGGGTGATCAAATTTTTGAAAAGGTGAAAGATTTGGATACTCAGTTTGGCAAGCCTTTTGCCCACACACTTGTCAAAAGTGGGTGGAAGAAAAGGTCAGTTTTTTTTGAATTGCCGTATTGGAAGTCCTTGTATGTGAGACATTTTCTTGATGTTATGCATATTGAAAAAAATGTATTTGAAAGTGTTATTGGCACGTTACTCAATATACAAGGAAAGTCTAAGGATGGCCTTAAGGCAAGAAAGGACTTGATAGCGATGGGAATAAGAACTGAATTAGAACCCTTGAAGAAAGGAAAACGAACATATCTACCGCCTGCTGCTTATACTCTATCTAGAAAGGAGAAAAAAACATTGTGTAAGTTTCTAAGTGAAGTTAAAGTTCCAGAAGGGTACTCTTCAGATATTAGAAGACTTGTGTCTATGAAAGACCTGAAGTTAAAGAGTTTAAAGACCCATGATTGCCATGTTATAATGGAACATTTTCTCCCAATAGGTATACGTTCTATTCTTCCAGAAAAAGTAAGAAGCTCTATAACTAAGTTGTGTTCTTTCTTCAAGTCAATTTGCAGTAAGGTGATCAATCCTGCGATCTTACCAATGTTGCAAAAAGAAATCGTTATTACTTTGTGTGAGCTTGAAATGTTTTTTCCTCCATCATTTTTTGACATAATGGTACATCTAGTTGTTCATCTTGTGAAAGAGACACAATTGTGTGGACCAGCTTATATGAGATGGATGTACCCTGTTGAACGTTATATGAAAATATTAAAAGGGTACGTGAAGAACCGAAGTCGACCAGAAGGTTGTATGGTTGAAAGATACATTGTTGAAGAAGCGATTGAGTTTTGTATTGAATATTTGTCTAATGTTCAGTCAATCGGACTCCCCAAGTCTCAGCTTGTCGAAAAGAAAGAAGGAAAAAATCTAATTAGAAATAAAATCGTGGCAGTATCAAGGGTCGAACGGGATCAAGTGCATTTGTATGTTCTGCACAATGAGAATGAGGTTGAGCCGTATGTTGAAATTCACAAGGATGTTCTCCGAGGTTTAAATCCCAATAGAAATGAAAATTGGATAGTACAAGAGCACAATCGATGTATTATACCTTGGTTTAAGGATCATATTTATTCAAAGTATTATTCAGATCCCGCTTCAATAACAGAAAGGTTGAGATGCTTAGCATATGGTCCAAGTTTCCATGTTTTTTCTTATAGCGCATACGCGATTAATGGATACACATTTTATACCAAAGAACAAGATGATAAAAGTACTATGCAGAATAGTGGTGTCACCGTGGTAGCTGAAGCAATGCACATATCAAGTGTGAAGGACTTAAACCCCAAATTTGCAAATCTGTCGTATTTTGGTGTTATCGAGCACATTTGGGTGTTTGATTATGAGAAGTTTCAGATTCCTATATTTGGTTGCAAGTGGGTTGAAAATAATAACGGCATTCGAATGGATAAGTCAGGATTTTTGCAAGTGGATCTTAATAGGGTGGGATACAAAGATGAGTCTTTTATTCTAGCCTCTCAAGCTAGACAAGTGTTCTATGTCAATGATCCGAAAAGTACGAAATGGTCTATAGTTCTTTTTTCCAACAAAGTAATTGATGAAAACACTGGAGATCAAGGTGATATTGATGTTGAGATTGAATCGTTTACCAGAAATGATCAAGATGAGAATAATATATCAAATGATTCATATATTAGAAATGATCATAATGAGGGTATTTGGATCAATCCAACCGTCCGTGTTGTTAAGAGACATGTAGAACATATTCCAACCAAGAAAAGAAAGAGAACTTAGTGAAAAAGGTACAGGTCAAATGATTTTAATTGTTTTCTTTATTACAGGTAAAATGACTTTTATGATTTTAATTGTTTTTACATTTGTCATCTGATTTTAATTGTTTTCTTTTTTACAGGTAAAATGGCTATTATGAAGTCAATCATTCGTGCAAGGGGCAAGGGATGCTCGAAAGTATCAATTGATATTTGTTTAGATGGAGATGCTCTATTATCGTCAAGCCTCGTTCGCGTAGATGATGATGCTGGATATTTGAAAGTATCCCTCTACGACAATGGAACATGTCCATCTAAACATATATCAATTCTATCTTTAAAAGATAAGGGTTCAATGTTGGCAAGTTACATTGGTTTCCTTGTTCGACAACATATTCCGATTACATGTGATAATTGGAGAAGTCCGGACTTGAAGGTTGGCAAAGAAAAAATATGGTCGGAGATACAGGTACTTACCATATATTGTTATATTTTTTTGTTGCATCAACTTTGCAGCCCTGTATTGTAGGCAGAATTTAGGACTTCTCAAAGTTGATTTCTTGTAACTTTGTCGTTCATAAAATACACCACTAAATTCTCTGCGTTTAATTTTTAATTTTTTTTCATCAGGCTTGTGTCTCAATAGAGGATGGGTATCTACCTAAAGTTACTTTTGTAGTGGTCCAAAAGAGACATCACACCCATCTCTTTCCTGTCAACCCCAAAGAGACCGATAGAAGTGGAAAAATTATGCCAGGTTTTTTCAATATATTTCTCAACGCAGCTGGTATATATTATCATTTGAATTTATCACTTTTTGCTGATTTTGTTGTTCTAAATTGTCAAAGGAACCGTGGTAGACACCGGCATTTGTCACCCTAGGGAATTTGATTTTTACCTTAACAGCCATGCATGAATTCAGGTAATATTAGCTATGTCATTTAACTTTATGCCATTGTTTACTATTTGTTGCTCAATCGCCTTTTGACAGTTCTGTGTTATTTGCATTTGGACGTGTTCTTTTTGCAGGGGACTACTTATGCTGCCATCTGTTGTTTTGGTTGAGCCTTATTTTGTATGGATGTGCGATATAACTACTAGACAACTTTTGGATATACAGAACATGTTTGCCACCATGGGTGGATGGGCGTTTTTGTTTAGTATTGGTTAGAACTACTAGACAGCTTTTGGATACAGTGGTCACTGGGTGTTGGTTGCTATGTTTTATTCTCTTAATTGTAGTACTTTGAGAATATGTTGTTGTATATTGTTGATCAAAGAATCATATATTAATGTTGTATATATGGAGGATTAATGTTGTATATAAATGGATTCATGTTGTATATATCAATGGATAAATGGTGTATAACATTGGATTAAAGGATGAAATCAATATGAATTTTACACTTTTGCAGCATGCGAACAGGTTACCAATTAAATATATATCCACTGTTTTTCAAACAAATTTTTTTAAAATAACTAACACTTTAGAGAGCGCTTTGTCCAGAAAGCGCCCTCTAAACACTTTACATTGACAACTTTAGAGGGCGCTTTTTCCTGAAAGCGCCCTCTAAACACTTTACATTGACAACTTTAGAGGGTGCTTTTTCCTGAAAGCGCCCTCTAAACACTTTACAGTGACAACTTTAGAGGGCGCTTTTTCCTGAAAGCGCCCTCTAAACACTTTACACTGACAACTTTAGAGGGCGCTTTTTCCAGAAAGCGCCCTCTAAGGTGTCCCTGTATGGACCACTCAGAGGGCGCTTTTTTCTTAAAACGCACTATAATGTGGCCACTTTAGACAGCGCTTTCTCCAGGAGAACAAAGCGCTGTCTTTACCTATGTCAGCGCCAGATTAGATGGCGCTTAAAAGCGCTGTTATAGGCCAAAATAAGCGCCCTCTTTTCCCTTATTTGGCGTAGTGACTGCTAAGAGCAGGTGCATTCGTGGAAACGTGGGTGTGTTATAGGCGCGTAAAATTTCACCACTTTTCTCACCAAGTGCCTATTCTTCAACCAAGAGTGCTTTTTCCAACTTTTTTTTTATTCTTTTGCGTCTATGTAGCTCAATTCTTTTCAGATTTGGTCAATTTTTCTTGTAAAATAACGTGTAGTGATAGCCCATCATCAATGCAATAATCGGATGCTGATTGTGTTGTATAAGGGAAGATGACCCAATTGGAGTCATAAAAGACCTTGATTTGAAGACGTGAAAAAAGGATAGAATAGACCAAGCGATGAGTAGGATTTGATATACTTGACAAACTCATAGTAGCTTCAACATAAATGTTGGTGGAGTGGCTCATGAACTGGCTTAGTTATTGTACAACATATGACAAATTTGGTCTGGGGTTGATGAGATATATGAATTGAATAACAAGTTGTTTGTAAAGTGCAAGATTTAGCAACGGTGTTCCAAAATTTTGTTGTAACCTTGTGCTTCATTGCATAGGAGAGGAGACCCACTTAGAACTCAATAAACCTGTAATAATATACGAAAGATCCAAGGAATATTTACGTAAACAGAGATGAATACCAGTATGAGATCTAGATATTTTTAACCCTTAGAAGTATTTGAGATGCCAAAGGTCCTTAATTTTAAAATTATGGTGAAGAAAAGATTTGATTGTATTAATTTTAGCAATGTCATTACCAGCTAAAAGAAGATCATCTACATAAATTGATAAAGCACTGAAGGAATTCTTTGAATGCTTAATAAATAGAAAAGGGTCAGAAGATGATTGCACATAGTTTTGATTGAATCCATATATGGATTTAGTCAATTTACAATCTTGATTTGGTTTGGAATGAGAGTCTAGGCAATACATGCATATAAACATCTTCTTCTAAATCACCATGGAAAAAAAGAATTATGAACATCTAGTAGATACATGTACTAATTTTGAGAAAAAGTAATCTAATAGTAGTTAATTTCTCTACAAGAGAGTAAGTATGCTCTTTAGCTACTAGATGAGCTTTATCCCCGTTTTATGGTCACATTGACATGCTATTTGACTTTATATACCCACTTACATCCACTACAAAAAACACAGGTAAATTGTGTCGGTTAAATATTATTACGGCTGCTTAAACCGCCACAGTTTACATAAATGGTATTTTTAGCTGCTGCAAAGTAAATAATGACGATTTCCCATAAAACACCGTGTAAACCACCATAATATAAGTAACTGTAAAGTGGCAGTTTTAAATGTAAATAATGATAATGTAATGAAAAATAATATAAAATTGTGGCAGTTTTAAATGTAAATAATGATAATGTAATTAAAAATAATATAAAATTGTGGCAGTTAAATTCACCATAATGTTTCATTCTTTTAAAAAAATAATTGAAGCACAACCAAATAAGATTGTCCGTCCTGTAAATTGAAATATTAAATATAGATATATTGATATAAGTTAAAGTTGTATTGCTCTTGAGTATGATGTGAATTTATTTAACTAACATGTAAAGAAAATCAAACCCGAATGAATAAATATAAAAGAAAAACACATCATTTGTTCGTCTTTCTTTTTTTTCGTTTGCTTAGGAGGCTGCAAAACAACCTTAATTGCAGCATCAAACACAACCTTCATATTCTGATATATTAAAATTAAACATATTAAAATTAGACTAGGGTTATAACGAGGATATAATAACTATATATGCATTAAAAATAATAATAATCTATTGAATCTTGGAGATGCATTCTAACTGCACAGCTGCACCAGTTTTCTATTTGCATTTTCATCTTTGAAAATTTCCCATTTGCGTAATAGAACACTCATTTGAATTTTTCATCATTGAAGAATTCAAAGGGAATCAACAGGGTAGATCGTAACTTATAAGGCTTACGATCAAGTCCTGACCACATGTAGGGTAATGGTGGAACATAGTAAGAAGGATAATCCATTATTCCCATAGCTATATAACTATTTTTCTTTTCCTTTGACCAGGAGATTTACGACAAAACCTCAACATGTTTTCCAGCTTTGGCCAATTTCGTTATTAGAGTCTCAACAGCAACATTTCATGTGACTGTTAATTGGTGTTTTTAAATAACGCCATATTTTTAGCTGCTGCAAAGTAAATAATGACGATTTCCCATTAAACACCATAATGTTTCATTCTTTTATAAAAACAATTGAAGCACCACCAATAAGATTGTCCGTCCTGTAAATTGAAATATTAAATATAGATATATTGATATAATATTAAAATACTTATCACCATGGTTGTTAATGCCAACCGTTTTGAAAAGCATTACATTTCATCACGATTTTTGAATACGATACTGGTGAAATTATTTATACATATATAAGGGAATTAACTCTCGATTCTTGACAATATCGTCGTATCTACCACAACAAAACCCTAGCACACATTTTCTATCTTCTTCTTCGTTATTAGTTTTCCTATTCTATAGTATAGCCTCAATATTATTCTTCATACATAAATATATTTTTCTTCTTCCTTATTCTCTCATTTTCATGTATATTGTTGTTATGTTTAACATGATTTTTTTCTTGTTCGAGAGTTCAACTAGCCATGAAGATTAAAGACTTTGTTATGTTTCACATGATTTGTTTTTTGATGTTATTGTTATGTATGTTGATAAACTTTTGCTGAATTACAATGTATTGCTAGTTTATGTTAACATGTTTTTTCTCATCATCCCTTCATTTTACAAGTTTGTCTTAATTTTTCAGGAACGGTTAGTTCTCAATTTCTCTCAATCTATTTTAATTAATTGATGTTTTTGTTTATATATGTTGTTAGTGAGTTTCTTATATCATATGTGATTGCTTTTTTCACTAACCCCTCATGTAACTTGCATTCATTTAAATAGATTTTTGAGATAATAATCAGAAATATTAAATTATTCTTGAAAAACAACTTACACGATCCAATATTTTTTGAATTGCATGAATCTTGTAATTCATTATTTTCTCATTAGTCCATAGAATTTGATTCAATGCTACAAATTATTCACAACAACGATGAAAAATGGATGTCAGTTTGAGTCTTTCACACAAATTTTAATTTTGGAAAAATAAACTAGAAAAAAAAGAGGAAATCAAATTTTGCGTCAAATACTTAGAAGACATCAATTCATTATTATTACTTTGAAGAATTTAAGATAGAATCAAATTATATGGGTTAATGAGGAAATCATGAATTAGAAGATGCATGCAATTCAAAAAAAAATTGGCCATTTGAGTTGTTTTTCAAGAATAATTTAATATTTGAATGGTTGTATATGGTTAATGAGGGGAAGGAAAAAAAAAAGAAATCCCATATTATATGATAAACTTTTAAACATACCACCACGGTTGGAACAAATATTCATGGTAAAATGTTAATGCAAGAATGACGTTGCTGAGATTCGAACTTAGGACATTTAGATTATTTCACAACGGTTGCTTTCTTTAATTGTTGTTATAAGTAGTGCACTATCTAACATACCACCAATGTCACTTGTTGTGAAAACCAGCTTACATACAATTACACACTACCTAACAACGAACGTGAAACTGTTATTATATTTGTTTTACAACCGTCATTATATGTGTTTTCCGTAGTAGTGATATAAGTTGTTGTTTTTAAGTTGAGTTTATTAAATTTATATGTTGTAGTTTAATTGTTGTTATTGTGTTTGAGTTTGATATTGATATTGATATTGAGATTATGTTTTTTTATGACTCTTTGTGCAACTCTCATCTTGTTCCATCGAGTTGAGTTAATTATATCTATTGTCGATGGTTTATTTCACTAACCCCTCTTTGAACATATAACCTATTAAATTGATTTTGGAAATACTCTATAAAAAATTATGTTGTATTGGAAACATATCTTACATTGATTAATCTTTTTCTAGTATTTTGTAACTCATTATTTATCTCATGCTCTTTTATGGTTTAAATCTCTCAATACTTCTAGTTTTTGTTCGACTTTCTTTCATATTTGTTTATTTTTCAAAGCATCAAATTTTATATTTTCAAGAATGAATTAGTAGAAAAGTAAGTGTTAAACAAAGAATTTGAAACATTGATGAGATTTAACCATGAAAGAACGTGATATGAGTGATCACTTATAGGATGCTTCAAAATCATTAATCAATGTAAGTCGTTCTTCAAATATAACACAATTGTTCATATAATTATTTTCCTAACCAATTTGGAGAAATTATATGTTCAGGATAGGGTTCAGTGAAATTAGCAATTCACATTAGATTTAATAAACTCAAAAATAATTTACTTATGAGAAAACCGAGGTGAAAAAGTGGTATACCTGTCGATGAAATGCCAAAATCGAGGGGACACGTGTTTTTTCCATTTTAGAATTCCAAAAAGGTATCCATGGGGATCGAACCTATGACCTTTACACAATACTAGTCGATTTTTTTTTAAAACCGAGAGTTAAAATATGCACTTTTCAAAACGCACATTGTTACCTCGTTGGTGAAAGCGAAGTAAGATCTCTTTTTCAATTGAGGTAAAAGGTTTTTTTGTTGTAGTGGTGCGGTTTTGTTCTAGCTTAGGTTTGAGATTAATCCGCTATAAAATCTCATAGGTTATTGATCAGTTCGGTATTCACAGGAAAAAAAAATGGATTAATTGTGGCGTTTAATGAAGTCTTGTTGTGTCAGGTGTCAATAAGCTATAAATTTTGATGTGGTTAGGAATAAAACGACGGGTTATCTTAAACCACCACACAAAACGCCATAATATACTTCGTTGAAAAGGAGGGTTTTTCTGCCTTTAATTGTGACGGTTTTGAACCGCCTTGATTTACAATTTTCTTACAAAAATGAAATATTGTGGGAGTCGTAACCCCCCAATTTACATAAATTTGACACAAAAAAAACAAAATAAATAAATGGCAATCATTCTAATTTTTTATTCAACAAACACTATTTATTGACACACAGGAAAAAAAACAAAATCTATCAATCAAAAAAACTACATCAATACTTTTTATTAGAATACTAATATCTAACTTGTTATAATTTTAGTGTTTGCACAACACTTGTAACATCAAAATGAAAAATAAGAGATCAATAAGAAAGGCTATGAGATGCTGCATTAGAAAGACTTTGTTACCATGATCTGTGCAATATAAACGTGATACAAACACAATGTTCTGCTAGTTTTAAGAAGCTGCGTAAGAAAGGCTTTGCTATCATGATCTCATGTTCTTTATAAAAATTTCGTAGTTTTTTTATTTCATAAGAAAGGCTAGCCACATAAGAATGCAAAGATCTCAATTACTCCACCATCAGGGCCTCACTTGCATAAATATATGGCAATTGATCCATACTTCCTGCAGCGATGCAAAGCAATGCATCAATACAACACGATAATTAAGAAACACCAACAATAACGATGATAAGGGTAAATTTTTTGACATAAAGGTAGCTGACTAGTAGAAAAGTAGAGTACAAATAACACATGTACTCCTATTGTCTTCCACAGTCACATATGATAGGTTCTAAATTTCTGATTCTTGTTTTCCTCCCATAATTTATGCAAACATCAGTTATCAAACACTGCAACATCTTCACAAACGTAAAAAGACAGAAATATTAACTCATCCAAACCACAATCAAGTCAGTTATTATATTCCTGATCAACAAATTCATCTTCAAATTAGACATTACTAGTTAAAAAATTTATAACATGAGTTGTGCAGTATAAACGTAAATCCATCCTTATATTCCTATCAAATATAATTTGAAATAATATCTACTTGTAAGCCAAAGAAAATATGAATATGTGATTAAAAGAGGTGTTGAGAATGTCTTCTATCTTTCCCTATTCAAAATGTAAATACATCTAGTCAGATAGATTGCTTAGGTCAAAAATTAAGAGATTAAAATTAGTTTCTATGCATGCATTGAAAGAGATGATTCTCTAAAACTTCATTAAAAGTGTAATAAAACAAAAGTAATTTATACACTATGCAAAAAATGAGTTTAGGCAGCACCCGTTTTACCAGCGCTTATTTATAAATGGCACTGCTAAAAAATACGAGAGTACATTAGACAGCATTTTTGGAAATAAGCGCTGGCTAACGTATCCATATTAGACAGCGCTTTGAAAATAAGTGTTGACTAACGTATCCATATTAGGCAGCGCTTTATTATATAAGCGTTGTTGTAGGATTAAAAAAAAGCAACTTTTAAATATCATATATTAGAAAATGCTTTTATAATAGACAACGCGCATAATAAAAAAGTGTTGTTTTAAGTTATAGATGAATTTGGGTTTATGCGCGTTGTCTCTTTCAACTCTTTTATTTCTCTTAATTTTCATCTCATTTTTCTATTCTCTTTAGGGTTCGTTATATCTTCTCTTTCATTTTTTTTGGGTTTATGTTTCTTTTCTTTATTTTTTATGGTTTATGATTTTTTTTTATGGTTTGAATATATGAAACCATTACTGTTATAATATATTTATTGAATTTCTTTTAGATATTGAATCTTTCATTTGTTTATATGTATGTTTTAGATGCAGGTTTTATAACAGATGCGTAATGTGGTGTAATGGTTAATGATCTAAATTAGTAAGAAAAGTCCATTATATTTGTGGTTCAAGTTTAGTTTTTTAGATTCAGTTGTAATGGTCATGTGTGCTAATCCTTGTGCCAACAAAGTTTAGTATTTTGAGGTTCACTCATATTTTAAGATCCAGTTCATTAAGTTTACAAATTTTGGTCTTTTGGAAGATTGTCTTGTATTGTTATACATAAAAGATTGAGGCTTTGGTTAAAGGAACTATCACTATTTCAAAAGTCACGGCTCTATAATGACAATTCTTTGGATGTGGTGTAAACCAAGTAGATGATAGTAACTACTCCACAATAACAAAAAAGCTTCTCTTTTTCTCTCTAAAGTCTCAACTAAACTTCATGAGCTGTAAAGGATACCCTCAGTATAACTAAATTTACTCCATCACTCATAACAACAACCATCATACATTCTGCAAGGTATGAACTGCTTCTATATTCTTCTTTCTATTAATCAATTTGTAGGACTTCAATAACTAGTATACCAATCAGAAAATACTTACAACTCAAATTCTTAATAGTAAATTAAACATATCTATATCATGTTAATGTACAAACCTATTATTTGACACTACGCCAAAAACTGGAATAGACAGCGCACCTTAGAGGGCGCTTTATTATAAAAGCGCACTCTAAAGTGAAGAGAAAAAATAAGAAGCGAACAACTGGAATAGACAGCGCACTTTAGAGGGCGCTTTTGTAACAAAGCGCCCTCTAAAGTGAAGCGAAAAAATAATGAGGAAATGGAGGGACACCAATAGAGGGCGCTTTTATGAAAGCGCCCTCTAAGGGTATCCTTAGAGGGCGCTTTTAAAAAAGCGCTCTCTAAGTCCATGTACATTTCCAGTTTATAAGGCGCTTTTGGAAAGCCTTAGAGAACGCTTTTAGAAGCGCCCTCTTAGGCCCCCTTTAGAGGGCGCTTCCCCTTTAGTAAACATTAAAATTATAACATATACTGCATGTCTCTTTATTTTCCCTCGCTATATGCTATTTCGTTTACGTAACTGGGTTTTCTCTCTACTGCGATTACTCTCTACTGCGATTATTCTCGTCCTCCGTTCGTTCTCCCTCCCTCACCGTCGTCGTCGCCGTCGCCTTTTTCTGCTGCTGCGTTCACGTTCACTGAGTTATCTGCGTCCACCGTCGCTGTTCACTTTCTTCTCCATCGTTACCGTCACCTTGAAGGTATTTCTCTCAATAGTTTGTATTTTCAGGTGTTTGATTAGGGCATTTTCTAAACTGAGTTTTACATTTTGTGCATTATGTTGATTAATGTTGTTTAGGGCAAACGAGCACTATATGGTGTTCATGAGCACCTTGTTGAAAATCATTTTTTGTTATTTTTTTGTGTATGGTTTTGATCACTGAATGTTGTATGTTGTATGGTTATGTAAGGTTTTTTATTTCTGATTGAAAACTGATGTCATTTGGAGTGTGTTTGAGCTTGTGCTTGGAAGTTTGATGATTATGGATGCAAGTTTGTTCATGTTCCAAACACCATAAGTTTGCATTGGTCTTTTGTATGCAGTAGGTGTGTGTGAGTTTGTATTCAATAATGATGAAAAAAAGAGAGAGTTTAGATTGTTGTAACATGAGAGAAATGGAAGGTATATGAATGTGTTTTTTGTGTAGCTTCACGAATATGGTCATTGTCTTACTTGGGTCTTATTGAATCATTTCTATATCACAGATAAAATGACTAGTAACCAAGACGATACCCATGACGCGAGTGGATCACGTAACAATGTTGAAAATGAAATCAAACGAGGATTGACTGTTATGAAGTCAATCATTCGTGCAAGAGACAAGGGTGAAAAATTCGAAGTACATTGGAGTGCTGAAGACCAACTAATTGAACCTAACGGTTCAATGTTGGCAAGTTACATTTGTTTCCTTGTTCGACAACATATTCCGATTACATGTGATAATTGGAGAAGTCCGGAATTGAAGGTTGGCAAAGAAAAAATATGGTCCGAGATACAGGTACTTACCATATATTGTTATATGTTTTTTTTGTTGACTATTTGTTGACCATATATTGTTATAATATTACTTATAATAACACACTCCATGTGTATGTTTTTTAGAGATCCTTTCACATCGATGAAAGCCGGCAAAACTATTGTATTCAATTGGCCGGAAAAAGACTCCGAGGATTTCGATCCTTTTTGTCCAACAAATTTCTCAAGGATGAGGAAGGAAAATTTGTTGAAGCAGAATGGCCAATGAAGTATGCGGAGATTATTTCAGCCGAAGAATGAGATAACTTTGTCGCCAAACGAAGAAACGAAAAATTCCATGTAATGTCTATTAATTATGGTATTATACAATTGTTAAGTTACTTGGTTCTGATATGCCTTAAACTTTTTTATCCAGGAAGTAAGCGACAAAAATCGGAAAAGGGCATCAAAACCCGCGTATCCGTACAAAAAAGGGCGTACGGGATATGCACGGTTACAACAAAGAATTGTGAGTATATTCAAATGCTATGAGCTTATACATTGTCACAATATGTTATAATTGATGATCTTATAATCTGATTCAATGTGTAGCTAGCCGAGGAGAAAAGTGACGCAACATCTCTTCCGGAGCACGTATTGTGGAAGGCTGCTCGGGTTGGGAAGGATGGGGCTGTCGTTGAAGCGGTTCAAAATGTTTATGACGAATGTGTAAGTATATATAACATTATTTCTTTAATTATATCGAAAATTTTGTTAGACATATAATTCATTTTTAATCTCCTCTAATAATATTTCAGGAGACTTTATCCCAAACCTTACCTTCAACCGAGGTCCAGGATTGCAGGAGCCTACTTAGTCGAGTACTAAATATTCCTGAGTATTCCGGTCGTGTGAGGGGTAAGGGTTTTGGTGTAACTCCGTCGTCATTTTATAAAAAACCAAAAACAAAAAATCCTACCAACAAAGAGGTGATGGAGACCTTGGCGGAGTTAAGGGCACAAGTACTCAAACTGCAAAAGGAGAATGCAAGGTATAGAGAGGAAATGTGCGGTTCCGAGGCAAAAGATACTAGTGACCGAGCTAGTATCAATTGTCAACCGAAATTTCCCGAGGTAATTATATATGTTATTATGAAATTAAAATAGCACTTGTTAGACGGTGTGGCTAGTGATCGAGAGGGGGGGTGAATAGATCACCTCTTTAAAATTAACGGATTTAACGTTTTATCAGAGTTTTCAAAAATGGCGGAAAAATCGGTCCCGAATCGACTTCCGTCTATTCTGAACCGCTACTAGAAAGCCGGACACGCAAGTGCAGTTGCTGGATTTTAATGAGAATGACAGAAATAATACACACAGAATTCTAACAAATTGAATGCGCTTATCCTTAAATTCTATTTCCAATGAACACAATCTAGTTAACCGTTTTGTCAAACAGTTGGTGTGTATGTGATTGATGATAAACAGCAATGGTGTATGACTAAAGGTTTTATTATCACTGCTGTCCAGAAAAATGATCAATCACCACACACTAACAGAAATTGCAAAACAGTTTTGAAACGTAAAGAAGATTAAGGTAAGAATACGATACGCAGAGATTTGGTAAGGAAGTTCCCCACGTCGTCCTCGCGTGTGGGTACGTCTCCCTCTCAATTTCAAATGAAATTGAGAACTTTGATTATCAATTATTGCCGAATCCGTTGATACAAGGTTTTGATACAAAGACAGAATTCTACAATCTAAGAACCTCTTCTTGTATAAACCTTCACTTGATCTGAGCTCGATCAAGATTTTCCTGCACAAAGTTGCAAACAATTCACCGGTTCCACGACCTGCTTGCGAAATCCCCCGATCTCCAAACGCAACGCTGCGGCTGAATATGTTCTGCAAATGTGACTCCCAAACCCTCAAGAACACTCCAGTTCTTGAAGGACAAACCAGTAGGTTTTTCCTAGAAACCCCCTTCAATCTTCGACTCAGCTAGATCCTCGATCGTTCCACTGCAAACCACAGCTAGATCCTTGATCGTACCACTGAACGTTATCTCGATGCTTCTTTAATCCAAAGAACAAGAATTGTTATGTGTAAATGTTCTTGAAGAAAAGTGATTGAGAAGATGAAGAAGATGAAGTCTCTTTCAGGTTTCTATGTGCTCACAAAACAATTGCTCCAACACTGCTTTTGATCTGTGTTCAATTGTTTTTCCCTCAATGAATTCGTTCCCATCATCTGCTGTTGAGACCTGTTCTTATATGTGCTGCAAAACAGTTGCTGTTATGACTTAAAACAACTTTGTGTATTGATGCATAGGAGTGTGTATCGATACATACTGTAAGTTGTGTGAATATTTGGTGAAATTAATTACTCATGTATCGATGCATAAATCGTGTGTATCGATGCATGTGATTTTTACACTGATATGTATCGATGCTTAATGCTTATGTATTGATGCACAGGCTGTCTCAGGTGGTCATGTATTGATGCCTATTGCGCATGTATTGATGCACAGGCTGTCTCAAGTGGTCATGTATCAATGCAGAATTCGTGTGTATCGATGCATAGAGTTTTTGCCCTTCCATGTATTGATGCATGGCTCGTATGCATCGATGCATACTGAACATAAATTATTTTGTGATTAATCACATGCTACATGTATCGATGCAGAGGCTCATGTGTTGATACATACTGATATAAAATGCATTTGAATTGTTATTTGAAGGGAATTTTCAATGTAGATTTGTATGTATGTTTATGCAACAATAAAGTGGGATGATGGACAAAATAAGAACACAAATATATCATGTAATGCAATGCACAATCAATTTGGATGATGATCACACAATTTGCTATCATTAAAAATTAATTCAAGTTAAAGAATTCTTTCACAAACTCCCCCTTTTTGATGATGGCAAATTCTTGGCAAGATGTGTGATACTCCCCCTGAGTTTGTGCATATCTGCGTTTTCTCCCCCTTTGTCAACATCAAAAAGAGGAAGAAACATAGTCATCAAGCAGAAAGTGTAGCAGGGCATGGCAAAATTTGATAATAGGCTATCAATCACAAAGAAAGAAGCTGCAAGTTAAAGAATCATTCACAAAGAATCATTCAAAAAGTAAGGGCAATAACAAATAGAGGTAAACAGAATTTGAAAAGCATTTTAAGTGTGCGAACGAGTTTAAGAGTTACATAAGCTAAACCATATATTGTGCAACAAAATAAAACATGAGCAATATGAAATGAAATGCAGTGAGATGGAAGGGTGGTTGGTTAATTTGGATTGTTGCCACCACAGGACTCCTCATCATGTCTGTCAGGATCTCGGTAGCTTGGCGGAGGCGGAGGAGGAGGCATTGTGTCTGGATTTTGGCCCATGAAGGAGTATCGCCTAAATCGATTCTGAACTTCAATGCTTCTAAAGCTGTCCATAATCCCAGGATTTTCACGGCAATCATCCATAAAGCCGGACATTTCGTTGTAGAAAACCTGATGCCATTTAACCAAGTCTTGGTGCCAAGCGTGTTGATTGTGATACATCCGTGTGTGCTCATCATGCCAGTCCCGATGCTCGTTGTGCCATTCAGTTTGTTGAACATGCCAGTACCGTGCTTCTTCATGGCGTTCTTTGTTGACGATTTCCATCTGTTGAAGCATGTGAGTGATGTCCGCATTTGGTGTTGAGGCTGAAGTACCACCGGCGAATGGAGGGGCTGCAGGTTCAGGTACGTAGTTGGTGGGAGACCACCTTCGTGGTACCCACTCACCCCAACCAGTATTGGCCTCAGGTTGAGGCACTTCTGTTTCAGGCGCATCCTGCATTTCTTCATCAGGCTGTTCTTCAGCAACATGGATGCGTTCCGAAGGCACATCAAAGTTGTAAATTCTGGTTTTGGATTTTCTTTCGAAGAAATAGAAGCATTTGCGGTCTTTGTCCCACCTATATCCCATATGCGATAGAGTGGCAGAATCAAACTCTTGAGCTGCCGACGGAGATAGGAGGGGCACAATGGGTATTGCAACTTTCCAATACTTAAGAATTTTCATTATCTGAGATGCATAACCTAGAGCCACATTCTTGGAGGTGTCTCGCACAAAAAATAGACGTTTAACAAAGTAGTTCGCCCAATTTAGGAGAACCTTATTTTGCAGAATGTAGAGAAGATGTATGCTGGGCCTGTCCAACCGAGAGTGTCCGCTGTTTGTTGGACGCAGAATATGTGTGATAAGCCAGTGAAGAATACGCGGAGTTTGCTTGATCATACCTGACGTGACGTGTTCGTCCTCACTCAACGGTCTATCAATCTTTAGGATAGAAGTTGTAAAGTCCTTCAGGTCGAATTCAGGATCAAAGTGCAGGTCATGCCAGCACTTGAAAACCATCGACGGAGGCGGCATTTGAAATACCGTTTCCCAATCAAAAGCTTCAAAGGTATATGTTCTGACTCCGATAGAACACCGGAACATATAGCCTCTACCAGTTTGTAAACCAGCATAAAAGGCCCGGATGAAATCCTCATGATAGTCATCTTTTGTAGATAGAAAGGACCCAAGTCTTTGTGCATGTAGCAGTTCAACTACTTCATTTAGGTGCAGATGAACAGCATCTGTTTTATCAAAGATATGAGGTTTCATTACCAACCTGGCCTTGAAGGATTCCTCAAATTCAGCAGTGATGGCAGGATGAAGAATGTCTAAGGCGTTTAAAGGAACATCTGGTGGTTGCTGAGAAGTACCGGCTGCTTCCTTTCCCTTTCCTTTTCCTTTGGCTCTGGCTGGAATAGTGCGTGGAGGCATGGTGATGTGAGATTTAGGGTTTTACCAAGTTTGTGAGAGAGAGTGAGGATGAGGAGGATTAGGGTTAGCCACTGGTTTTGGGTTTTTGAGGGCAGATGAGATGAAGTAATGAGATAGGAAGTGATATGATTGGCTGATGTGTCGATGCATGAGAGAGAAAGAAATGCATTTAATTCAGATAGCATCAGTATGTATCGATGCAGATAGTCATGCGTCGATGCCTAGTATTCAAAATTGTCATGTGTATCGATACATACGATGGATGCGTCGATGCCAAGTGTTTACAATTGCCCTGTGTGTCGATACATGCGATGGATGCATCGATACATCCTGAAGCAGTTTTTAAAAAATTGAATTTTTGAATATATGGATCGATGCAGGCTTCGTTTGTGTCGATGCATACTGATGCTGAACCAGTTTTTAATGAATTTTAATGCAGTATGTGTAACACCCTTCTAAAATACCCCAATTATTTATTTAAAATAATAAAAATATCAATCAGAGTAATTATGCCCCGAAGAGTGTCACACAATCATTTCATAAACAATCATCAAAATATCCTGTCATGCTCATTTATTTAATCAAAATAAGACACTTTGCATAATTCGCAGCGGATACAAAATAACAACATTCAAATCATGTACTACATTACATGTAAAGTTGTTCAACAACCAAAAGAAAACATAGTAAAACATCCCATCCCGATGTTACATCTACCAGAGCATGACCCACTAAGGACTACACTAGACTCCCAGGACTAGCTCCTATTCAATCACTGCTCGTTACCTGAAAACATAGTTGTAAGGGTGAGTTCCTCAATCGATATAATAAGCATTATAAAATATCATGTAATGCTAAGTAATATAACACATATCATCACCCTAATCAGATTACACATATTCATGCAACGGCAATATCAACTCATAATCATCACCATCATCATACTCAAACTCAAAACAATCATAAAATACACGTATAATATTGGAATGCATCCATTCATATTATACGCCATACATACATATATGATGCAATGAGACTCCATGCATGCGGTACCGACTACTCGTGAACATATAGTTCAACCTCACCGACCAAATCCAGGTACGGCTACCAAGCTCACTAGTCCCACTCATTTGAGACCTAGTGACTCACATCACTAATTCCTCACCATGGGAATTAGCTACCACCCCAAGGGCCATGCTATGCACGCTAAATCACCTAGCATGCAACATCTACAACAGTCCAAAACGACTAACATCACTAATTCCTCACCATGGGAATTAGCTACCACCATAAAGGCCACATAATGCATGTTAATCACCTAGCAATGCAACATCACAAAAATAAGCCACAATGGACATATGCTCACACTCTAAGCCATAAAACAGTCCATTCACCAACACAGGCATAATATATACATTCACAACATTATGCATACCATTACACATTATCAACACATTTTATCACAAAAGCATATTACATCATGCCAAAACAACAATCACAGTATTAGCACACTCTACTAATACCTATACTACTCAAAACAACGGGAAATGATCCCTACTACATCATACATCAGCTAAGTTACATCACTCAGCCTAACAACCAAAAACTGCACAACAACAGCTCAGAAAAACCACAAGTCTGCCCATACGCGTATTGCCTAGTCCCATACGCGTATGGTGCATTCCTCAGCCAAACCCATACGCGTAACACCATGCCATACGCGTATGCTACGCGTACCACATCCCCATACGCGTACCAACAGAGACCAAAACACGTTCAAAACATCATCTTCCTCATCCATACGCGTACTGCCTAGTGCCATACGCGTACCAGGCCATCTCATACGTGTATTGCCTAGTGCCATACGCGTATGACCAGAAACCAGAATTCCCAGATCTGCAATGGCTTTCTCTGCTACGAAATCTATCCAATTCAACCTTCTACAGTCCAATTTTACACAATAATCGTTCATATCATCTACTACGAATTATAACCTATTCGATTTCACAAATCCTAACACTATTGCATCTAATTCCTACGAATTCCTCTCAATTATAACCCAATTTCGTTCATCCACATTTCACAATTTTCATCATAATCATCCAATTCAGAGATCAATCAATGGTTTATCACTACCCATGACATATTATCCCATAATACCCATTAAACGATGATAAACCCCCCTTACCTGAGTTAATCCGGCAATCTCTGAGCTTCAAGCTTTTCCTTCCTTCAACCCTCGTTCTCTGGCTCTTTACCCTTTTCCCTTTTCCACTTTTCTGTCTCTTTTTCCTTTTCACGTGAAAAATAACTCTTTTTACCAAATGGGACTTTTTTCTAACTTCCAACTTTTATTCCAATAATAATAATAAAAATAATCCAATAATTATTATTCCAATAATAATCCAATTATTATTTAATTAAATTAATAATTATACTATTAACTTAATTTAAATAATTACTTTATTTTATTGGGGTGTTACAGTATGTATATGCATTATGCACTGTCATGATGATTATGCTCAACAGAGATTCAGAAGTCAAATTTTAGTGTGCACACAATATGGACAGGAGTATAAGTAGTCAAATTTTGTATCAACTATAGTAAGAACATTTGATGCAACATACACAATCACTTAGCAATAGGAAAATTGTAGAAAGGATTGATATTACCTCTGTTGGAGAACTCTTGTGATGTATAATTGACATCTAAAACAGCTCTTATCAACCATGGTGAGGCATAATATAATTAAGAGATAACATGCTTATGACATCAATTGAGAAAGATCTAAGATTCCCAATTCGCGACGAATGTTGAAGAAAGGTTCCGTTGCCAATGGTTTAGTGAAAATATCAGCGAGCTGATTTTTGGAATCAACGTGCTCAAAGACAACGTCTTCTTTTTCAACATGATCACGAAGGAAATGATGTCTAATCTCTATGTGTTTAGTGCGTGAGTGTAAAACAGGGTTTTTAGTAAGGTTTATGGCACTAGTGTTGTCACATTTGATAGGAATACGTTTGAGTTGAATGTTGAAGTCTTGTAGTTGCTGCTTCAGCCATAAAATCTGAGCGCAACAACTACCGGCTGCAACGTATTCTGCCTCTGCAGTTGACAAAGCCACAGAAACCTGCTTTTTGCTATGCCAACTGACCAAGGAGTTTGAAAACAGATGACATGTGCCACTTGTGCTTTTCCTATCTGATTTGCAGCCAGCAAAATCAGAATCGGAGTACCCTACTAAGCTACAATCACTTCCTTTGGAATACCAAAGCCCATATTTAGGTGTTCCGTGAAGGTATCTAAATATGCGCTTTACCGCTTTAAGGTGCGATTCCTTAGGATTTGATTGATAGCGTGCACACATACAAACACTAAACATGATGTCAGGCCTAGAAGCAGAAAGATACAAGAGAGATCCGATCATACCTCTGAACCTTTTGACATCTACACACTTACCATGCTCATCCTTGTCTAGATTTCCGTTGGTAGGCATTGGGGTGTCAATCGATTTTGAGTCATTCATTCCAAAGTGCTTGAGTAGTTCTCTGCAGTATTTTGTTTGACATACTGCTGTACCCTCATCAAGTTGCTTTATTTGCAGTCCTAGGAAGTAGTTCAGCTCCCCCATTAGACTCATCTCAAATTCACCCTGCATAACCTTAGAAAATTCTTCGACCAAGTGTATGTTAGTTGAACCAAATATGATATCGTCGACATAAACTTGAACAAAAAGAATGTGCTTCCCTTTGTGTTTAATAAAGAGAGTATTGTCCACTTTACCTCTTGAATATCCATGATCAATTAGAAATTTGCTAAGCCTTTCATACCAAACCCGAGGGGCTTGTTTAAGACCATACAAAGCTCTTTTTAATTTGTAAACATGATCTGGATTTTCAGCATTTTCAAAACCGGGAGGTTGTGAAACATATACTTCTTCATTTATGACACCATTTAGAAAGGCACTCTTTACGTCCATTTGGTAAAGCTTAAAATCCTTAGAACACGCATAGGCAAGCAAAAGACGTATAGCTTCGAGGCGAGCAACTGGAGCATAAGTTTCCTCATAGTCTATGCCCTCCTCTTGGTTATATCCTTGTGCTACTAAGCGTGCCTTGTTCCTAGTAATCACTCCGTTTTCATCAAGTTTGTTTCTAAAAACCCACTTAGTGCCTATGATATGATGATCTCGCGGACGAGGGACAAGTTCCCAAACGTCATTTCTTTTAAATTGATTAAGCTCTTCTTGCATGGCCATTAGCCAAAATTCATCAATCAAGGCCTCTTTGGCATTTTTAGGTTCTACTTGTGAAACAAACGCGAAGTGAGAACAAAAGTTACTTATCTTAGACCGGGTCATTACTCCCTTTGAAATGTCTCCCAAAATGTTGTCAATGGGATGGTCTTTTGAGGATCTCCAAGCTGTTGGAAGATCATTCACTTCAGCTGTCTTTTCTTCCTCAATTTCTTCATGACTTGTATCTTCCTCCTTCTCATGGGCAGCTGTTTTGGACTGATCAGTTTCCTCAACAGCTTCCTTGAGTATGTCTTCTGTAGATACACCTGCGTCATCAAAAGAAATACCTTTTCCGACATTTTTCGGATAAGACTCATTAAAAGAAACATGAACCGACTCTTCAACAGTAAGTAAACGCTTATTATACACTCTATATGCTTTACTTGACATTGAGTAACCAAGAAAAATACCTTCATCCGCTTTTGCATCAAACTTCCCAATGTTTTCCTTACCGTTATTCAGAACAAAACATTTACAACCGAATACGTGAAGATGTGACAAGTTTGGTTTTCTTCCTTTCAAAAGTTCATAAGGAGTTTTGTTTAAAATAGGGCGAATTGAGATTCTGTTTAGAACATAACAGGCTGTGCTAACAGCATCGGCCCAAAAGTATTTTGGTAATCCACCCTCATTAAGCATTGTTCTTGCCAACTCCTCTAAAACACGATTTTTACGCTCCACAACACCATTTTGTTGTGGAGTGCGAGGAGCTGAAAAGTTATGCTCAATGCCATACTTGTCACAAAACTTCTCAAAGTGGTAATTTTGAAACTCACCACCATGATCACTACGAATTGTAACTATTTTGGAATTCATTTTGTTTTGGGACAGATTTGCAAAATTCTTAAAAGCAGAAAAAGTTTCATCTTTGCTATGAAGGAATATAGTCCAAGTGAATCTAGAGTAGTCATCAACTATTACAAAGCCATAGTAATTTCCACCTAGGCTCTTTGTCCTAGAAGGTCCAAAGAGGTCCATATGGAGAAGCTCAAGGGGTCGTGAAGTTGAAATTACATTTTTAGATTTAAAAGACACCGTTGTTTGCTTTCCCATTTGGCACGCGTCACATAGGTGGTCTTTTGAAAATTTTATTTTTGGTAGACCGACTACTAGATCCTTAGATACAACCTTGTTTAGCAAATCGAAGTTAACGTGAGCTAAACGTCTATGCCAAAGCCAAGAATCATCATTCAAGGTGACTAGACATTTAGTATTTGTTAACGGTACATCAAACAAGTCAAGCATATAGATATTGTTTACTCTTACACCCTTAAACACAATGTTTTGTTCAGCATGTTCAATTATGCAGCAAGTTTTTGTAAACGAAACTTTATAGCCCATGTCGCATAGTTGACTTATGCTTATCAAATTGTGTTTAAGTCCCTCAACTAAATGGACATTTGAAATAGTAGTGGTGGAGGGATTACCTACACTACCTTTGCCGAGTATAGCTCCTTTGTTGTTGTCTCCATAAGTAACATATCCCTTTTTCTTCGCCTTGAAGTCTATAAAAAGCGATATGTCACCGGTCATGTGCCTTGAGCAGCCGCTGTCAAGAAACCACCTTCTATCTACGGAGGCAAGGCACTCATCCTACAACATCAAAAGAGAGAAGTTGGTCCCCAATTTTCATTGGGTCCAAAAGGGTAAGTGTTAACATGGTTGCCTTTTGGCTTCCATTGATAAATACCTTTAGGGACTAGAAATCTCCTAAATTTGCATTTCTCAATGGTATGGCCAGCATGACAACAATAATGACATGAACCATGATGATGTGTTTGTTGTTTCTTGTTCATTGAATCCTTTAGAATAAAAGAGTATTTTGCATATGGAGGATTCAATGACTTCTTAAACAACTTGGGGTCAACGGCATAAGTAATTTTAGGTTGTAGCGCTTTCTCTAATTTGACTTTAAGAGTGTTTACCTCTTTTTGCCAAACATAACAAGCGTCACAATACCTAACTCTACTACATCCGTCAATGTCAATAGTTTTTGAATTTTCTGCAATACTACTTTTCAATGCTTCTAAATCAATTTCAGCTTTGTTTACTTTTCCTTCCAAAAAAGAGAAGATATGTTTGTCGGAAGCTAGTCGTTTAAAAGCATCTACAGCTTCGTTATGCAGTTTTTCAAAAGCTATTTTTAATTCCGAAAAAGACATAGAGGAGAAATTATTGTAATAGGCTTGTTTTACCTTTTTGTCATTGTTTTTCTTCTTGTGGTAGGACAGATTTTTAGTGTGAGCCATAAGGCACAGATTTGCAGCTTCATCACCATCACTTGAGCTTTGTGTGCTTGATGAATCACTATCACTTTCCCATGCAATATACGCTCTTCTTTGTTTGCTGTACCCTTTTGGTGAATCTTTTCTTTGGTCCTTATACTTCATAGGGCAGTCCGTTTTAAAGTGTCCGGATTTACCACAATTAAAGCATGATCCTCTTCCTCTACTCTTCTTGTTCTCTTCTTGTTTCGAATTTATAGATTGTCTTCGAAATTTCATGAGATTTTTGTCGGAATGTTTGACTCCATTCTTTCGAATGAATCTATTGTATCTTCTTACAAACAGTCCCATTTCCTCATCATCCGAGTCTTTGTCACTACTTGAATCATTGTCGCTTTGCTCTTTTCGTGAGGACTTAGAGCTAGAGGCCACAAGAGCTATTGGCTTCTTCTCTCCCTCTTTGTCTCTTTTCTTCTCCTTTTCCTTCTTACTTTTATTCTCATATTTTTCAAGACTTTCCAAAGCTTGCTGATGTTCTTCCAGCTTTCCAAACAGTGTTGTAATCGTAAGTCTTGTAAGATCGTTGGCTTCCTTGATTGCTGTAACTTTAGGTTGCCACTCCCTGCTAAGACACCTGAGAATTTTATTAGTAGCAATTTCATTGGAAATAGGTTTTCCAAGAGCATTCAATCGGTTAGTTAGATGGGTGAATCTCTTTTGCATGTCGGAGATGGATTCTCCTTGTTTCATGCGAAAGAGCTCAAACTCTTGATTGAGTGTGTTAATGCGGGACTGTTTTACTTCAGTAGTACCCTCATGAGCAACTTCTAAAGCGTCCCACATTTCTTTAGCTGTCGTGCAATGGGATACTCGATAATACTCATCAACACCAAGTGCTGAAATTAACATGTTTCGAGCTCTCCAATCACACGACCACTTTTTCTCATCTTTCTCATTCCAATCATCTTCTGGTTTAGGTACTATGGCGCCAGCCGCATTAGTCATTGTAATTTGAAACGGACCGTTTTCAATGGCAGCCCATACTAACCTATCCACAGAATTTATATGAACTCGCATGCAGTCTTTCCAGTAGCCATAATTTTCACCGTTGAAAATAGGCGCTCTATTATACGCCCCCTTTGGTTCAGAATCCATACTGTTACAGGCAGCCACAGAGCACCAGCGAACCGGCGCTCTGATACCACTTGTTAGACGGTGTGGCTAGTGATCGAGAGGGGGGGTGAATAGATCACCTCTTTAAAATTAACGGATTTAACGTTTTATCAGAGTTTTCAAAAATGGCGGAAAAATCGGTCCCGAATCGACTTCCGTCTATTCTGAACCGCTACTAGAAAGCCGGACACGCAAGTGCAGTTGCTGGATTTTAATGAGAATGACAGAAATAATACACACAGAATTCTAACAAATTGAATGCGCTTATCCTTAAATTCTATTTCCAATGAACACAATCAAGTTAACCGTTTTGTCAAACAGTTGGTGTGTATGTGATTGATGATAAACAACAATGGTGTATGACTAAAGGTTTTATTATCACTGCTGTCCAGAAAAATGATCAATCACCACACACTAACAGAAATTGCAAAACAGTTTTGAAACGTAAAGAAGATTAAGGTAAGAATACGATACGCAGAGATTTGGTAAGGAAGTTCCCCACGTCGTCCTCGCGTGTGGGTACGTCTCCCTCTCAATTTCAAATGAAATTGAGAACTTTGATTATCAATTATTGCCGAATCCGTTGATACAAGGTTTTGATACAAAGACAGAATTCTACAATCTAAGAACCTCTTCTTGTATAAACCTTCACTTGATCTGAGCTCGATCAAGATTTTCCTGCACAAAGTTGCAAACAATTCACCGGTTCCACGACCTGCTTGCGAAATCCCCCGATCTCCAAACGCAACGCTGCGGCTGAATATGTTCTGCAAATGTGACTCCCAAACCCTCAAGAACACTCCAGTTCTTGAAGGACAAACCAGTAGGTTTTTCCTAGAAACCCCCTTCAATCTTCGACTCAGCTAGATCCTCGATCGTTCCACTGCAAACCACAGCTAGATCCTTGATCGTACCACTGAACGTTATCTCGATGCTTCTTTAATCCAAAGAACAAGAATTGTTATGTGTAAATGTTCTTGAAGAAAAGTGATTGAGAAGATGAAGAAGATGAAGTCTCTTTCAGGTTTCTATGTGCTCACAAAACAATTGCTCCAACACTGCTTTTGATCTGTGTTCAATTGTTTTTCCCTCAATGAATTCGTTCCCATCATCTGCTGTTGAGACCTGTTCTTATATGTGCTGCAAAAACAGTTGCTGTTATGACTTAAAACAACTTTGTGTATTGATGCATAGGAGTGTGTATCGATACATACTGTAAGTTGTGTGAATATTTGGTGAAATTAATTACTCATGTATCGATGCATAAATCGTGTGTATCGATGCATGTGATTTTTACACTGATATGTATCGATGCTTAATGCTTATGTATTGATGCACAGGCTGTCTCAGGTGGTCATGTATCGATGCCTATTGCGCATGTATTGATGCACAGGCTGTCTCAAGTGGTCATGTATCAATGCAGAATTCGTGTGTATCGATGCATAGAGTTTTTGCCCTTCCATGTATTGATGCATGGCTCGTATGCATCGATGCATACTGAACAGAAATTATTTTGTGATTAATCACATGCTACATGTATCGATGCAGAGGCTCATGTGTTGATACATACTGATATAAAATGCATTTGAATTGTTATTTGAAGGGAATTTTCAATGTAGATTTGTATGTATGTTTATGCAACAATAAAGTGGGATGATGGACAAAATAAGAACACAAATATATCATGTAATGCAATGCACAATCAATTTGGATGATGATCACACAATTTGCTATCATTAAAAATTAATTCAAGTTAAAGAATTCTTTCACAGCACTTTTTTACTTGACACATATACACGTTAACAATAACATATTTATTATTGGTTTAGGGCATTACACCTTGTCAGTTGTATCTATCGTCACCAACTTATCGCATAGTTGGCAAGGGAAAAGTGCACAACACTTCGGGTGAATTACTTCAGCATAATCCCCTCCTGGTGGGATATATGAAAGTTTCGGTTGACCTTGTATTAGATACGGACGCGCTTCTACCATTACCTGACGTTGTTTCAGAGACAACGTTGATGTGAGATGCAGTCGGATCCTTTGTTGGATGGCCGTCAGATCTAATTTTCCCAGATGCCGAGGTATATATGTTCTAAATGATTATGAATATTTAGTATTCACATTTCAATTCAGCTACAATTATGATATTTAATCAATCCTTATTACATGGTAATGTTAGACTCCTACAAGACCCACACATAAAGCTGGTAAAGGGATTTCAAGACGCATCGAGTCGGTTGCATCTCAAAAAGAGGTACAAAAATATATACCCATTGAATTATATACGCAACGATTTTGTTGCATCACAAAAAGTCATGATTTAATTTATATGAATTTTTAGGTTCCCGGTCGAATGTTGAAAAAAGCTGGTAAGGATATTCCAACGAAGTCCGGGACAAAAACAAATCCTAAATCTCAAAAAGAGGTACAAATATATATACCCATTGAATTATATACACAACGATTCTGTTGCATCACAAAAAGTCATGATTTAATTTATATGAATTTTTAGGTTCCCGGTCGAATGTTGAAAAAAGTTGGTAAGGATATTCCAACGAAGTCCGGGATAAAAACAAATCTTAAATCTCAAAAAGAGGTACAAATATATATACCCATTGAATTATATACACAACGATTCTGTTGCATCACAAAAAGTCATGATTTAATTTATATTTTTAGGTTCCCGGTCAAATGTTGGACAAAGCTAGTAAGGAAATTCCAACGACGTCCGGGACAAAATCTCAAATTATGATGCGTCTTGAGAAAATGGTGGAAGAGTCAGATATTATGCACGGCGCCATCCGTAGTGTATATATGGATGAAGGTGTTTTCGGAATTGCTCATTCCGAATTAATTGCAAAGGAGGACATGCAACAACTTTTTGAACACGAAGAATTGGGCATCGCTGTCATTCATACATACATATGGTACTCCGATCAATCTATTATTTACTTAGTTGAACAATTTATTTACACATTTCAATGAGTAGTCTAATGTTTATTATGTTTCTATTTAAGGTATATGTATGACACATTGATGCGGGGAACTGAATTGTGTAACCGATTCAATTTTATTGCTGCTTCCCGTATCAACACAATGTTTATAACGAAAAATCCAACATCCGTAATGAATGAACTAGTCGATAGATTCATGGTGGCCGGCGATAATACTACACCCAGTTTGTATTTTTTACCGTTTAATTCTGGCAACGGGTTAGATTTTCTTTCTAATAATTTCATTCTAATCTATGTATATCTTTTACGTAGAAAATTTTCATGCATCTAAATTTTTGTTTTATTTTACAGTGGTCACTGGGTATTGGTTGCTATGGATCTTTCGAGACTAATGGTGTATTATCTCGATTCGTTACCGGGTGATTGGAGTAAATATCCAAGTATGAAGAAGACGGTTGACGCGTAAGTGAAATTCCCCTAAATATTCGTGTGTATTTGTATATTTAATTATGTCTGTCAGATTGATCTCAATATACGTTTTTATTTTGTTAGGGCAATACTAAAATTTAGATCGAAAAAGAATTATCGTAATAGGAAGGACATTACCTGGGTCAGAGTTCAGGTATATATTAAGTTTCTTATTTTTGCTTATAATAGTGTTTGTTTTTTTCTTATAATAGTGTTTGTAAGAAATTAACTATATATATATATATATATATATATATATATATATATATATATATATATATATATATATATATATATATATATATATATATATATATATATATTGTTTGTTTGTTTTTCTGTGTAGTGTCCTCAACAAAACAATTCGATCGATTGCGGATTTTTTGTATTGAGATTTATGAGAGATATCATTGCGTTGAATCGTATAGACATCCCAAAAATGGTATGGAATAATAACTTAGGGTTTATTTTAATATTATCGGATATTTCATCTAATTTGTTACTAAATCATGAATATGTTTTATTCTCTTAATTGTAGTACTTTGACGAATACAAATCTTACTCAAGAGCTCATTTGGATGAAATGAAGTATGAATTGTGTCAATTCATTATTGATCATAGAATCATATAGGTTGTAGTTGTTATACATATATGTATGGAATGTTGTTGTACATGCATGAATATCAATATATTAATGTTGTGTATATGGAGGATTAATGTTGTATATAAATGGATTCATGTTGTATATATCAATGGATTAATGGTGTATAACATTGGATTAAAGGATGAAATCAATATGAATTTTACACTTTTGCAGCATGTGAACAGGTTCCCAATTAAATACCCACTGTTTTTCAAACAAATTTTTTTAAAATAACTAACACTTTAGAGGGCGCTTTCTGTAGGAAGCGCCCTCTAAACACTTTACATTGACAACTTTAGAGGGCGCTTTGTCCAGAAAGCGCCCTCTAAGGTGACCCTTTATGGACCACTCCAGAGGGCGCTTTTTTCTGAAAGCGCACTATAATGTGGCCCTTAAAGGGCCACTTTAGAGAGCGTTTTCTCCAGGAAAACAAAGCGCTGTCTTTACCTATGTCAGCGCCACTTTAGAGGGCGCTTAAAAGCGCTATTATAGGCCAAAATAAGCGCCCTCTTTTCCCTTATTTGGCGTAGTGTGAATCATAAAGGAAGATATTTTGTTAATAATAAAAACTGATTCCATTATCGCTGATGCATTTCTTTTTGTGCACTGCAACTGAAAGCACACCTAGGGTCAGTGCTAGTTCCATAATCCGTTGTTTAACATTATTTATGCTTTAACTCACACTTTATAACTGGTTATAGTATATTCTTATCGAAGGGAGATATAAAAAGATGTTATTTAATACCTCGGTTAATGTAAATCGAGAGGTAAAGTTATTTAATAATGGATTCGAACCCCAATATCTATATTTTTATTATTTACAAAGTTGGATGGTGCGCCCAACATAAAATCTCGATTTTGTTTAAAAATTGAAGTAATAGTCTTATATATTATTACGTCGGTTTTATTTAAAAATCGAAGGGTGAATTTTTTTTTTATATTTTCGTTTATACTTGAATTACATAATTAGATGACTGAGTACAGAACCATATTTTACAGATTTTTGAAACAGAAACATTGTACCTGCATTACAGAACCATATCATAGAAGAACAATAGTTTACACCAAATGCAAAGTCAAAATTGGACAAACCTTATAATTTCACAACAAAACTAAATCAAATGATTAACCAACAAAAGCAATCACAAAAATGGAAAGTGATCTTGTAGAAAACCGAGATGAAAGATAAAGTTTCTTAAAAAAAAATAATATATAGTGCGTTCCAGGTCGTTTGACCTCGGTTTTTCAATAACTGAGGTGAAAGCTTCGTCATAAAATGTAGTATTTATAGTAGTGATTTCTAACAGAGATGTATGTAGTTTTATTCTATATATTAATGTATGAGATGTAAGTAATAAATTTTAATATTGTATGATACAAGATTGTATGTTTATGTTCGAAAAATGCAAACATTTTAATAGTGAAATATTACTTGAGCCGAATAAAATTGTTATAAAAAGTATATATCAAACAATGCTTATTATCAGAAAGCACTATCTAATGATGATTTACACCAACGCATTAGAAAGTGTTGCCTAATAATGACTTATACCAGCTGTCATATCCCAAAATTTGCCTGTTAATTTTTATGATAAATTGATTCATGGCATTCATTTCACATTTACATTCATTCATTAGCATACATTCTCATATAAATTATAAATTTTAATTTGTTTATTATGTGATACAAATATAAAAAATAATAATGATTTTGGTTATCTGTATGATATAAATAAATTATATATATATATATATATAAATAAAATAGTTTTAATTTAATGATAAATAAAAATAGATTTGAATTTTAATTGTATAATTAAAATTTTAAATTAATTTTATTTGTTAAAGCTCATTAAATTATAATAACTATTTTTTATAATTTAGTGACTCATGTTCCATTTATTCATTATTTATAAATAGTATTTATTTAGTAATTCACGTTTTTTACTTAATAAAATTTATTCATAAGAGTAATATTTTTTTTAAAAAAGCCAATAAATTATAAAATAATTTTGATTGATATAAGTAAGAATAATTTTGATTTTTTTTAAATGATGAAAGTAAAAATAGAATGAGGTTTAAATTTTAATTCAATTATGTAACTAAAATTTAAATTAATTTTTATTTGTTAAAAGTCATTTAAATTATTCATTATTTATAATAATATTTGTATTTAATAAATATTTATTTATAATAATAGATATTTAAGACCAAATCCAAACCAAAAATATATAAATAATCATAGTATTATTTATCATATGATGGTTTTGTTTTATAAAAAATAATTTTGGCTCTAATTTAATAACAAAAATTTTAATTTTAATTGTGCAATTAAAGCTTTAAACTAATTTTATTTTCGTTTTATTATTAAATTGCATTTTATTATAATTTAGAAAAGTGAAGTTTGAATGAGTATTCCATGCCTCACGTGGAATTTGAACTTTTGAAATACCAGCCCATGCAAAATGTTAGAGCTAACTCTCCTAAATTATAGGGTGAGATCCTAAAGTATAGGAAGGGATCCAAATATTTAGCAAGGTTAAACCCTAATCCACACCATTATAAATATTTCATATGGCTGCAGCAAAAGGGGGAAGACGAAAAAGAGGAGAGATACAGGAGAAGAAGATACACAAGGCAAGGTAGAAGCAAGAAGATTCACGGGCAGGGAAAAGAGAAGCAACCATAAAGCACTCATAGCTTGAATAAAAACAACACACATACAGTGAGCAAGCTAGAAGAATCAAATCCCCAGTAAGTGTTCATTATGGAATTTGCATCCAACATGATTACCTTGCAATACTCCTTAATTCATGCATGAATAATATTGGTTTAATATATATATTGAGATGATGTATTCATGGTTTGGTGGATGTTGATATTGCTTTATTCAAGTATGCATCTGTTCTTGATATGTCATAGCATGTTGGAGAAATTCTGTTTGCATGATTAAAGAATTATATCTGTCATTTAATTATTATTATATGAGTGTTGTTTCTAACATGATTATGTTTATTTCACATGCTGTTATTACATAATAATGATGATGATGATATAAAGGCGATAATATAAATAATTGGTTGTCTTTAACATGTATGTGTAAGGTTTGTTTTATCATTATCACTTGCAGTAAAGAGAACTAATACATGAGTAAAATAATATAAGCTTCTTGATTTGTGCATGGCTATTTTTATTATTGCATGATGATTACATATGATCTTATTTTATGTGTGTGGTTTGATATAAGATGAAGTTACAGGTTTGTTGTATTCACATGAAAGAAACAGTATGAGAAAAAATAAAGTAGTTTGCCGTAAGAGAGAAAGTTGTAACATGCATGGTGGTGTTGTGTCAAAATGGAAAAATCCATGTAGAATTAATATATATTTTAATGAAGGCGAATAAATAACGAATGGACCAACATGGCTCGTTGGTAGGGTCCTGGGTTCGAGCCCCCAGGACCTATTTTTTAGCTTTTCAGTGTTTTACTATGTTTACTCCCTTTCCACTATAATTAATTCACCACTATTTTTCTATTATTAAAATAAAACTCATTAATTAATTTTTTAATTAATATATTATATTAGTTATTTAAACTAGGATATAATTTAATCTAGTTTATTAATTAAATTTTTATATATCACTTAATTAATTAAAATGGGCTATTTTGAATAATAAAAATCTAATTATATTTTTTTTTCTCTTTTCTTTTAAAATTTCTATCAATTTAGTCTAAGTTTTTCCATAAATTCATAAAAAAAAGTTTCTATTATTATAGACTAAAAATATTCTTAATTCATTCTTAAATTTAGTTTATTTATTTCATTTGTCATGAACTTTCTATGTAATAGATTTAATTAGGATTTTTTTTTATTTCTTTCTTTTTAGTTTAATTAGGTTTTATTATTTTGTATGCCCTTTTAATTTTATACTCGTTAATTAAGATTTAGATATTTTATATCCCCTTTTAAATTATGTACCCCCATCCCGAAGCCATGTAATAACGTAGTCTTATTTTTCGCACTTTAATTTTTCCATACTGTGAATATAACTGTCTAGATGTATGCTAATAGGATTGCATGGAAAGATAAATAATCGAACTTAGATAAATTAATTCAAGATAATATATCATTTCCACACTTGCACCTCTAGGGTAACCCTCTCTTTGTTGCCTTACGATATTACGATCATGTCCCGCGAATGTGGGGATACCCTTAGCAAAGACCCTTTCGATTAAATCATCATCATCCCTAAACAGATAAGTCATAGTCCCTTCGATCAAAAGGTCAATGTCCCTACAAGATAAATCATAGTCCCTCGAACAATGCCTTCGAATATATGACCTTGTCCCTCGAACGTTGCCTTCGAATATATGACTTTGTCCCTCGATGACCCTTCTTTGTAGCCTACGATTAAATGATGATCGTCCCTTCGAATGCTAAGGTATCCTTACAAATGTTGCCTTCAATGGCCAATCGACGACCCCACGATGTCCCTTTACATCCAAAGGATAAGACTACTTACTTCTCAATAGTAAGGACAGTTTTACCCTCCTAAGGATAGGAAATACCCATAAAGACCTTGGTTAGGTATAACTCTTAAATGCTTGCTCACAGCTTAAAATACTTTTCACACCTCACACTTTTCAAAACATCTTTTAGAAAATCACCACTTGGTATACATTCGCACCAGAATCATCGCCGAGTTATATTTTTCTAAACATCTTTCAAAATCAAACGAGATAAACACTTTGTATACATTCGTACAAGAATCATTACAAAGTTAAACTCTCCTTTCAAAATATTTTCTAAATACACCACATTTCTCAAACACTTTCTCAAACAAGGAAAACATAAGTGAGTTAAGCAATTAAGAGCCCATGGATAACCATGGATACAAAGGGTGCTAACACCTTCCCTTTGTATAATGTACCTCCCGAACTCAAAATCTAATCAAGGTCTTTCCTGTTCTTTTCCGCCTTTCCTTATTGGATAAAAGAAAAGTCAGTGGCGACTCTTGCTATCCGCAACATTGCTTTTCAAAGCAAAAACACAAAGTTAGTTCACCATATCACACCAGCGTTTTTAATAGAAAGCGCTTCTAATAATGACTTACACCTTAATGATACTTTTTGCTAGCGCTTTTATTAGAAAGCGTTCATTAAGAGGTATTGCTTTAGCAGAGAACGTTGCCTAACGATGTCTTTTGCCAGCACTTTTATCAGAAAGCATTGCCTTAAGAGGTCTTACGCCAACACTTTTCATAATAAGCGCTGTCTAAAATGCACTTAAGCCAGCGTTTTTACATTAAAGAAAAATGTTTCCTTTACCTATGCTAGCGCCAGAATAGACAACTCTTGAAAGCATTTTCTAAGGTAAAAAAACCGATGTCTTCTTTGGCATAGTAATAGCACTTGAATATTTTTCCTCCTAACTGAGAAAGATAAGTGAGTTATAAATTATACGTAGATAGCAGAAAACTAGAATGATTTGGCACCAAACAAGTAATTAAACTAAACACAAATTTCTAAAAAAACACTTGAGAGAAAGATAAGTGAGTTCTTGTGCACTTCTATGTTCAAACCCTTTAAAATTGTCAGGTTTCTTTATTTTAGAATGAGTACACTTTGAGATAGACTTGCCATTTATCATGAAAACAAAAATGACAGAAGAAAGTGAGTCTTTTGTAACTTCTGTATTTTGATTAGAATACACCCTTGGTCTTTATACAGACTCAGAAACTTTAGTTATTCTAGAAAATATAATAATTAGTAAATACTATTAATTGGCCACTATCTCTTGACCTTCTACAACAGACTCTTAATCTCTCCATTAACTTATTAATAAAATCCATTAACTATAACATTAAAGTTTATTCAACAAAACTCCTATGTAAACTTAAATGTTTCTTCTATTCATCATGTCTATCAATTTCTTGCCTTTGTCGAAGATTTCTTTTGATAGTGGTTTTGTGAAAATGTCTGCTGCTTGGTCCTTACTTGCTACATGCTTCAATTCGACATTTCCTTCCTTCACGTGTTCTCGAATGAAGTGGAAACGAACATCAATGTGTTTGCTCCTTTCATGGTTAACTGGATTCTTTGCTAACTCAATTGCTGACCTATTGTTGACTTGTATTGTTGTTGCACCTTTCTGTTTTAGCTCCATTTTACTCATCAATCTTCTGAGCCATATTGCATGACAAACGCACCAGGATGTTGTGTTAGATGCCCAAAAGTGCTTATTTGAGCTATCAAATGTGGGCATCTTTCACTCCTTTTTGTTGCTAAAGTGTTTGAAACCGCCTTTGTTTTAGATGAATTGCAATACAATGTTAAACGATCTTGGTACCTTTAATTTGTGCGTTATTGTGCAGGAATTAGGCATGAAATAATAGAAAATAAAGGCACAAGAAAGTTGGCAAAGGGACCAAGAAAAGAATGCATTCATCAGCATACTCGCTAGGCGAGTGTTGGGGCGAAGTGCTCGCTAGGCGAGCACCCAGCAAGCAGCTAGCGAGCAACCCCAGAATTTTACAGTAGCAAAGTCAGCAAACTCGCTAGGCGAGCGCCTAGCGAAGGTGGTAGCGAACACGCCCAGACTTGGTCAAAAGCACAACCAGCACTTGCTCGCTAGGCGAGCCACTAGAGAGCTCTCAGCAAACAATTCCAGTAGCAAAACCACCTAAGCTCGCTGGAGCGAAGGTGGAAGCGTAGGCTTCGCCTAGCGAAGGTTTTGTTCGCCTAGCGAACATGAAATCTGGCCAAGATATTTTCTCTGGGCACAGGTGCCTATGGTGCCTATTTTGGGGCTCGCTAGGCGAACCATTCTGCTCGCCTAGCGAGCATGACAGCTCAGACATCAATACTATAAGTAGCAGGGGCTACTTTTTGGGACGAGACTTTTGTACTTTTACTTAGCATTTTCTTAGATATTTTTCCAGCATTTTTCTCTAGAGATATTTTGTAACCTAAAAACCCATTTTTCATCTTTGATCTTCTCTTAGCAATATTTTACAAAAAGAAGGTGGATTCCCATCCAATCTCGATTCTTCGACTCGGATGTTGATCAACCTTCTTCCGAAACTTGTTGTACAAGCCACCATGAAAATGAGTGGCTAAGTTCTTCATTTTGTCAAGGTTAGATGTAGATGATCATAAGCTTTGTATGTAAATGGGATGATCTTCATTTGTAAACTCTTTAATGACGAATGTATGGTGAAAACTTTGTTTTATTGAAAACTCTTTGTGTTGGTTTATGATCGAGAGATGTTTACCAACTCTTTACCTAGGTTTTCATCCAATCTTGTTTGTTAGCTAGAGATAGTAATGAATGATTTTGTTCACCATAAAGTTGAACCAAAAAGTTGTCATTTTGATATATTGTGTTAGAGATAAACAATGGATCAAAATGGGAAAACCCACAATGTGTGTTAGAGATAAACACATTGGGAGGACTTTGTAAAATAATTTATCATCTAAAGGAGTTTATGAGTTTGTTGATCGAACATATACATGCAAAGTGATCGTCGAACCCTAACTTTGACAATCTTTCTCAAATAGAAAAACCAAAACTTCTACCGCATTTTCTTACACTTTTATGCAAGCTACTGTGACTAAAACCAAAACCCCCTTGTTACTACGAGTTAAGAATTAAAACAACTATCGAACGGCGGCAATATCTCACAATCCCTGTGGAAACGATAACAAAAACCCGACACCAAAACTACACTCAACAAAATGGCGCAGTTGCCGGGGATTGTGAATTGATATTGCGAGCATCGCAATAGTTGCTTAATTTTTAACTTTTGAATTTTTGACTTGTGCTTGTAATTTGTTTGGTTTTGTGTGCAGCTTTCGTTTTATGCGAGGGCAGGTTCCCAAGGATGAACTTCTTTTTGATCCCGAGATCGAAAGAACTGCCAGGAGACTGAATAGCAGAACGAGACGAAGGAGGCAACAAGCTAGACAATGACAAGAACAAGGAGAAAGTTCTTCTACAACACATCCACCACCTTTCATACCTATTATGGATCAACCACCATAACCACCGCCCATGTCCATACCGTGTGTCAACAGTCCAAGGAATACTGCTCAGTTTGCCAACCACACGGGAAGGCAAGCCGAGATGAAAACGAGAACTCTTAACCTACTATATGGAAGTCCATTCACCGGAATGGACCACGAAGACCCCTTTGCTTTTCTCACCAAATTTTATGAGATAGCATTGGCGGTCGGAGTTGATCAAGCTCAAGAGCTACCGTTGTTCAAAAGATTATTTCCCCACGCTTTGCTCGGCAAAGCAAAAGATTGGTACTTGGATCAAACACCTGCAGTCATGACGGATTGGAACGTGTTGGAAGAGAAGTTCATTGAAAGATTTTTCTCCCACAACCGTTTCATGGAATCCAAAACGGCAATCTCCGTGTTTTCACAAGGGACCAACGAATCATTGAATGAGGCGTGGGAAAGATTCAAATCCATGCTTCGGAAGTGTAAAGGACATGGTTTTGACGAATTGACTCAAATCCACATTTTCAAAAATGGCCTTCAACCAAATTGCAAAACTTTGTTGGATGCTACCTCGGGTGGTTCCTTGTTGTCTAAAAGCGCCGAAGAAGCTACTTATATCATCAACAGAATGGCTCTAAATGACCTCCAAAGTCAAAGTAGAGGCAACTCTTTGAAGAAACCGGGAGTGCTTGAACTTGGGACGAACGATGCCATTCTTGCCCAAAACAAACTCATTTCACAACAAGTGGAACTCTTAACTCAACAAATAAAAGAGTTGAGAGAACCTTCAAAAGCTAAAAAAATAGCTTGTTGTGAGCTTTGCAAAGGTGAGCATGACACCGGATTTTGTCCACCTCCCGGGTTCGAAGAAGTGAATTACATGGAAAACCAACAAGACTACCAACCGAGGCAACAACCACAACAATCGTATCAACCACATCCTCCAAATCAACAACAACACTTTCAAGGGAATCAAGGGTTCCAACCAAGGACTAACTATTACCATAACCAAGGTTATGGGGGTGGTTCTTCTAACCGTCAAAACCCTCCCCAAAATCCTTACCAACCTCAACAACCGCCGGTCGTGACTTCAAAATTGGAAGAGACATTGACACAATTTATGCAAATGTCGATGACTAATCAAAAGAGCACCGATGCGGCAATCAAAAATCTCGAAACTCAAGTAGGTCAACTTGCTACACAACTAGCGGAACAACAACCCGGACCATCTTTTTCGGCGAACACGCAAACGAATCCAAAAGAGTATTGTAAAGCGATAACGACGAGAAGTGGAAGGAAGTTGATTAGTGGGAGTGACAAGAGAGATGAGAGTAAAAAAAGAGAGGAAGAAAAAAATGATGAGGAGAAAATAATAGAGGATAGTATTAATGGTGAAGTGGGGGAGTGGAGTGAGGAAGAAGTTGAAAAGGATGAAAAGAATGGTGAAGTCGAAAATAAAGAAAGTGTGGAAATTGAGAAAAATAATAATGATGAAGTGAAGGTGGAGCCAGTGAAAAAGAAAAGAGAGAGGAATCCTAGAAGTTCTTGAGGAAAGGAGGTAGTAAGCGCTACTCCAATCCAAAACCTTTCGTATTCACATGCTCCATCTAAAAGGGAGAATGAACGGCATTACGCCCGGTTCATGGATATATTCAAACAATTGAAAGTGAACATTCCGTTTGTCGAAGCATTGGAGCAAATGCCTAAGTATGCAAAATTCATGAAAGACATACTTACTAAAAAGCGGAGGTACACGGAACCAGAGACAGTCTTGCTTGATGCACGATGTAGTGCCATCATTCAAAAAACTCTCCCAAGGAAGGAATCTGATCCGGGACGAGTCGCTTTACCGGTAACCATCGGAGACACCTACACGAGTAATGGCTTGATTGACTTGGGATCCAGCATCAATTTGATTCCCCTATCCATTGTTAAAAGATTGGGAAATGTTGAGATCAAATCTACTAAGATGACTTTACAACTAGCTGATAAGTCTACAACTGCACCATATGGAGTGGCTCAAGACGTGTTAGTGAAAGTTGACAAATTCTTTTTCCCAGTTGATTTCATTGTTATTGATATGGAAGAGGACGATGATGCTCCATTTATTCTTGACCGACCATTCATGAAAACCGCACGCATGATGATTGACGTTGACAACGGTTTGATGAAAGTAAGGGTCCAAAATGAAGAGGTAGCCTTCCATCTTTTTGAAGCCAAAAAGCATCCTAATGAGAAGCATGATTCTTTCCGAATCGATGCCACCAAGGAGAAGCATGTGGAGGTCACAAACCAGGTTCATGTTTCTAATCCTTCCGAAAGATCTCTTATCGGAGTATACAAAGTTCCGACCAAAAATAAAGGAAAAGAGATGGAAGCATTATTGCATGAATTAGAAGCTTGTGGAGAACTTGTTTATCATGAAGACACAAGCGAAGGTTTGGATATGACAAGGAAAGTGGAGGAGCCAAAACTAGAGCCACATTCGAAGTACGTGTTCCTTGGAGATAATTGTACTAAACCGGTAATCATTAGCGATATTTTATCCACAAAAAAGGAGAATCAATTGATGCGAGTGCTGAAAAAGAAGGACATTATCAAACTAGTAGAGGCCGGGATGAATTGTTCTATCTCCAATGGTGAATGGGTGAGCGTTGTGCAAATAGTTCCGAAAAAGGGTGGTATCAGGTTTTATCGAAGGTTCATCAAGAACCTGTTGAAGACAAAAAAGCCCTTGAGGAAGTTGCTCAAAAAGTGGATCGCGGGAGCTGTGCTATTTCCTTGGATGCTCCTCTGTGAGCATCAAACCATCGAGCTTATCCGACGTTAAACAAGCGCTTATTGGGAGGCACCCCAACATTGTAAGTATTTACAGTTTTCTGTTATGTTGTATTGGTGTCCATTTTAAAAAAACCTTGCTGAATGTGCTTTACCTGCTGTTAGAAAAAAACAAAATGTTGTCATGCTCGCTAGCTGCTCGCTAGGCGAAGGCAATAGCGAGCTGATTCGCTATCTGCTCGCTAGACGAAGAAGTAGCAAGCGCTGCGTGGCAGCACTTTATTTCTGTTTCACAGGGCCACTCATTTGGGCCCAAACACTTGTTATTTCGTTTTCTTTTAGTATGGTAAAAGTATCAAGCTTATTCTCACACACTCACACTATCACTCTAACATTCATTCTCACTCAAACCCTAACCTCCTGTGCATTTCAAATTCAATAGATCTCAAACCAGGTTTGCCCCTTCTTCATTACTTTCTGTTTCCAATTGCTTGAAATTTCTGAATATGAGACATTTAGGGTGAATTTGGGGGAATGAGTACATTAGGTTTTGCATGTGGGTGTAGATTTGCATGTACCTTAGAACGATGCCTTTCATGATAAATCATTTTGTTTCTGAAAGGGATACCATGAGACTTAGGTTTTTCTGGAATTTGGTTGTTAAACATTGCAGAACCCAAAACCCGTAAGATTCGCTAGCATCTTGCTAGGCGAATTAGTGGCGAGCATTCGCTGCCACTTCGCTAGGCGAACCTGTAGCGAAGCTTCGCTAGATTCTCGCTAGGCAAAGCAGCAGCGACCATGACAGTAGTTGGATTTTCTATTTTGCTTTCTAATCTGTTCTGTGGTTTTGTGTGTTTCTTCTCTATGTCTTTGCAGATGGAATCCAGGTCCGGCGCTTCTAAAAAGAGAAAGGGCGGGAGCACTTCCCGTCCCGTGCCCATACAGTTCGACACCAACAAATTTGTCGGGCCAAAGCAAGCGGCTAGATATGTGGCTTTGGAGAAGAGAAAAATTCTCCCGGAAAAGAGATTTATAATCAACCCCGAAGGCACCTACCGTACATTTGCCGGGTTGATTCATAGCAAAAAGTGGGACCGGTTGATTTCTCCCCTTGAGCATTATGACATCGAAACAGTGCGTGAGTTCTACGCGAACGCACTACCGAACGACGACGAGCCATTCACATGGACGACTAGAGTATCCGGCCGTACAGTTGCGTTCGATCGGGATACAATCAACCGGGTGCTGGGTGAACCGCTCCATCTGGGAGCGAATGAGAGGGACGCTTACCACCGTGATTTGAGGCTACACAGAGATACCGATTCAATTTCTGCTGCCCTGCTATTTGAAGGGAAATCAGTTGAGTTGAACCCATCTGGGGTTCCGATTAGATACCATAGGGAGGACATGATTCCCATGGCTCAGCTGATACTCATGTTGGTTCTGACAAATATAAAACCTAAGTCTCACACCTCAACCGTGCCGATACCAGTGGCACATCTGGTTCACTGCATCCTCACGGATATTCAAATCGATGTGGCGAGGATAATTGCTTTAGAGTTGAAGTCCGAGATTGAGAGCGGACTAAAGTCGGGGGCACGAGTTAAATGCTCCCTTGCTTTCCCGTGTCTCATCATGGCTTTGTGCCAGCATGCGAGGGTGAAGTTACCCTCCCGGAGTCAAGTGAGGATCCCGCCAGCTATTGATGACAGATACGTGGCCAAGTACTGCAAACCGAAGAACTTAAGGAGTTGTTCAGCTGCTGATGTTACCGGGACTTCTGATGGTCCTGGTACTTTTGCTCAGGGATCCGATTCTTTCCAGCAGGCTGTCTGTAACTATAATTGGGATTGGATGGCGGCAACTCAGCGCGCCATGCTAGATATTCATGGTTCTATGCAGTTGTTATAGTTGCAGGCACGTGACCCTATCGGAGAACATACGATGATGACGCGAGAGCAGTTCCTGGAGAACGCTAGCTGGCCTGTGGACAGGCCTGTGTTCGGAGAGGGGGCGGGTGCCGGTGCTTCTGGTGGTGTCGGTGATGACGGTGATGACGATGATAGTGATGAGGGTTCTGAGTCCTTTGAGGGCTAAGTTTGTTTTATTTTTACTGTATTTTCAGATTTGTTGTATTTTGGTTATGTACTTTTGGGGTGTTTTGTCCCCCATGCACATTTTTAAAATTTTTAAGTAATGAGTATTGTTTATGTTTTTAATTGGTGTGTTTGGTTTAAATTTCTTTTTGTTTAATAAATTTTTGGTTGTTGAGTGTCAAACCTTCTAGATTGGTTGCTCCTCAAAGAAGTATCCAATGAAGGTGCATCCGAGCTTGGATGGCAATGATAAAAATAAACAAGTGAATAATGCTAAGGTACATGGTTACCTCCGGTTAGAATTTTAGAATGCATTAAGAACTTTACTCTTTTTGTAATTGAATATTGTTCTTTTTGCAACATATTGGAATGAATGTTTCATCTAAGACTTAGAACCACAAATTGTGAGGAAACCTCCATTGTACACTTAAATGCTGGATTCTAATAAACTTTGTTGATTCATTTGATTCATGCTTGGTCTTTTATTATTGTGAATTTGTGGAAGCAATTAGAAATGATCAAGGCGTTTGTTTTCTATCGAGCACAACCAATTCCAAATACAACTTACCCGTGAGCAGAGAGAGTATTCGTTAACCCCTTTGAGCTTAAACAGTTGAATCTCAGCTTGAAATAAAGCGAGATGTCAAAAATCTTTTTTCTTGAAACCCGAAAAATTTTGATAATTGTTCTTTTGCCGTAAAAAGTCAAAAGCATTCACTTAGGGTGAGTAAGAAATAAGTTGGGGAGAACGAAAAAGAGAATCGGTAAGTGTCACAACTCTTGAAAAACCGAGCAAGCATTGAAAAAAATGATGACAAAAGAGAAACATCTGTTTTGTGAATACGATGTGAAAAGAAAATAAAAAAATAGAGAAAATGAATGCTTGCTTGGAAGAAAAATAGTGAAAAACAAAAATTGAGTTGTGAAATAAGAGTTGTGAAGGTTTCAAATGAGAAACAAATGGAACGAAGTTGAGATGTGTGAATAGTGTACAGTGAATGTCTCTTTTGCATCGGCAATTTCGTTTTCAATGGCCTTAGATATGACCCTTGTTTCTAAACCTAACCAAGCTACAACCGGAAAAGTCCTTAGTGATCTTCGCGCTTTCGCATTTTCATTTATAATTGTTAGACATTGTATGAATTGAATTGATTTCTTCATTGTTTGTTGGAGAGAGAGATTGTCCCCGCGGTCGCAAACGCGTAATTTCTTCAATCCTTATTCGAAGAGGAGAGATAGGGTGATTCATTCAAGATAATATTGTTGTGGATTGTTACACGTTTTACATTGCTATTAAGTTTTAGTTCTTGTGTATTATGTTATTCTAACCATTGGGAATTTGTATCTGGTTGATTCGCTTGTGTTTGAGCCGTTTTATCCGACTTCGGAGAAACCTTTTTCTTAAAGCAAATCCTCTTGTCCTTCAAGAGGCATACTTTGCTTGAGGACAAGCAAGAATCTAGTTGGGGAGAGTTGTTAGATGCCCAAAAGTGCTTATTTGAGCTATCAAATGTGGGCATCTTTCACTCCTTTTTGTTGCTAAAGTGTTTGAAACCGCCTTTGTTTTAGATGAATTGCAATACAATGTTAAACGATCTTGGTACCTTTAATTTGTGCGTTATTGTGCAGGAATTAGGCATGAAATAATAGAAAATAAAGGCACAAGAAAGTTGGCAAAGGGACCAAGAAAAGAATGCATTCATCAGCATACTCGCTAGGCGAGTGTTGGGGCGAAGTGCTCGCTAGGCGAGCACCCAGCAAGCAGCTAGCGAGCAACCCCAGAATTTTACAGTAGCAAAGTCAGCAAACTCGCTAGGCGAGCGCCTAGCGAAGGTGGTAGCGAACACGCCCAGACTTGGTCAAAAGCACAACCAGCACTTGCTCGCTAGGCGAGCCACTAGCGAGCTCTCAGCGAACAATTCCAGTAGCAAAACCACCTAAGCTCGCTGGAGCGAAGGTGGAAGCGTAAGCTTCGCCTAGCGAAGGTTTTGTTCGCCTAGCGAACATGAAATCTGGCCAAGATATTTTCTCTGGGCACAGGTGCCTATGGTGCCTATTTTGGGGCTCGCTAGGCGAACCATTCTGCTCGCCTAGTGAGCATGACAGCTCAGACAACAATACTATAAGTAGCAGGGGCTACTTTTTGGGACGAGACTTTTGTACTTTTACTTAGCATTTTCTTAGATATGTTTCCAGCATTTTTCTCTAGAGATATTTTGTAACCTAAAAACCCATTTTTCATCTTTGATCTTCTCTTAGCAATATTTTACAAAAAGAAGGTGGATTCCCATCCAATCTCGATTCTTCGACTCGGATGTTGATCAACCTTCTTCTGAAACTTGTTGTACAAGCCACCATGAAAATGAGTGGCTAAGTTCTTCATTTTGTCAAGGTTAGATGTAGATGATCATAAGCTTTGTATGTAAGTGGGATGATCTTCATTTGTAAACTCTTTAATGACGAATGTATGGTGAAAACTTTGTTTTATTGAAAACTCTTTGTGTTGGTTTATGATCGAGAGATGTTTACCAACTCTTTACCTAGGTTTTCATCCAATCTTGTTTGTTAGCTAGAGATAGTAATGAATGATTTTGTTCACCATAAAGTTGAACCAAAAAGTTGTCATTTTGATAGATTGTGTTAGAGATAAACAATGGATAAAAATGGGAAAACCCACAATGTGTGGTAGAGATAAACACATTGGGAGGACTTTGTGAAATGATTTATCATCTAAAGGAGTTTATGAGTTTGTTGATCGAACATATACATGCAAAGTGATCGTCGAACCCTAACTTTGACAATCTTTCTCAAATAGAAAAAGCAAAACTTTTACCGCATTTTCTTACACTTTTATGCAAGCTACCGTGACTAAAACCAAAACCCCCTTGTTACTACGAGTTAAGAATTAAAATAACTGTCGAACGGCGGCGATATCTCACAATCCCTGTGGAGACGATAACAAAAACCCGACACCAAAACTACACTTAACATGCTGCTACATATTCTGCTTCACATGTCGAAAGTGTTACTATTGGCTGCTTTTTAGAAAGCCAAGTGAATGCAGTATTTCCCATGAAGAACACATATCCAGAAGTGCTTTTTCGATCATCTATGTCTCCGCACCAATCACTATCAGAGTAACCAACCAACTTGTATTTGTCTGAATTCGAGTAGAACATCCCAAGTGACACTGTTCCTTGGGTGTACCTCAGAATTCGCTTCAATGCTTTCCAATGTGTGTAAACTGGCTCCTTCATGAATCGACTTACTATGCCTACACTTAATGAAATATATGGCCTTGTACATGTGAGATAGCGAAGACTTCCTACCAAACTTCGATATTTGCCTGCTTCGACACGTTCTCCTCCATCAAATTTCGGCAACTTTGTTCCTGGTTCCATTGGCGTCGAAGCCGGATTACAGCTTTCCATCTTATATTTTTTCAAGATTTCTTTTGCATATTTTTCTTGTGAGATGAAGATTCCTGTTTCTTCTTGTCGAACCTCCAGACCAAGAAAGAATCTCATCAGGCCTAAGTCTGTCATCTCGAATTCACGTGTCATTATGCTTTTGAATTCTTCTATCATCTGATCATTATTGCCCAGAAAAATAAGATCATCGACATAGAGAGCAACAAGTAATACATTTCTTCCATTTTTCTTCACATAGAGGGCATGTTCGTACGGACATTGCTCGAACCCGTTCTCCTTGAAATGTGTGTCGATACGTGTGTTCCATGCCCACGGTGCTTGCTTCAGCCCATATAGCGCTTTCTTCAATTTCAGTACCTTCTTCTCTTCTCCAGCTTTCATGTACCCGAGTGGTTGTTCAACATAGACTTCTTCTTCGAGTACACCATTCAGAAAAGCTGTTTTGACATCCATTTGAAATATTGGCCATTTGAATTGAGCAGCTTGAGATATGAGTAATCGATTTGTCTCCATTCTTGCAACAGGTGCAAATACTTCGTCATTATCAACTCCTGCTTTCTGTTTGTATCCCTTCACAACAAGTCTCGCTTTGTATCGTTCTATTTCTCCTTGAGCGATCATCTTTTTCTTGAATACCCACTTTACACCAATGGGTTGACTACCTTTTCGCAATTCAACTAGCTCCCAAGTGTTGTTGTGGTTAATCGCCCCGATCTCTTCGTCCATGGCACTTTTCCACTTCTAGTCTTGTACTGCTTCTTCAAAACTGATGTTTTCAGCATCTGCCAAGAGACATACAAGGTGCACTTCACTTGTCGAATCATACAGATCTTGCAAACTTCGCATTCTGGGTTGTGGAGGTTCATCTTCATTGTCAGAGTCTTCAAGTTTTGTTGAAATGTTTGGTGGTACAACGACAGATGATTCTTCAACTTCGACGATAACTTTTGTAGAACTATTCCAGTCCCACTTACTTGCTTCGTTTATTCGAACGTCTCTACTCACTATCACCTTCTTTCTTATGGGATCAAATAGCTTGTACCCTTTTGTTTTCTCATCATACCCAATGAGTATGTATTTCTGACTTTTGTCTTCAAGCTTCGTTCTTCGTTGATCTGGTACGTGTGCATAAGCCACACTACCAAATACTTTGAGATGAGAAACTGTTGGCTTCTGTCCGCTTCATGCTTCTTGTGGTGTTTGATCTTCTAAGTTCGAATGTGGACATCGATTCTGAACATAAATGGCACATTGTACATCTTCTGCCCAAAATTCCTTTGGCATGTTCTTGCTTTTAAGCATTGAACGAACCATGTCAAGGACTATTCGATTCTTCCTTTCAGCCACCCCATTTTGTTGAGGTGAGTATGCTGCAGTTAGAAATCTCCTTATGCCCTGCTCTTCACAATACTTCATAAAGGCTGTCGAAGTATACTCACCACCTCTATCAGATCGAACTGCTTTAATGTGTCTGTCGGTTGCCTTCTCCACCATTACTTTGAACCTTTTGAACACCTCGAATGCTTCAGACTTTTCTTTCAAGAAATAAACCCATGTCTTCTGTGAGTAATCGTCGATAAAGGAAATAAAGTATCTTTTGCTGCTGAAAGATTCTGGCGTGATTGACCCACATATGTCGGTGTGAATCAATTCAAGGATATGCTTAGCTTGATATTCTGCCTTCTTTTGAAATGAAGTTCTTGTTTGTTTTCTAAGCACACATTCTTCACAGAACTTTCCTTCATAATCCATATCTGGTAGTCCATGCACCATGTTCTTTTTCGCCAACCTTTTTAAACCAGCATGATGTAGATGACCAAAGCGTAGATGCCATAGTGACGCTTTGTCTTCGACATTTACTTGTAAACATTTTTCTCAAACGTTTATCAGATTCAGTTTGTACATTCGATTTCTCTCCATTTCGACACGAGCAATCAGATGTCCCAGCTTATTCTTCAAATGCAGTATCCGTTCTTTCATAAGTATCGAATAACCTTTTTCTGTAAGTTGCCCCAAACTCAAGATGTTGGTCTTAAGATTTGGTACACAATAAACATCTTGAATTGATCCAATCAACTTATCCTTCTGCAAGTAACGGATCGTTCCCTTGCCTTCGACCTTCACTTTCGATGCATCTCCGAAAGATACATTTCCATCTTCAATCTTTCTCATTTCTTTAAACAAGTGTTTGTGACCACACATATGGTTACTTGCTCCTGAGTCAAGATACCAAACATTGTCATTTGTGTTGATCTCATTTTGAGCCATCAAGAGAAAACCTTCATTTGCTTCAGCTTCCAAAGTTAGATTGGTTGTTTCTTCTACCTTCTTTTCGATTCGACAATCTTTTGCAAGATGTCCCACTTTATCACAGTTATAGCATTTGAATGAGTTGCAATCCTTCGCATAATGACCATACTTGCCACACTTGTAGCATTCAAAGTTGGAATTGTTCGTCCTACCACCTCTTTGACCACGTCCTCTGCCACGCCAATTTTGCTAGCTCGACTGTCCTCTCTCGAAGTTGATGCCTCTACCACTTCGACCACTGTCACGTCCTCCACGACCACGTCCTCTTCCTCGAAAATTTTGAGAAAGGAGTACTTTTTCTTCTTTGATTTGCTCATTGGTTTGATTTGCGTCCTCTACTCCTTCTTCCTTCTTTTTCATCTTACATTGTTCGTGTGCTTCGAGGGAACCAGCGAGCTCTTCGACTGAGAGCGTCGAAAGGTCCTTCGACTCTTCTATTGCACACACAATATTCTCAAATTTATCTGTTAAAGATCTCAAAATCTTTTCAACAACTCGTGCATCAGTTACTGTTTCGCCATTTCTGGTGAGTTGGTTCACCACCTTTTGTACACGTGTGATGTAGTCAGATACATTTTCTGACTCCTTCATCTGCATCCTCTCCAATTCGCCACGAAGTGTTTAGAGTCGAACTTGCTTTACTCGATCTGCTCCTTTGAACACTTTCTCTAGCGTGTCCCATGCTTCTTTCGACATAGTCGAACCGACAATCTTTTCGAAGCCTGATTCATCAACAACCCTAAGCAGCATGTATAATGTCGTTTTATCCTTCGATCGCGTCTCTTTCAAAGCCTTGTTTTGAGCTGTTGTATATCCCACAATATCTGTTGGTTCTTCAAACCCATCTTTGGTCACCTCCCACGCGTCTAGAGATCCGAGAAGAGCTTTCATTTGGATACTCCAGTTTTCGTAATTTAACTTCGTTAGTCATGGCAACGGCATTTGATTCAACATGTTTGCCATTAGCTCTGATGCCAATTTGACAGAAGAAAGCGAGTCTTTTGTAACTTCTGTATTTTGATTAGAATACACTCTTGGTCTTTATACAGACTCAGAAACTTCAGCTATTCTAGGAAACATAATAATTAGTAAATACTATTAATTGGCTACTATCTCTTGACCTTCTACAACAGACTCTTAATCTCTCCATTAACTTATTAATAAAATCCATTAACTATAACATTAAAGTTTATTCAACAAAAAAAAACTACATCATGCATTAGAAGTTTAACAGCAATCACAACTCATAATAAATAGGTAAACAAATAAACGATGAAGTTATGCATCACCTTTCAAACAAAACAAAACAATTTTTTTATACACAAATGGTATATTTAAATATACACAACTAACGGGTCTTAATTAAAGACAAATACTTACATATGATGGGAATGGAAACCATGGCTGGTATTTTTTTCCAATGTATACTAGTGCAGAGGATAATGTCATTTCTATACATACACAATTATAATTATATTATATATGAGAAACAACATGAACTATAATTATATTATATATGAGAAACAACATGAACTTGGGTTAGTTATAAAATTGAGGTATAAACTAACATATATTGAATATCATATACATTGTAATCCAATTCAATCTAGTCTCTCATGCAGGAAAATTTAAAGACAATAAAATACAATAAAAGCATACCTTTTAAAATCAAAATCCTAAATCGTTGCAACAAGACACCACAAGTTTGATGAACAATAATGAAAGAGAGAGAGAATCTTATATATTTATACACATGTTACCAAATGATTAGGACCCAAAACACATCAGCAAAATACAAGAAAAAGCAAAAATTTGGGTTCGTAATCGGTTAACACAAATTGTTAACCGATTACTTTGTGTTAACCGATTACAACTGACAACAATAAAATACATACTATCAGGTGTAATCGGTTAACGCATTTGGTTAACCGGTTAACACAACTCAAAATTGCTTTTTCCTTTTCTCAAAAGTGATTTTCTTCCAACTGTAACTCGTTACACTCTCGTGTTACCCGGTTATAGCACTTGAATTACTTAGTTAGCACTCAACACCCCATCTTAATTCAAGTGCTACAATTCTTCCATGCTCAGGTTCGTGTTTAACCTCTTGAACAAATCATTTGTGACTCCCTTAATTAACAAATCAGCAACTTCGTCCTCACTTCTTGAATATCCCAATCGTAAACTTCCTTCACTACCAAGTTCCCTCAAGTAGTGAAATCGCATCTCAATATGCTTGCTCCTCCCATGTGCAATTGGGTTCTTAGCATGGTTAATCGCGGAAATGTTGTTAACTAGAAGTGTGACAACCTCACCCTCACTGATGTCCAGCTCCTCTAATAGATTCATAATTTATACGACTTGGCATGCACATAACGAAACAACAATGTACTCAACCTTACAAGATGAGAGTGCAACTATCGGTTCCTTCTTCGAACACCAAGAGATTTGTGTAACACCGAACATAAAGATGTATCCAGCTGTAGACTTTTGACCATTTTTATCTCCGCACAATTTTGAATCGGTAAAACCGAGCAATTTACATTTTCCTCTTGTATCCGCTGCGAGAAAGAGAATTTCACAACCAATAGAACCTTTGACATATCGTAGGATCCTCTTGACTGCTTCCAAGTGAGACACCTTGAGTCTACCCATGAATCTACTCACAATACCGACACTAAATGTCAAGTCTGATCGCGTATTGCACAACTAATGTAAGGATCCAATCAACCTGCTATATTGAGTTGGATTAACATCTTTCTCATCCTCATTCATAGACAACTGTAGCCTTGGTTCAGCTGGAGAAATTTCAGCATTGCATTGCTCCATTTCAAACTTCTTCAATATCTCAAGAGCATATCTTCTTTGGTGCATGATCAGTCCTCTTTTGGACTTGTGGAACTCAATACCAAGGAAGTATGTCATGAGGCCAAGGTCGGTCATCTCAAACTCTTTCATAAGTTCACTCTTGAACTTTGAAATGCAATTTCCGTTGCTACCCATAATCAATAAGTTGTCTACATATGGACAAAGGATAATTACTCATTCGCTCATATCCGTCTTCACATACACTCCATGCTCGGATACACATTTCTTGAAGACAACATACTTTAGGAAACCATCGATTATTTTGTTCCAAACTCTTAGAGCTTGCTTCAAACCATATAATGATTTCTTCAACTTATAGAACTCCAACTCTTGGTCTTTCATAACAAAACCAGTGAGTTGTCCTACATATACCTCCTCTTCAAGTGGTTTGTTCAAAAATGCAAATTTGACGTCCATTTCGTAGATAAGCCATTTCGTAACCGGTTAATACAAACTGTTAACCTGTTATATATGAAAATAATAAAATACATACTCTCATGTGTAACCGGTTATCGCATTTGGTTAACCAGTTAACACAATTCAAAACTACTTTTTCCTTTTCCCAGAAGTGTTTTTCTTCCAGCTATAACCGGTTACATCACTTGAATTACTTGGTTTACACTCAAAGTAAATAAATAAATGGAAGGATGGAGAAAACACACAATTAATTAAACTAAGAAAAACATTAAATCAATCAAATATCAGCAACAAACAACATTTCTTCTTCAAATTCAACATTAAAAACTATAAATCTTACAGAGGGGAGATAAAAATTTACCTCTTGTGTGTACAAGCCTCTTGCATATGGTGATCGTGTGGTTTTTTTTGTTCTTCATATGTGATGACAAGGAGAAATTGTACAACAGTAGAAGAATGATAGAGCGACAACACAATGACAGTGGGAGGCAGACTCATGAGAGTTGATGGGAAAGATAATGTGAAAGGGAAAATGTTGTTATTTTTATTAGGGTAAGATATTGAGATAAAGTATAACAGAGGTCAATGAAATTATTATTATTATTATTATTATTATTATTATTATTATTTGAATAAAATATTTAAAATAAAAAAGGAGGGAAATTGAAACCGAGCGCTCTAATAAAATAAAGACACGACGAAAAAAGATGCAAATCAGGGAGGTTTACATGTATAATATTACGTTAGTTTTAAAAACCCTGTCATATTTATAGTTAATAATGGAGGTTTTATTAACCTCTTTAACAAAACCACCATAATTTACCCATTTTTTATAGTGATTAAAACCGAGATTAGGTTGGAAAGTTCATCCCGTATAAAAGCTTTCATTAGGTTCAAGCTCATCCCCTAAAAAGTTTGGATGGTTCGAGATTATCCCGGTATTAAAATTTCACAGGTTATTGGTTATACCGTATAAAATCAAGGAATAAGGTTTGTGAGCTCAGCCCATATAAAAACTTACATAGTTTGTAGAAAAAAAGACTAACCAATTCAACCTACCATTTATGGATAAGAAGACTAACTGCTTCAACTCACCAATAGAATATGCACAAGTTAAATCTATTGTCTTGTATTATTTGGTTGTAGGTTAACCATCATTTCCTTAAATAAGGAGGTTCGTGAGTCTTGCCTTCTAAAAGCTCTCAACTATTATTCGAAACTCCCAAGATCAATTCTTGGGGAGAGGAATAGGTCTTTTTGTTTTGAACGAACCTCTACATCGTGGTGTTCATCTCTTTCCATGAAACTCCTTTAATTTCCACAATTTATTTTCTACTGTTTATTTTTTCCACTTCTAAAGTTTTGAAAATGTTTTTAAACTCTGATTTTATTTCCCAAAGTTTTCAAAACCAAGTTTTTCAAAGTGGCAACAATGACAAACAAAAGATTGACTTATTCTTAGCTTTAAAGATTCTCAACTGAATAGCCGTGACCAGGAGTGTGTTGTTTAAAACCATAGGTCGGTGTGTCTAAACCAAAGAGTTTGGCATTAACCAAAAGATGGTGTGGCCAATGTATAATTGTAGGATTTTCCTAGATCTGGGAGATCAAGACCTACAAGAAATGGATTTGCCTAAGCATGAAGCTTATAGGGCAAAAAATAAATGAGGTTGCCTAATAACAGAACTTGTAGGGCTTGAATAATTTTCTTGATCACGGAGCTCATAGGGCATGCATGAGTTGTTGGAGCACAGAGCTCCACATGGCAAAATAAAAAAAGAGTCTGCTCGAGCTCGGAGCTCGCATGGAAATTCACGAGGGTTTCTAGAGCACAAAGCTCGACAGGAAATGCATGAAGATTTACAAAGTATAAAGCTCTATAGGTCTATGTATCATCCTTTTGATGGAAGTCCCTTAATCATTAATACTAGTTGTCATCCTTTTGATGATGGACATTATCCTTTTGGTGATGGTGACCTTTGAAATCATTGTGACTTTTTATCATCCTTTTGGTGATAGCAAGATATGATTGACCTAACCATCATCCTTTTGGTGATGTCGACGTTTGTCATTGTGGTCTAACCATCATCCTTTTGGTGATGACAATCTTTACAATTATGGTGTACTTACTATCATCCTTTTAGTGATAACAAGTTTTGTTATTGATCTTACCTTCATCCTTTTGGTGATGGTGATCATTGAATTTGTGTACTTACTATCATCCTTTTGGTGATAACAAGTTTTATGGTTTTATCTTACCATCATCCTTTTGGTGTCGATGATCGTCGAAGTCATTATGAATTAATAATCACCCTTTTAGTGATGGCCCTCATCCTTTTGGTGATAGCAAGTTTTGTTGTTGATCTTACCATCATCCTTTTGGTGACGGTGATCTTTATCATTGTTATAGTAACCATCATCCTTTTGGTGATGGCGATCATTGAAGTTTGATTTAACCATCATCCTTTTGGCGATGGCGATATTTGAAAGTTGGATCTAACCATCATCCTTTTGATGAAGATCTTTGAAATCATTGTGACTTACTACCACCCTTTTGATGATAATAAGTTTTGTTGTTGATCTTACCGTCATCCTTTTGGTGTCGGCGATCTTTGCAGTTTTAATCTCACCATTTTCCTTTGGCTAATGATGACCTTTGTAAGTTATTCATTGTCCACTCAAGGTTCTACATTGATTTGATATCCTACCCCCAATATCTAGGTTCTCTTAAAAACTCATTACAATTTATTTCTTTTAAGATAAATTTGAGGTCTTTTCGTATCTAATTGACTTCTACATTGAAAGTATGAACATTGTAGTAGTTCCTCTTACTAGGTTTAAGGCAATTAGATATGAGCAAGTGTCATACCCTAAACTTGTTGTATCTTAAATATGTATATGCATTTTTTTTACTTTCTCAAATCATCTCCATCTGCATCAATATAACCATTCCATTTGAGCATGTATTGTCATCATTTTAAAATCATTGATTTGCATGACAATTGGTTATTGAGTCTCGTATGCATTCATCAACTGAAAATTCTGATCTTTTACACATTTAGGTATCATTCATCCCATTTTTATTTTAGACAACATTTCATTAATCATATTTCATTTTGAGTAGTCATATTATTCTATCATTGTCGTCCCATTTTTATTTTTAGTATTTTATTAAATAATAATCTTCATTATTATAAATCAATATTATCATATTTATTTTAATTCTTTTATATATTAAGAAGAACATTTTATCATAATAACTATTTCTTATCTCATTTTAAAATATATATGAATAGTCTTCTTGTTTGTAACTTTTCTTTTCTTTGATCTAATTTTATTAAACATACACATCTCATTATTTTAAATAAATATTTTGCCTTCTTATTTGCATAATCTTCATTTAATATTTTATTTGCCTCCAAGAGAAGTCTGATTTGCATTTTTTGCATTAGGTGAAAGTTTGATTGTTTGCACCAATAAAAAGAACAAATTAGCATGAGTTAAAGTCCTTTTGCTGTAAAAAAAGACTAAGTCATTTCAACTTGTATTAGTAGGAATTAATTCCATTTACATTATCAAAATGAAAACCAATTTTATGCATCAGCAGAAATTACTCAAAAAATATTATATCAGTACCAAAATTAACTGCATCATACATCAATAAAATGGTTAACTTACATCAATAAAAATTCACATCAGTAGAAATTCACAAACTCATTTGCATCAGTGTTAAAATAGGCTAGTATATTTTGCATCAATATAAACAATTTATACTAGTAGTAAACCAAATTACATAGGTAAAAAAGAAGAAAAATTACAATTCATAAAATGACAAGAAATACAAGCAAAATCATATTACAAATTTAATAATGAAACCTTCAAGAAGTTGGAACTACAACCCCTGCAAAATCATATTACAAATCCCAACAACATATAAAGAGAGGGGAAGACGGGGAACGAACAAGCAACTCAGATATTGAAACGCACATGAGGTAAAAATTCAATTAGAGGCCATCAAACCTTCGTCGGAGCTTCAAACCTCGGCGGGGTCTTGTATTTCTTTCCTTCATTTTTTATTCTTCGTGTATTGTTGCTATTTTTCTCTGCTATATTGTTGAAATCTGAAACAAATATTGGATTGGAGTACGATAGGATTTTGGAAGTGTGAGTTTTGATTGTTATATGTAACTGCTCGTATATATTCATGCTTCTTGACGTTGTTTTGTTCAAAAGAGGTAAATTAGGGGCGATTTAGGTTTGATTATTTTGGGCTATGTGTTTTTAGATCCTTCCATTTCGCTAGGAATTTGGAGAAATTAAGATTAGATTCATATTCTACACTAAAAACTAAGGGGGTTGGTCTTTGCACTTTTAGGTTTTAAGGTGCATCCGTCGGAGGAGACGGCGATGGCCACGGAGGGCCGCCGGCATCGCTGCCACCGGAAGTGGAGGGGAGGACGAACAGACTCGGTTGAGTCTGAGAGAAGAGAGAGTGAGAACACGGTTATGAAAGAGGTAAATGTGAGAGCACATAGATATATGAACCTACGTTAATTTGCTTTTACTAATTTTTTTGGTTCTCCAAATATTGTACGCCTCTTCTCCTGTATTACACACCTTTTCACTTCTGACACAAAGCTCTTTGTAGGAAGCAACTAATTCTTCATAAGAGACATCCTCATCATAAAAATCTTCATCAGATTCATATCTACCAGTGAAAGCTATAACATGCTTAGCAGTTTCATCATCAGTTTCACCTTCAGAATCATCAGACAAAGAAACAGACAAGCCTTTTTTTTGTTTCTTGAGATATGTAGGGCATTCTGATCTAATGTGACCAAAACCCTCACATTCATCACACTGAATACCTTTTCCTTGATTGGGATTTTCTTTTGTTCATGCTTTTTTTTTGGGGAATCACTATTCTTACTAATGTCAGATGAGATGTTCTTGACATTTGCTCTCTACTTCCTGTCCATTCCCTTCGGCACCTTGTTGAATTATCTCTTATGCAGTACAATAGCATTATACATTCCCACATCAGTATCCAAGTCACATTGATCCTCTTCATCTTCAGTGTTGGATAAAAAAGTTATACTTTTGTTCTTCTTTTCAGATTTGTCACTAATACCCAATTCAAAAGTTTGGAGTGACCCAACAAGTTCACCTACTCTCATGTTGCTGATGTCTTGGGCTTCTTAAATGGTTGTGACCTTCATGTCAAATTTCTTAGGTAGGGACCTGAGAATTTTTCTAACCAACTTTTCTTCTGACATATTCTCTCCCAAGGCACTAGATGAATTTGCAATTTCAAGAACATTCATATAAAAATCATGAATACTCTCATCATTTTTCATCTTTAGATTCTCAAATCTGGTAGTGAGAAGTTGGAGTTTAGACATTTCAATTTAGATGTGCCTTAATGGGTGGTTACGAGAATTTCTCATGCATCTTTGGCCATAGTACAATTGTTTATTAACTTGAATATGTTTTTGTCAACTCTATTGAATAGTGCAGTTAAATCTTTGGAGTTTCCAAGAGGCAGTTCAGCTTCTTCCTTAGACCAGTCCTCTTCAGAATTCAAGTCGGTAGTAGCCTTCCCATCTTTGTCCTTCATAACAAGATGTTCCCAACCCTTGATGACAGCTTTCCAAGTCTTACTATCCATAGATTTTAGGAATTCCACCATACGTGCCTTCCAATAGTCATAGTTGGTGCCATCTAAGATGGGTGGTCTGTTAACAAGTCCTCCTTCCATGGTACCAGAAAGTATCTTCCCTGGATCTCACCCAGAAACAGAGCAGGATGCCTGCTCTGATACCAAATGAAATTATGGTATGCAGATATCAGATGTCCTAATAGATGTCGAGAGATTGATATCTGATCAAAAAACAATAACAAGATAACTTACAGATATGAGAACAAAAAGTAACAAAACACAATGTCAAGACAAATGTTAAGAGATCATCTGCTGACAGAAACACTTTTACCAAAATAGTAATTATGCAAAATTAAATTGCAGAAGATAAAAGACACAATCAATTGTTAACCCATTTCGGTGCAATGTCACCTACATTTGGGGGCTACCAAGCTAGGAAGGAAATCCACTAATAGTATTAGTTCAAAGCCTATACAATCTCAGTTTACAACTTATCACCTAATCATTACCCATACAATTTCTACCTAGAACCCTTATAGATATGAGAATCCCCCTCTAACTTCCAATCACCGTAGTGATATCCTAAGTCACAAACCAGTGACAATAACCCAAACCACACGATTACACTTCCAATAAACAATACTTGGTTATGTCTTTAAAGCTTTCAATCCAGAACAATACTTAACTCTTAGCTTAAAAGCTCATGAGTGAGAATAATAACTTCATATACAATCAAGTACAATCAGTCAACCTCTATACATGAAAAGATACACGAGGGAAGTACGAACAAACACTAAAACCTAAGGAACTCTCAAAACCCTAAACCCTTATTTGTGCACACGGTTTCTTCAATGTGAATTGCTTGAAAATTTAGGTTTAGGGAGTCCTTATAAATAGACTCTTGCATTATGGGCTTGGACTCTTCAAATTAGATCCAATATTCTCTTGTAAATTAGATGCAAGATTTTCTCCACAATAATAGGAACAAATCTATAATATTTCCTAAAAAGTATCAAAAGATCCTTTTTGTGAAATCACATCAAATTTGCAATGTTCCTAAAACATCCTTGATTTGCTGCATATATAGGAGAACTAGAATCATCCAAAACCTCGCATTTTAAAATCAAATCTTCAAGGATTCACACTTGCAGACCTCTATAGGTGTACTGGTGTAAGATATCATAACATCTGTCAGGACATAAGTGTGCAAGGAACATAAGCAACACCTACTGCACAGTTATTCAAGATGTCATGACACTTTGTTCAACATTTCTCAGGACAGCAGTCTGCAAGGAACATAAGCAACACCTGTTGTACAGTTATTCAAGATGGCATGACACTTTGTTCAACATTAGGTTGTGATACATGATTTCCTAAATTATTATTCTAACCAGTTTTTCTTCTAACATCTTTTCTCCCAAGGCACTTGGTAAATTGGCTATTTCAAGAATACTCATGTGAAACTCATGATTATTCTCATCATCTTTCATCTTTAGATTCTCAAATCTAGTAGTGAGGAGCTGAAGTCTAGACATCTTCATTTTAGATGTGCCTTCATGAGTAGTTCTGAGGATCACCCATGTATCTTTAGCTACAATACAAGTGTTTATCAAACTGAATATGTTTTTTTCAACACCATTGAATAGAGCATTCAAAGCTTTGTAGTTTCCAAGAGCCAATTCATCTTCTTCCTTGGACCAATCATCTTCAGGCTTCAAATCAGCAGTAACGTTCCAGTCTTTGTCATTCACGACAGGATGTTCCCATCCCTTGATGACAGCTTTCTAGGTCTTTCTATCCATAGATTTTAGGAATGCCATCATTATTGCCTTATAATAGTCATAAGTGGATTCATCTAAGATAGGGGGTCTGTTAATAAATCCTCCATCCTTGTCCATGGTACTAGAAAGTATCTTCCCTGGATCTCATCCAGAAACAGAATAGGATGTCTGCTCTGATACCAATTGAAATTCTAGTAACCAGATCCTGGATGTCGTACACGATGTCACGACACCATGGTCAACACATTGTCACACCACAAACAATATTAAGATTTAACTAAGATCACAAAAAAAGCAGTTGTTAACCTAGTTCGGTGCAACGTCACCTACATTTGAGGGCTAAAAAGCCATGAAGGAAATCCACTATCATATAATTAGTTCGAAGATCCAAACAACCTCAGGTTTTACAAACTTATCACCTAATCTATAACCGTGGACGTTTCTATATAAGACTCTCCTAGATATGAGACCCTTATCACTTCCCTTCAATCACAAACAATGATAATGACTTTAATCAAATAATAGAATACACTCTTCTAAAACATATAATCCAGTCTCGCTTAAAAGCTTATGGGTGATTAACAATAACAACTCAAAAACACATTCCAACTCTAATATCAACGAGATATAAGAGCGACTCACAAATAACAAAAACACTAAACCCTAACACATACAATATTCAACATTGCTTCGATGCCTTCTTAGGTTTAGAAACGATCTATAAATAGCAGTGGAAAGTGTAACACCCCAATAAAATAAAATAATTATTAAAAAATTGAATTAATAGTATATTATTAATTTAATTAAATAATTAGATTATTATTATTGGATTATTTTAATTATTTTGGAATAATAATTATTGTTGGAAAATATATAAGTGTGAAATGAGGAAAGAGAATCCCATTTGGTAAAGGAGTGTTTTCACGTGAAAACAGAGAAACTGCAGAGAAGAGGAAAAGGGCAGAGGCAGAGCAAGAGGAAGAAAGTTGGAGAAGAGGAAGAGCTTGAACTCAAAGAATTGCCGGATTATCTCAGGTAAGGGGGGTTTATCGTCGATTAATGGGAATTATGGGATAATATGTAATGGGTAGTGATAAGCCGTCGATTTAACCCTAATTGGGACTGTATATGCTGAAATTGATGTTGGATAAACTGTGTTAAAAACTGTAAATTGAATCGATAGTTGTGCGAGTCGTAAATGTTAGACTATGGCACGGATCCCAATTAAAAACTTGAATCGGCCCTACCAATTTATGAGACAAATTGGGTTTTTGGAGAAAGGGTTTTAGATGCGGGAGCGGCCGGAAAACCTGATATGCATTAAGCTGACGGAACTTGGAATAACTCAGAAAAATCTGAGTCTGCGCGCGAACGGTCGACCATAGAGTCGGCGTGCGCTGACCCGTGGGGCAAGCGCCGACTGTATGCGTCGACGCAAGGCATTTTTGCGCCGACCCGTGAGATAAGCGCCGACTGTATGCGTCGACGCAAGGGGTGTTTGCGCTGACTCCCTCCAGTTGAGCAGAGCCTTTGCGCCGACCAGCGAGCTTTGAGCTGACCCCTATAGTCGACTCAAAAGCCTTCATTCTTTGTTCATGGACGTGCATAATGGTTTTGTCATCATCGAAACTGGATATCGTATGTTGCAGAGTGGAAAGATGGATATGTTAATGTTGTGTACATAATTGAGAGCTGGCCTATGTTGGCACGTGATGTAATAGAGATTGTATTCCGCTGTTGTGAGCCGTATAGGTATTAGTAGAGAGTGCTAATACGGTGTTTAATTGACTTACATGATAATGATGTGTTGATTGATGTATGATGGCATGCCTAATGATGTGAATGTATATATATTGCCTGTGTTGTGAATGGACTGTTGTATGGCTTAGAGTGTAAGCTTATGTCCGTTGTGAATTATTGTTGATGCTGCATTGTTAGGTGATTAGCGTGTATAGCATAGCCTTCGGGGCTGTAGCTAATTCCCATTGTGAGGAATTAGTGAGTGAATTGTTGTGGTAATTGTTGTTGATGTTTGCATGCTAGATGATTAGCTTGCATAGTCTAGCCTTCGGGGCTGTAGCTAATTTCCATTGTGAGGAATTAGTGAGTGAGTCATTAGATCTCAATGAGTGGGACTAGTGAGCTTAGTAGCCGTATCCGGAGGGATCGGTGAGCTTGAACTGTATGTTCAAGAAGAGTCGGTACCGCATTTCATGGAGTCTCATTACATAGTGAATGCATGGCATAGCCTGTGGGGCTGTAGCTAATTCCCATTGTGAGGAGTTAGTGAGTAAATCGTTGTGTTGTGTTGTAATGTTGAATATGGTTTGAAAATTATACATATGATATATATTATTGTTGAGTATGATGTTGGAGTTAATACTGCCGTTATTGAGGGTGTAGTCTGGTTAGGGTGAATTGTTGCGTTATTTACTTAACATTACATAATGTTGTATAATGCCTATTACATTGATTGAGGAACTCACCCTTACAGCTATTTTTCAGGTAACAAGCAGTGAGTTGAGTAGAAGCTATTCTTTGGAGTCTAATGTCGTCTTTAGCGGGTCATGCTCTGATAGATGTAACATCGGGAGGGGATGTTTTAATTAATTGATATTGGTTGTTGAATGATTTACATGTATCGTGTTACATGCTTTACATTGATGCTAGATTTTATTCCGCTGCGAATTATGCAAAAGAACCTTATTTTGATTTAATAAATGAGCATGACAGGACATTTTGATAATTGTGGTGAAATGATTGTGTGACACCCTTCGGGGCATAATTACTCTGAGTTGACATGTTATATATTTTAATTAAATATTTTGGGGTATTTAGAAGGGTGTTACATTAGTGGTATCAGAGCATAGTTGGTCGAGTCGAGTCGTAGTTATTCTGTTTCCCCTGTACGGGATAGGTGTTGTGTAACCCTATCAGTACTTATTGTTTTAGCTTGTTGGGTTTTCAGAATAGAGATGGCTGGAAGAGGTAGAGACGATGCTGCGATTGCTGAGGCTCTGGGTATGCTAGCTGGAGTACTTGGAGGGAATCCGAATGTTGTGGGGATGGGAGCTGCTCGTCAACTGAGTGAGTTCCAGAAGAACAATCCTCCAATGTTCAAGGGAGCATACGATCCAGATGGCGCTCAGAAGTGGTTGAAGGAGATAGAGAGAATCTTCCGAGTGACTGAGTGTGCCGATAACCAGAAGGTCAGGTTCGGTACGCATATGCTGTCAGAAGAAGCTGATGATTGGTGGGTTGCTACCCGCACTGAGTTGGAAACTGCTGGGAACGCTGAAATTACTTGGGCTGTATTCAGAGAGAGATTCCTGAGGAAGTATTTTCCAGAGGATGTTAGAGGAAAGAAAGAGATAGAGTTCTTGGAATTGAAGCAGGGTAACAGGTCTGTTACTGAGTATGCTGCTAAATTTACAGAGTTGTCAAAGTATTATACTCCCTATAATGAGGCTGCGGGAGAATTTTCGAAATGTGTGAAGTTTGAGAACGGGTTGCGTCCCGAGATCAAGCAGGCGATTGGATATCAGCGAATCAGGGTGTTTTCTGATTTGGTTGACTGTTGCAGGATTTTTGAACAGGATTCCAAGGCCAGAGCAGAGAGCTATCAGCAAAGGGTTGATAGGAAAGGTAAGAATCGGATTGATCGTGGGAAACCGTATGCAGCTGGCGAAGGTTTCCAGAAGCAGAGTGGGATGAAGAGGCCTAGTGGGGGAGACTCTAGTGCTCCTGTTAAGTGTTATAGATGTGGTCGGGCTGGACATCGTGTTCATGAGTGTACCAGTGCTGAGATGAAGTGTTTCAAGTGTGGTAAAGGTGGTCATTTGGCTGCAGAGTGTAGGTTGAAGACTGTGACTTGTTTCAACTGTGGAGAAGTGGGTCATATCAGCCCACAGTGTCCTAAGCCGAAGAAAGAGAATCAGTCAGGAGGCAAGGTCTTTGCTTTATCGGGTTCTGAGACTTCTGCAGATGATCGTTTGATCCGAGGTACGTGTTATATTAATGGCTTTCCTCTTGTAGCTATTATTGACACCGGTGCTACTCATTCCTTTATATCTTTGGATTGTGCTGTGAAACTTAAGTTAGAGATATCTGAGATGTTGGGTAGTATGGTGATTGATACTCCTGCGAAGGGTTCAGTGACTACTACTTCAGTTTGTTTAAGTTGCCCATTGAGTATTTTTGGTAGGGATTTTGGGATAGACCTTGTGTGTCTTCCTCTAGTACAGATTGACGTTATCTTGGGTATGAACTGGTTGGTGTTTAACCGGGTTTCTATCAACTGTTTTGATAAGACTGTGATATTTCCTGAGATTGAAGAAGGAAAGAGTTTGTTTCTATCAGCCAGGCAGGTGAATGAGGAAGTAGCAGATGGGGCGGAGTTGTTTATGCTGTTAGCGACTCTGGAGGCTAAAGATAAACTGGTGATTGGCGATCTAGCAGTGGTGTGTGATTTTCCTGATGTGTTTCCTGAAGAAGTGAATGAATTGCCGCCAGAGCGTGAAGTTGAGTTTTCGATTGATTTGGTACCTGGTACTAGGCCGATATCGATGGCTCCGTACCGTATGTCTGCGGTTGAGTTAACTGAATTGAAGAGTCAGTTGGAAGATCTGTTGGATAAGAAATTTATTCGTCCGAGTGTGTCACCGTGGGGTGCACCAGTGTTGTTGGTTAAGAAGAAAGAAGGTACTATGAGGTTGTGTGTGGACTACAGGCAACTGAATAAAGCGACGATCAAGAATCGGTATCCTTCGCCGAGGATTGATGATTTGATGGATCAGTTGGTTGGTGCGAGTGTGTTCAGCAAGATAGATTTGAGATCTGGGTATCATCAGATACGTGTGAAAACTGAGGATATTCAGAAGACTGCTTTCAGAACAAGGTATGGACATTATGAGTATTCTGTAATGCCTTTTGGCGTGACTAATGCGCCTGGAGTATTTATGGAGTATATGAATAGGATTTTCCATCCGTACCTGGACAAGTTTGTTGTGGTGTTTATTGATGACATTTTGGTGTATTCGAAATCTGAAGAAGAGCATTCGGAGCATTTGAGATTGGTTTTAGAAATTCTACGAGAAAAGAAGTTATTTGCTAAACTATCCAAGTGTGAATTTTGGTTGGAAGAGGTTAGTTTTCTTGGTCATGTGATTTCCAGAGGTGGTGTGGCTGTTGATCCTTCTAAGATAGAAGCGGTGTCTAAGTGGGAAGCTCCTAAGTCTGTTGCTGAGATTCGAAGTTTTCTTGGATTGGCTGGTTATTATAGGAAGTTCATTGAGGGATTTTCTAAGTTGGCGTTACCGTTGACGATGTTGACCAGAAAGGGGCAAGCGTTTGTGTGGGACTCAACATGTGAAGAAGGTTTCCAAGAGTTAAAGAGGAGGTTAACTAGTGCTCCTGTTCTGATATTACCGAGTTCGTCGGAATTATTTGAGGTTTACTGTGACGCTTCATTGTTGGGTTTAGGTGGTGTGTTGATGCAGAATAAGCAGGTGATAGCTTATGCTTCGAGACAGCTAAGGGTTCATGAGAGGAACTATCCGACACATGATTTAGAGTTGGCAGCCGTGGTATTTGTTCTGAAGTTGTGGAGGCATTATTTGTACGGGTCAAGATTTGAAGTTTTCAGTGACCATAAGAGTTTAAAGTATTTGTTCGATCAGAAAGAGCTGAATATGAGACAGAGGAGATGGTTAGAATTTCTGAAGGATTATGATTTTGGTTTGAATTACCATCCGGGTAAAGCAAATGTAGTAGCTGATGCGTTAAGCCGGAAATCGTTACATATGTCTATGTTAATGGTTAAAGAGTTGGATTTAATTGAGCAGTTTAGAGATTTGAGTTTGGTGTGTGAGAGTACTCACAATAGTGTTAAATTGGGAATGTTGAAGTTAACGAGTAGTATTCTGGATGAAATCAGAGAGGGTCAGAAATCCGATATGCTTTTGGTTGATAAGTTGACTCTAGTTAATCAAGGTCAAGGTGGTGAATTCAGAGTTGATGAGAATGGTGTTTTGAGATTTGGTAATCGGGTGTGTGTTCCGGACGTTGCCGAACTTAAGAAGAGTATTCTTGAGGAAGGACATCGTAGTGGTCTGAGTATTCATCCTGGAGCTACGAAGATGTATCATGATTTGAAGAAGTTATTTTGGTGGCCGGGAATGAAAAGAGAAATTGCAAGTTTTGTTTATTCTTGTTTGACTTGTCAGAAGTCGAAGATTGAGCATCAGAAGCCGTCTGGGCTAATGCAACCGTTGGCTATTCCAGAGTGGAAGTGGGATAGTATCAGTATGGATTTTGTTTCGGGTTTACCGAGGACGAGTAGGAATTTTGAAGCTATTTGGGTGATTGTTGATAGATTGACGAAATCGGCTCATTTCATTCCGATCAGAATGGATTATCCGTTAGAGAGATTAGCTGAGTTGTATATTGAGAAGATTGTAATTTTGCATGGTATTCCGTCGAGTATTGTTTCAGACAGAGATCCTAGATTTACATCGAAGTTCTGGGAAGGTTTGCAGAGGGCGTTGGGAACTAAGCTGAGATTGAGTTCTGCATATCATCCGCAGACTGATGGTCAGACTGAGAGGACGATTCAGTCATTGGAGGATCTTTTGAGAGCTTGTGTTTTGGAAAAAGGAGGTGCTTGGGATAGTTATTTACCTTTGATTGAGTTTACCTACAACAATAGTTTTCATTCGAGTATTGGTATGGCACCGTTTGAAGCTTTGTATGGTAGGAGATGTCGGACACCGTTATGTTGGTATGAATCCGGTGAGAGTGCTGTGGTTGGACCGGAGATTGTCCAACAGACTACAGAAAAGATTAAGATGATTCAGGAGAAGATGAGAATTGCTCAGAGTCGTCAGAAGAGTTATCATGACAAGAGGAGGAAGTCACTTGAGTTCCAAGAGGGAGACCATGTGTTTCTTCGTGTCACTCCGATAACTGGTGTTGGTCGAGCTTTGAAGTCGAAGAAGTTGACACCTCGATTTATTGGTCCGTATCAGATTTTGGAAAGGATAGGAGAGGTAGCCTATCGTATCGCCTTACCGCCGTCACTTGCGAATTTGCATGAGGTTTTTCATGTGTCTCAGTTGAGGAGATATATTCATGATCCGTCGCATGTTGTCCAAGTAGATGATGTACAGGTGAGAGATAACCTGACTGTTGAAACATCACCTATGAGGATCGAGGATCGAGAGTTGAAACAGTTGCGGGGTAAAGAGATTGCCTTGGTGAAGGTAGCTTGGGGAGGACCAGCAGGTGGCAACGCGACTTGGGAACTGGAGAGTAAGATGAAGGAGTCTTATCCAGAGTTGTTCGCTTGAGGAGGTATGTTTTCGAGGACGAAAACTCTTTTAGTGGGGGAGAGTTGTAACACCCCAATAAAATAAAATAATTATTAAAAAATTGAATTAATAGTATATTATTAATTTAATTAAATAATTAGATTATTATTGGATTATTTTAATTATTTTGGAATAATAATTATTGTTGGAAAATATATAAGTGTGAAATGAGGAAAGAGAATCCCATTTGGTAAAGGAGTGTTTTCACGTGAAAACAGAGAAACTACAGAGAAGAGGAAAAGGGCAGAGGCAGAGCAAGAGGAAGAAAGTTGGAGAAGAGGAAGAGCTTGAACTCAAAGAATTGCCGGATTATCTCAGGTAAGGGGGGTTTATCGTCGATTAATGGGAATTATGGGATAATATGTAATGGGTAGTGATAAGCCGTCGATTTAACCCTAATTGGGACTGTATATGCTGAAATTGATGTTGGATAAACTGTGTTAAAAACTGTAAATTGAATCGATAGTTGTGTGAGTCGTAAATGTTAGACTATGGCACGGATCCCAATTAAAAACTTGAATCGGCCCTACCAATTTATGAGACAAATTGGGTTTTTGGAGAAAGGGTTTTAGATGCGGGAGCGGCCGGAAAACCTGATATGCATTAAGCTGACGGAACTTGGAATAACTCAGAAAAATCTGAGTCTGCGCGCGAACGGTCGACCATAGAGTCGGCGTGCGCTGACCCGTGGGGCAAGCGCCGACTGTATGCGTCGACGCAAGGCATTTTTGCGCCGACCCGTGAGATAAGCGCCGACTGTATGCGTCGACGCAAGGGGTGTTTGCGCTGACTCCCTCCAGTTGAGCAGAGCCTTTGCGCCGACCAGCGAGCTTTGAGCTGACCCCTATAGTCGACTCAAAAGCCTTCATTCTTTGTTCATGGACGTGCATAATGGTTTTGTCATCATCGAAACTGGATATCGTATGTTGCAGAGTGGAAAGATGGATATGTTAATGTTGTGTACATAATTGAGAGCTGGCCTATGTTGGCACGTGATGTAATAGGGATTGTATTCCGCTGTTGTGAGCCGTATAGGTATTAGTAGAGAGTGCTAATACGGTGTTTAATTGACTTACATGATAATGATGTGTTGATTGATGTATGATGGCATGCCTAATGATGTGAATGTATATATATTGCCTGTGTTGTGAATGGACTGTTGTATGGCTTAGAGTGTAAGCTTATGTCCGTTGTGAATTATTGTTGATGCTGCATTGTTAGGTGATTAGCGTGTATAGCATAGCCTTCGGGGCTGTAGCTAATTCCCATTGTGAGGAATTAGTGAGTGAATTGTTGTGGTAATTGTTGTTGATGTTTGCATGCTAGATGATTAGCTTGCATAGTCTAGCCTTCGGGGCTGTAGCTAATTTCCATTGTGAGGAATTAGTGAGTGAGTCATTAGATCTCAATGAGTGGGACTAGTGAGCTTAGTAGCCGTATCCGGAGGGATCGGTGAGCTTGAACTGTATGTTCAAGAAGAGTCGGTACCGCATTTCATGGAGTCTCATTACATAGTGAATGCATGGCATAGCCTGTGGGGCTGTAGCTAATTCCCATTGTGAGGAGTTAGTGAGTAAATCGTTGTGTTGTGTTGTAATGTTGAATATGGTTTGAAAATTATACATATGATATATATTATTGTTGAGTATGATGTTGGAGTTAATACTGCCGTTATTGAGGGTGTAGTCTGGTTAGGGTGAATTGTTGCGTTATTTACTTAACATTACATAATGTTGTATAATGCCTATTACATTGATTGAGGAACTCACCCTTACAGCTATTTTTCAGGTAACAAGCAGTGAGTTGAGTAGAAGCTATTCTTTGGAGTCTAATGTCGTCTTTAGCGGGTCATGCTCTGATAGATGTAACATCGGGAGGGGATGTTTTAATTAATTGATATTGGTTGTTGAATGATTTACATGTATCGTGTTACATGCTTTACATTGATGCTAGATTTTATTCCGCTGCGAATTATGCAAAAGAACCTTATTTTGATTTAATAAATGAGCATGACAGGACATTTTGATAATTGTGGTGAAATGATTGTGTGACACCCTTCGGGGCATAATTACTCTGAGTTGACATGTTATATATTTTAATTAAATATTTTGGGGTATTTAGAAGGGTGTTACAGAAAGACATGGGCTTCAGGCTTGATTCATAGAAGATCCAAGGAATCTGCACAATCTTCTGCAGATTTGATTTCAATTAGATTAGATGTTTCCTAAAGTGTTTTGACATCTTTACTTCGTAAACAAGTCAAGGAAAAATAGTCTTTTTCTTTGTCGAAAATGCTCTACATAATTCATGAACTAAATCTTCATAGTATCTTCAGATAAATCATAAAAGGAAATAAATCTCACAAGATACTAAAATAGGTCACACTCCAATGTTGAACCAACATTTCAGGACATCTTGTTCAACATCTGTCAATAATACTTGTTTTTGCAAAATCCAACCAACCACTACATATCAGACCTAACAGAACTTGTTGAATTGACTTGGATTAATGGGAATGTTGAATCAATTGAAAAAGATTAGTTAAAATTTAATTGTTAATTTTGTTGTTTATTGACTGTTAAGGTGTTTAGGTTAGTTGAATTGAAGTTTGAAGTTTTAACAACAATCAAATGGTATCAGAGTCTTTGGTCAATAGCTATGAGGTCAAAAAAAATAGATGGAAAACCAATTATGATTGTTCATATTTTTGTACTATCATGGCTTTAGGACCTAGCTAGCCAAGTTGGTTAATTGGCCATGGTTAGGGTAATTGGACCCTTGACTATGAACGGTTTCGATAATGAACTGGTATTGAAAGTTGAAGTGCACTTTAGATGTTTTTGAATCTGAATGTTGCATTGGTGTGTTGACTTGAATGTATTGATGATGAATTGATGTAGTGATGATGTGTTTTACATTTTGGATTCGAGTTTTGGACATGTGTGTGTATGGTGTGTTGAACTTGTTGTGCACAGATGTGGACCATTTGAACAACATGTTTACCTCTTATTTGATGTTTATTTGAACTCTGAACTTCTTGAATTTGTATGTTTGACTTGTGTTGTATCACATCTTTGAACTTATGCCACGAAATGAACATGTTTGATTTACACCGCATTTCCTTTTGAGTTTGACTTGAAATATGATAGTTTCTTGGATGTTGGTACTGACTTATGCAGGTTTGTGAGTTGCTTGTGGATTGATGGGCTGATTTTTTGTTTTCGCTTATGGAAAAATGTGATAGCCTGGTGTATGTCATGCAGGTTTGACCAAGTTTGATGCACATGCCAAGAAAAATGAAGAAAAGAAGCAAATTGGAAGTGAATCATGATGAAGATGCTAAATTGAAGAGAGATAGGTCTAGGAATAGATTTTCACTTAAGATCAAGGTAGATAAAATTGTTTTTCTCATGTTTTAAAAAACTTATATTTTGTCTTGTAAAAAAAGAAACTAATATTTTGTTACAATTTTAAAATAAATTTTTTAAATATATTTATTGGGTTATGCTCTCTATAATCAGTAAAAAAACTTTTTAACGTGATTATAGTGGATGGAGAACAACTTTCAACAAAGATGAGTTATTTTGTGCTCTTTTAAAGACTTCAGTGGTATAAGAAAAAAAAGGTACTTGTGAAATAAAGTTGAGTTTTTAAAATATTAGGACTGAACAAGGGTTTAATAAGGAATCAATAAGATCAAGTAAAGATCGACGTCAAAACAGAAGAAAACTCAGATTTAGACATGGATTGATTTAAATATTAATTGACTTTGAAGTGTCCAGTGTTATTTAATTATTTGTTGTAACCAAAACTCTATAAATTTATTTTCAAAATAATGGAAGACCCTCCTACGTTAACATTGAAGGTTAGACTAAGCAAACATACGAGCATTCACACATACTCTAAGCATTATTTATTAAATTATTTAACAAATTTGCACAAATCTTAAATTACATGAAATTTTGTAGACAATCAAAAGACAACTAGAGTTTATTATACAACACAACCAGACGTGTCCATTCGAAACCTGGGATATTCACCTGAAATTAAATCAAGAAAGATATCAATTCAAAATAATATGGATTTAAATTATATAAACATTTAGGCAGTGTAGTGCACATACATTTAAACTTTGTTTGAAAATTTGAAGGGAGAGGAAGTAAAGGCTTAAAAAAAACGACACTTTAAAAAATAAAGAGAACTTTTTAATATATATTTTTTAAATAAAATATTTTATATAGATGGATAAAAGAGTATTTATCATTAACATATTTTTTTATTTTTGAAAATACTATAACATAAATTATACTTAAATAATTTTTTTAAATCCTCCAAAATCTTACAAACCGCTCCTCCAATACAATTTTATAATTCCTCCACATTTGAAAGATTTTTATTTTTTAATAACATTAAATTTCTTAAAACCCTCTCCATCTAAATCATTTTATTTTTTTCACACAATCATTCATTTTTTTCAAAAACCTTCCTTTCCCTTCCTCTCCAAATCCCAAAGAAAATCTTAGAAAAAATATACTTGCAATGATTTTACTTTCAATGACAATAAAAATATGTACTCTCTCTTTATTTATAAGTGTCATTTTTTGAGTTCTTTATACATATTAAGAAAACTAATAATTATTGTTACTTTTTAAGTAATGATTTTTTTTTTTATTTTATCTTTAACTTTCTATTGATTTATTTGACCTTTTCACTGTATATAATAAATAATTAGGGATAATTTTGACAAAACAATTGAAATGACACCTAAAAAGAAACAATTTTTTTTCTAAAAAGTGACATTTAATAATTCCTTTGAAAGAAAAGTTAATTACATTAATTTTACTTGCAATTTCACTCAATGATTTTACTCTCAAAATAGTTTTTTTTTCCAACAAAATTTAGTTAGATTAATTATAAATGTATATTTGAAATGGTTAACAAATAGTGATTTGATAATTCTATAGAAACACATAGATTAATAAACTTATTTTCTTACCACATTGACAATCCTTCTAGCAAAAGAGTCTGAATTTCAGAACCATCTTTGCATCATAAACCAATCTTTGACATCATAAAGAAAATTGAAGTAAGCATGTCTCCATGTCCGTTTGAACAAAAGGGTACCAAATACTATCCAAAAGCATGTTGCAAATCCAACTCCCATGCCCATATAGAACCATTGCATTACCTCTGATTCTTCCTCTTCCTTTTCCATCCATTTTGTCTCACCATCACCACAGGCTCCATCATGGTTGCATTTTTCACCGAGTGGAATTCCACAAAGTTCAGGATTTCCCATATAACTAAGATTCGAAAAGCTTTGAAGTTGGGTTCCTAATGGGATTTGACCCCGAAAATTGTTGAACGAGAGATTCAACACCTCAAGAAAAGACAGAGCAGACATGGTTTGAGGAATTTCTCCTGATAATGTGTTATTTGAGAAATCAAGTGACTCTAATGCTTTCATATTTCCTATTTCTTGTGGTATAGTTCCCATTAATTGATTTTGTGACAAGTTTAAGGATTGCAACGCAGTGAGACTGGATATTTCTAAAGGTATTCTACCCGACAAACGGTTGTTAGAAAAGTCCATAACACACATATACTCGTAATAGTATAAGTCGCTTCCCTTTGCTAGCAATGGAACATCTATTCTAATCGCGACAACAGCACTTTCAAACTTGATAGTAATTTTAAATTCATCACTTTCTAGAGTTTTATTGGAAATCATGGTGGTGAAATTACCTAGGCAATGAGGTATTGTCCCTGTTAATCTATTATTTGCGAGATCCAAAACCAAGAGAGAAGATAGTTGGCATATTTGTAGAGGAATATCACCACTAAATTCATTTGATCTTAATTGAACAACTTTTACATCTTGTCCAATCCAATTTGATATATTTCCAGAAAATTTATTTCTGCCAAGATTAACAATGACAAGTCTTTGGAAATATTTTAATGACATAGGTATCTCTCCATGCAACTTGTTATCATAAATATGCAGTGACAAAAGGTTGGATAAAGTACCCATTGAGTGTGGAATAATGCCGGTTAGATTATTTTTTCCTAAATCAACATGAATAAGTGATTTCCAATTTCCCCAACATTCAGTGAGCTCTCCGGATAAATTGTTACCAGAGACATCCAAGTAATTCAAATCACTTTGCTCTGTCCTATTTTGGCATAAGAGAGAAGAAAGAGATCCAGACAGATTGTTATCATTTATAAGAAAAGCCCTCACATTTGAAGTTAATTTGGGAAGACTGCCACTCAAACCATTTCTTTCCAGTTCTACAATTTCAGAGTTCAAAACTACATTTGACATGTCCCACGACATGATATTGTCGGATAGGGAAATATAATAACAAGTATTTGCCAAACTCCAAAATATTTCTTGAGAATCCTCTTTAAAAAAGGAATTTTCAATTTTTAAAGTAATTAGAGATTTGTGTGTATACAACCATGGAAGAAGTTTAAGATCTGCATACTCTAAGTCTAGATGTTGAAGTTTAAATGGAGGAATCCAGTGGAAATCAAAATTAAAGACAAAGGTGGGTGAACCCAACCCTAACCCTTGTAACTTTGAGAGCTTGGAAAAATGTCTATTAGACACAACACCAGACAATAAAGGATTTTGTTTGACATACAACCTCTCCAAATTAGATAGTTTACCCAAACTTTCAGGAAGGCTACCAGTCAAGTTGTTTGAGTTAACATTAAGTTCTGTTAATGATGATAGGTTCCCTAAAGTTGTAGGAATAGAACTAGTAAATAAATTCATGGAGAGATCAAGACCGTTTAGGCCTCCAAGTTGGCCTAACCAATTAGGAATTTTTCCACTCAGCATGTTTTGTGCTAAATTCAATGCATGCAAGTTTCGAAGATTCAATAAAGTTTCGGGTATTTGGCCGTGGAAACGATTGTGACTAAGAATCAAATAAGAAAGGCTGGTAAGATTAAACAACCAAATAGGCAGCTCAGAGGAAAAATCATTGAAAGAAAGATCAAGACTATTAAGTAAAGTGAAATTGGCATATTGAAGAGATGAGCTTGCGCTTTCAAGTGAACAATTAATCAAACGTAACTTGGAAAGCGATGGAAGCATAGTCAAAATTTGAAGCCATTCCGTTTGTTTGTGGAGATTTAGGGAATTCAAGTTGAGATATTCTAAGGATGACGATAGACGAAGAAGCCATCTTAAATCATCAACAACAAGATTCTCATTATAGGACAAGTCAAGATGAACAACATTAGAAAAGTTTCCACTTCTACGACGAGTGTTAACTGATGACATGTTTTGACCATCCAAAGGTAAGACCATAGATTTGAAGTCATTATCGCTCAAATCCAAGTATTTCAAAAATTCAAGCTCAAATAAAGAAAGATGCAACTCACCTGACAAGCAATGTGTTTTGTTGTCATAAGTGTTGCAAGAGAGGTTGATATCGGTGACTCTACCATGGATGTCACAACGAACTCCATTCCATTCACAGCAATCTTCTTTACTGTTGGACCATGTAGATAACATTCCTGATGGATCAATCACTCCATGCTTAAAACTGACAAGTATTTGTTTGTCTTTTTGGTTGCAAGAACTCTTTGTTTCACATCTTGCTATATTGCATATGATTACAAATGACAATAATAGAGATAATAGTTTATTTGGGGAGGGAAATCTCATTCTCACCATGATATCACTAGTAATCAAAGTTTAAGAAATTGTATTGGCTTGAGGTTGATTCTGAATTATACCTTGGATGCATTATTTATAGGTTCCAAAAATGGAGTGTCAATTGGTTTTAACACCATAATAGTTTTCTATTTTACACCCACATTGTTATTGTTTAATCACATGCAAACATGTTTAATTCAAAAAAATGAATGGTTGATTCAATTCACTTTTAAATTGGGATAAATTCAACTGTATAAATTAACTCATAAATATTATGTACATTTTTTTAAGATTTAGTATACTGAACAACACATAAAAATTTGATAAAAAAAACCTAATATAAAAATGAAAATTTTGGAGATATACCTCCATATAAAATATCATATCTTACGTTGTGAAATGATTATAAGTGCTATTGGGATTAACTTTTTTTTCTCATGTTTTAAAATTTTTATATTTTGTTACAATTTTAAACTAAAACTTTTTAATATATTTTATTGGGTTATACTCTCTATCAGAAGAAAAAAAATTAATATGATTTTATTGATATAATTAATTTAAATATTATTTAGAATATAATATAAATTTTTAATATCTTAAAAATTGAAAATATCATCTAAGTGTACCTCAAGTCTTATTACTTCTGCTATTCCCTCTCCTCAAGTTTTATTACATGATTTTGTACATGTTTTTTTTTCTTCTATATATATATATTATCATTATGGTTTGATACATTGATAACTCGTTATATTATTTCAACTTAATAAATGATATTTACGACTTTTCAACCGTAACTTTATTTGACTTTTAAATTTGTTATACGTTTAGCTAAGTTCCCTACCATTTTTGTCACATAATGTTTTTCTCATGGTTTAGCTTGTTTCGCTATTTTCATCCATCATTTTGGTTCCTCTTTGTATTTTATTGATAAGTCTCATTCCTATGTCTAATTATTGTACTCTACTGTATTAATTATGATGGTTAATGAGGTTATTGAAATCAACAATTCTAACAAAGCAATCGATCAATGTCACCGACACATTAATTGATGTTTTCTTCAAAAGACGATTTGGTTAGAAATCTTTTCATTTGAACAGTTGTGTTTGCAGTGTGGTTTCGGCGATTTTGATGTTAAAAAATATCCAAATTACAAGAGAAAAAGGTATACGGTTTGGTTTGGTTCAGTATGCTTTTAAAAAAAATTAAACCAATGCGATTTGGGTTGGTTCGGTTGATTCGCTTTTTTACAAGATTTTTATTGAGACATACATACACCTATAGAGAACAACATAATTTTGTGTTTAGTCATTAACAAAAAAACTCATTATGTTTAGAAAAAATCTACATAAAATAATATAAAAAATATTATAATAAAAAAGAAAAACAAGGGAGATGAGAGATTAGAGAAGATGAAAAAGAAAGAATATAAGAGATGCGAGATTAAAGAAGAAATGTGCGATAAAAACGTAATTGGAAGAGAAAACAATAACATACAAATGAGAAGATGGAAAATAAAAAACATAAGAGATGAGAGATTAGAGTCGAAGTGGTAAGATGTACATGACAAAAAAGATGAGAAGAATATACTATACTACTATGAGAGATTTGAGAAGGTTGAAACTAAAACTCTAAGTGTGAGTAAGATAATATTTGTAAGGTTAAAGCATAATAGGTTTGTGTTTTGGGTTGGATGAAGGATAAGTGAAGTTTGGGTTGTAACATAATGCGGTTTGATTTGGTTTAGTTCGATTTGCAAAATACAAACCGCAAACAAAACCGAACCGCACGATTTTGTTAAAAAATGGCTCAAACACATCCCAGCCAAATGTCGTATTTTCCGGTTTCGGTTTGCTTTAGTTTGGTTTGCAGTTTTCTTTTGGGTTGGTTTTGTTTTGAACGCCTCTATTATTGCGTATGCATGATGTCGACTTATCAACTTTGAAAATGTGACGACTTTTCTGTTAAGAGAATTTTAGTAATTCAAGTGTTATAACTGGTTTCCACGAGTGTGTAACCGGTTACATGTATGCCAAAACAAAATAATATGTTGAAGAAAAAATGATTATGGCGTTGATGTAACTGGTTACGCATTCGCAGTAACCAGTTACCACTGTTATGATATTTTTTATTTTTAGCAACTGTAACCGCTTACAGGTTTTGTATAATCGTTTATAGATCCATGAATTTTGTTTTTTCAGTTATTTGATGATGTAATTTATGTCTCAATCCACTTGTAAACATTTATATACCTTGGAGGTATTGTTTTCAATGTTATTGTGAATGATAACTCTCACCCATGATTTCTCGATTATTCACTAATTTTATGGTTTCATGTTCTAACATTTGGCATCAAGAGCCTGACTTAGATCCACAAACACCTAGTGTATGAATTGTGTCTCTAATGAAAGAATCCCTACAAACCTATCCATCTTTGATGCGAAGAATTACGACAAATGGTGCAAACAAATGAAAGTGTTATTTAGCTACCAAGATGTTCTTGAAGTGATCAAGAACGGGGTGAAACCTTTTGTCGAAGGTGCAACAGATGTACAACAAGGAATGCACAAGGAAGATAAGCAAAAATATTTCAAGGTGTTGTTTTTAACCATCAATGTGTGGATGGTGACAACTTTGAGAAAGTTGGTGATTGCGAATCGTCAAAGCAAGCGTGAGAAATCTTAGAGAAGACATATGCATGGGCTGAAAAGGAGAAGGTGGTGAGGTTACAAACTCACAAGCGTCAACTTAAATTTGTTCAAATGGAAGAAAAGGAGATGATCAAAAGTTTCACAACAAGAATCACTCGATTAATGAATCAAGTGAATGCATGTGGAGAAACAGTCACAAAGCAGTATGTTGTCGTGAAAATCCTATGTTCTTTAACTCCAAGATTTGACAACGTGGTTGTAGAAAATGAGAAATCGAAGGATATTGCAACGATGAGCAAAGAGGAGTTGCAAATCTCTCTTGAAGATCATGGGCAAAGGATAGTGGGGAGAAATAATGATAAGGCAATGTCGAAGATCGTTTTGCAAGCTCTTTTCAACAGGAAGGACAGGAGATCGAAAGGAAAATGACCCATGAAGCGTAAAGGTAATTTTAGGAATTTTGGTGGAAGAGAGTCTCAAAATTTCAGAATCCGACTTGTCAAAGGGTGAGAGTAGTTGCAATAAAAATGGTGGTCAAGGAAACTTTAGAGTTGAAAGGAAGAGGATTCACAAAAACAAGGTGTGGTGCTTTAATTTTCAACAGTTCTGGCATTTTGCAAAAGTATGCAATGAAAACAAGAAGGAATCTAAAGGATATGAAGTTAAGGTTGAAAGATAAAAGTTTGATGAGGATAATACACTCTTGATCATGATCATGGAAGGAGAATGTAGCAGCAATAGGTTGCGAGACAACATCAGCAACAATTTTGAAAATGTTGCAGAAACATGATGTAACCGGTTACGTAAAAGTTGTAACCGGTTACAAGTAAAAGAAAATGTCATGATGAGTACGAAATATTCAGTTCAGTGCAATGAGGAATGTTATTTGGACTCCGGGTGTTATCCTCATATTACAGAGAGGAAGGATTAGTTTGTTAAAATCAATTGTTCCATGAAGAACAAAGTGAAATTCGCGGATGACACCAATCTCTTGGTTGATGGGATCGATGATCTTTTGATCATGAGAATGAGTGATGGACATTCATTGTTAAAAGATGTATTGTACATTCAAAGAATCAAATGTAACCTTCTAAGTATTGGCTAATTTCTTGAGAAAGGTTACAAGATTCCCATGGAAAACAAGGGGGTGCGTGTTATGGATGCAAACGGGGTTTTGGTCTATAAAGCTTCTATTGCTGAAAACAGAACCTTCAAGGTTGAGGTCAAGGTTATGAAGTATAGGTGTCTTTTTACAATGGTAAGTTGAGAAGAGTGGATATGACACTATCATCTTGGGCATCTCAATTTCTGAGATCTCAAAGACTTGCAAAAGAACGGAATGGTAACGGGGTTTCCATTGATCATCATACCGGATGAAATTTGTGAAGGATGCTTGCAAGAGAAGAAAAATAAGAGTAAATTCATAAAGGATGCAGGTTGTGGAACCAAGAATCTCCTTGATACGGTGTATTCGGATGTGTGTGAACCGATGCAAGTAGATTTCATTGGTGACAATAAATATTTGTCACGTTCGTCGAAGATCATAGTAGAAAGCTATGGACATACCTAATCAAGACAAATGATGAGATATTTGAAGTGTTGGAGAAGTTCAAGTCCATGGTTGAGAGGCAACGTGGTCACAAGCAAAAAGTGCTCAAAACGAATGGTGGAGGAGAATGTTTCAAAAGACATTAAGAGGTTTTGTGATCAAGAAGGGATAATACATGAGGTTGTACCACCTTATACACCGCAGAAAAATGGTTTTGCCGAAAAGAGGAATAGATTAATCATGAACATGGTAAGAAGCATGTGAAAGGGGAAGAATTTGCAGAAAGAGTTATGGAGAGAAGCGTTTTCCAAAGTTGCCTATATATTGAATAAATGTCTAACAGAGAAGCTTGAGAAGATAACACCGGAGGAAGCATGGTCGGGATTCAAACCGAATTTGAACCATTTGAGATTTTTTGGTTCTGTAGCCTATTGACATGTTCTGAGGCAGCTTAGAAAGAAGTTGGATGATAAAGAAGAAATGATGATACTTGTAGAGTATCACTCCACTGGTGGTTACAAGTTATTTGATGCAACAATCAAGAGAGTTGTGATCATCCGAGACGTCATCTTCGACGAGATAAAGCAATTGCAGCAACCTGTAACCGATTACGTAAAAGTAAAAGCAATTTGCACTACTAGGATAACAAGGTAAGAGAGAGAACTATCCCAATAGTGGGTATATGCATGAGGCGTAGAATTGAGGAGTCCTTAATCTCCAATAGGACTTTGGAATTTTAATAAAATTATGTTATGCATGATTGAATGATATTTGTGATGATGGTTTGGTGATGAAATTCATGTACCATGATGTGTGACAATTTCTGTTTTGATGTGTTATCATATAATCACCATTGTTGCTATTTTAAGGGTTTGGGAATAACATGAACTTATGTAAACCATGAACTAATGTGTTGATTTGATGAAATTAGGTGTTGTTGATGAATATATAATACGTGGGTAATATCTTTGGATCCATTTTAGATGTTTCGATTGAGAATTTGGAGTTTTGCCTTTCGAGATTATGCAAATCTCTATAATTTTAAAAGTAAAAGATAAAATCACACCAAACAAAACATTTAAGCATTATTTACTAAGTTATTTAACAAATTCACACAAATCTTAAATTACATGAAATTCTCTAGACAATTAAAAGACAACCAAAGTTTATTAAACAACAGAATTGAAAGATACATGAAGACGACTAGACGTGTCCACTAGAATCGCAAAAGACATAAACCTGCTGACGTCACCTGAAAAATAAATCAAGAAATATATCAAATATGAGTTATCTTCACTAAATATTATCGATTTAAATTATATATATAAAAACATTTAGGCAGTATAGTGCACGTACACTCCGAAAAAAATATACTTGAAGTTATTTTACTTGAAGTGACAATATAAATACGTAATTTCTTGGAAGGAAAAGTTGTTCTCAAAAAAGGTTTTGTTTTTCAAAAAAATTTACTTAGATTAATTTTAAATGTATATTTGAAATAGGTAAAAAATAGTGATTTTGATAATTGTATATGAACACGTATAGATTAATAAACTTTTTTCTTACCACATTGACAATCCTTCTAGCAAAAGAGTCAATTTCAAAACCATCTTGACATAAACCAATCTTTGACATCATAAAGAAAGTTGAAATAAGCATGTCTCCATGTTCGTTTGAATAAAAGGGTACCAAATACTATCCAGAAACCGGTTGCAAATCCAACTCCCATGCCCATATAGAACCATTCCATTAGCTCGGATCCTTCCTCCTCACTTGCCATCCATTTTGTGTCACCACTGCCAGAGACTTTGTCATGGTTGCATTTCTCCATGAGTGGAGTTCCACAAAGTTCAGGATTTCCCATATAACTAAGATTTGTAATGCAATGAGATTGAATAATTCTAAAGGTATTCTACCAGACAAAAGGTTGTTAGAAAGGTCAATAAGATGCATATATCGATAGTAATCTAAGTAGTTTCCTTTTGGTTGCAATTTAACACCAATTTTAGAGGTAACATGAACAAGTGTGTTTAAAATGATACCAAATCCATCAATTCTTGAAGCATTAACCATGTTGGTGAAATTACCTAGGCAATGAGGTATAGTTCCTGTTAATCTATTATTTGCGAGATCCAAAACCAAGAGAGAAGATAGTTGGCATATTTGTAGAGGAATATCACCACTAAATTCATTTGATCTTAATTGAACAACTTTTACATCTTGTCCAATCCAATTTGATATATTTCCAGAAAATTGATTTCTGCCAAGATTAACAATGACAAGTCTTTGGAAATATTTTAATGACATAGGTATCTCTCCATGCAACTTGTTATGATAAATATGCAGTGACAAAAGGTTGGATAAGGTACCCATTGAATGTGGAATCATGCCTGTTAAATTATTATTTCCTAATTCAACATGAATAAGTGATTTCCAATTTTTCCAACATGTAGTGAGCCCTCCAGATAAAAGGTTATCAGAGACATCCAAAAATTTCAAATTGCTTTTCCCTGTCATTTTTTGGCATAAGAGAGAAGAAAGAGATCCAGACAAATCGTTACCACTTATCTGAAAAACACTCACATTTGAAGTTAATCTGGGAAGACCACCTTTCAAACCATTTCTACTTAGCCATACAACTTCAGAGTTTAACAACACATTTGACATGTCCCAAGGCATGTTATTACCGGTTAGAGAGAGTAATATGCAGTGATTTGCCAAACTCCAAAACATGTCTTGAGATACAGTTTGAAGAAAGGAGTAGTCAATTGTTAAAGCAATTAGAGATTTATGTGTATACAACCATGGAAGAAGTTTAAGATCTGCATACCTCAAGGTGAGGTATTGAAGTTTAAATGGAGGAATCCAGTGGGAATCAAATTCAAAGACAAAGAAGGGTGAACCCAACCGTAACACTTGTAACTTTGAGAGTTGGGCAAAAAATTTATCTGACACAACACCACACAATAAAGGATTTTCATCAACAAACAATTCCTCTAGATTAGATAGTTTACCCAAACTTTCAGGAAGGCTACCAGTAAAGTTGTTTGAGTTAACATTAAGTTCTATTAATGATGATAGTTTACCCAAACTTTCAGGAAGGCTACTAGTAAATAAATTCATGGAGAGATCAAGATTGTTTAGGCCTCCAAGTTGGCCTAACCAATTAGGAATTGTTCCACTCAACTTGTTGTGTCCCAAATACAATACTTGCAAGTTTCCAAGATTCAATAAAGTTTCGGGTATTTTGCCGTGGAAATTATTGTCCCTAAGATTCAAATAAGAAAGACTGCTAAGATTGAACAGCCAAATAGGCAGTTCAGAGAAAAAATCATTGGAAGAGAGATCAATATATTCAAGTGAAGTGAGATTGGCATATTGAAGAGACGGACTTGCGGTTTCAAGTAGGCAATTACTCGAATGTAACACGGAAAGCGATGGAAGCATAGTCAAAATTTGAAGCCATTGAGTTTGTTTGTGGAAATTTAGGGAATTCAAGCTGAGATATTCTAAGGATGATGATAGACGAAGAAGCCATCTTAAATCATCAACAACAAGATTCTCATTATAGGACAAGTCAAGATGAACAACATTAGAAAAGTTTCCACTTCTACGACGAGTGTTAACTGATGACATGTTTTGACAATCCAAAGGTAAGACCACAGATTTGAAGTCATTATAGCTCAAATCCAAGTATTTCAAAAATTCAAGCTCAAATAAAGAAAGATGCAGTTCACCTGACAAACAATGTGTTTTGTTGGCAATAATGATATCATCATCAGTGGAACAAGGGAGGCTGAGATCAGTGACTCTACCATTGATGTCACAGATAACTCCTCTCCATTCACAACAATCTTCTGTATCGGACCATATTGACAACATGCCTAATGGATCAGTGAGTCCATGCTTAAAACTGACAAGTATTTGTTTGTCTTTTTCGTTGCAAGATCCCTTTGTTTCACATCTTACTATATTACATATGATTACAAATGACATTAAAAGAGACAGCAGTTTATTTGGGAAGGGAAATTTCATTCTCACCATGATATCAATAAAATGAAAGTTTAAGAAATTGTATTGGCTTGAGGTTGGTTCTGAATTATACCTTGGATGAATTATTTATAGGTTGGTTTTAAAACCATAGCATTTTTCATTTTTATATATATATTTTTTTGTTTTCAAACAGTTTTCATTTTTATATATATATTTATTACTTTTGTTATTCCCTCTCGTTTTATTAGATGAGTTTTTATTTCTATAGATTTCATCATGATGGTTTGATGTATTGATATCTCTTTCATTATTTCAACTTAATAATTCATATTTACGACTTTTGAACCGTTAATCTTATCTTTATTTGACCTTTAAACTTGTTACACGTTCATCTAATTTCCCATACCATCTTTGTCGCATAATGTTTTTCTCATGGTTTAGCTTGTCTCTCGCTAGTTTCATTCATTATTTTGGTTCCTTCTTTGTAATTTCTTCATTTCTATGTGTTATTATTGTACTCTATTAACAATGATGGTTAATGTGATGTTGTTGAAATCAATGATTCTAAGAAAACAATCGATTAGGGTTGGACAATCGGTCGGATTGGGTCGATATTGAACCTAAAACTTAAATCCGACGCAAACTAAAGTTTCATTTTAAAGGTCTAATTTCATCTGATAAAATTTTAGTTTTCGACGGTGTAACACCCACATATAATGGTACTTATGCAAAACGAATAATATACAAAATTTGGCACATGACATACAAGAGTGCTTAAATAAAACTAAGATCTCTGTACAACATTCACATGATCCACAACAGAAGGTACTAATCAAAAGTTGAGTCGTCAAATATCATCAAACAAGCTTATTCTTGACTTTAACCTGTAAAGAATTACCTGAAAAACAACAATAATATAATATTGGGGTGAGATAATAATTTCAGTGAGTTTCCCTATCATATGGGTCCACTCGGCTCTACAGGGTCTTTTATCAATGTCTTGCTTAAGCATTTCCACTTTACATTACTTGTGTATCACTCACACAATTCTAACAAGGAATTAAACGTTCAAGAGGTTTTGCGCTTCGTATGGAAACACACAATGTGAGTTAATATAACTCAATGAATCACTATTCAGGAATGCAAACAATAAAGTATCTTTCCCCGACCGATCCCACGTTTAAGACTATGTACACGGGTCACGAATCTTTGTTACCTCAGACAACTTCTTCCCGACCAATCCAAATCCATGGATTATTACGACAGATCATGGATGTTTGCTCAATAAGAAAAGTCGTCTCCACGACCTATCCCAATCCAAGGCCATTGACACGGGTCACAGACTTCCTATAGTTTGATTACTTATCCTCTACCAATCCAAAAACATAAACTATATACACAGTTCACAGTATCCAACTCAATGGTTTGTCTTCCCGATCACTACTTATATAAGTCTCAAGCTCGGGATAAACACGAATACGTGGTTATTCCTTAATACGTGATTATTCTCATCAATCACCATGTGATTATATCACACCCATCATGAGATTATACACAATTTCCATGTGATTATATCACAATCACAATTTCCATGTGATTATATCACAATCACAATCACAAATTTCATGTGACTATGACATCGTTCCCCATCCATACCTTTGACATTCGCGTGGATGAGATGACTCATCTCACGTGATTACTTGCTCACGGATACACACCGAGGTACCTCTTACATTCGAGTATCACAACCTAAGTTATTTACCATAACTTAGTCATATTTGTTCATATTATTCACCTAATTACAATTCTAGGTTTAATCCCACACATCATCATAGTATTGAATCAATTACTTTTATCAATACAATATGTCATTGTATAAGTCATAAAGCATACATGATAGTATAACATCATCAATCATTTAATATTGGCATTCACATATGATTTTCTTTACAAGTTCTTCAATTAACTTGATAATTAAGCATTAGGTGAAGCTTTCACGCAACTTGTTTCAACCTAAGCCAATCTACTTACACACCACATAGTAAGTGCATGTACGATCATCTTATGGTAGGGTTAACCGGGTCAAACAAGGAATTAGAGTGGAATAAGAACATATAGGCGTCACTATATTATAGTTTTTTATTATTCACCAAACATATTTGGTCTACAAGCATGGTTTTTACTTCATCATATGGTAGAGCATCAATTTAGCTTTCCAATTCATCCGACCGCATCACGTTTCGAGTTACGAAACTCAAGATATGTTATTTTCTGTGCTGCTAAATTTCTAATATCAGTAGATCTCGCAAAGCGAGTCTTCCGGGGATAAGCGGGCTTGACAGAACAGAATTCCATAAATCTCACTTTTAAATCCATCTTATTTAACCTCTAAACATGCAAACCATACCCAAACATGGTAACATATTAGTTGAAGGTAGAGAAAAACAAGAAAGAGAGGTTTGAATTGTTTTCACAGACAATAAAAACTTTTGGAGTTTCTACACACACAAATCAAAGATAAACAACACAGAAGTTATCCTGGTTCGCTTGAAATTCAAAGCTACTTTAGTCCACCCTACCAAGGTGATTTCGCCTTCAAAAAGGACTTAATCCAATAATCTTGAAAGATTGCATCAACGTCTAAGAGTACAATAGTCCCTTAGCCCTCTCAAGTCTACATACTTCACAAGTCACTTGAAGAACTTTACAACAACTATGATAGAAATACAAGAAAGTGTTTAGTGCTTCTAGGTAAGCAATATGAACACAGTAAGAACAATTGAATCTCACACTAAGAGCAACAACTCATGTGAAAATGTAGAACAAGAATTAGTGAATGATTGAATTTTTGATGAACATAACTCTTGTAGATTAGATTCGTATGCTGGTATGATGATGGTTGGACCTTTTTATAGTGCTTGGAGATGATACCGTTGAATGTAGCATTAATGTTGATATCTTGTCAATAATAAGACTTAATGACATTAAAAAATGTTGTCTTTTCCATAGCAGTTTAGGAGAGTATTCAATTTTCTCCATATATAGATTTATACCATTTTTGGAATACTTCGTTGTTAAGTCTTGATCTAATTTGTTTGGCTTGAATAAGAGTGCGCGGAATTCAGATACTTCTCTTAGATCTTGTATTCTTCAGATAGTTGCGTGAAGTGTTTTCTTTATAAGTTCTTGATTGATCTCTAATTTGGAGTTCCTCGGATGTAATGATCATTAGAGAATTTAGATGTGGGATCCTTCAAATGTAGAATATCATAGTCTTCAGATGTCAGAGCGAATACTTTTAGCTTTAAGTTAGTTGTTTTGGACTTGTGTGACGTTAGATGTTATTTCATCAGATTCATTTATCGTTAGATCCCTGCACACTTAGAGAATTTTATTAGGGTACCAAAATGTTTCATCATTTGTTATCATCAAAACTTAGAGATAAATTGCAGAACCAAAATCTTGTTCTAACATTAGAAACCTTATTCTTGTGATTCTCTAATGAACTCACAACCATAACAACACAACTCCATGACATCAACATGTCATCACATCATACAACAATAACATAGCTTCAACACAACATTAATACAACAAGGAAAACAATAAAGCAAACAATTTATCAAAATATCAGAGCCCTAATGCTAGATTCAAGAGAGCTCTCGATTAGCGAGCTAAGGGAGAGGTCCAAGCGAGACCAAACAAAATTTCATTTTCTCCAAAATCAAATATTTCTCTTAGTGAGACATATCCTCGCCAGCGAGTGTAGCAGAATAACTATGCACCAAGGAACTAATATGCTCGCCTAGCGAGTAGCTCTCTTGCTTAACGCAAATTGCATGACACAACCAGTGAAGAACACAATATATAGGGAAAACAAGAAACATTTATCATATCATCCAATTTCACACATAGAGCAAGTTTCACAAAACCCAATCCCTCTTTTTTGAAATCCCCCCCCCCCCCCCAAAGCTAGGTCCAACTAGGAATCCACCTCTAGAGTATGAAGATGATGAAAGATGGAGACGAGTTCTTGATGTTTCAAGCTCTTGATCTTCACTTATAAGCTTTTCCTCTTTGCCCTTCTTCTCTTCTTTTTCTTTCTCTTTTCTCTTCTTATCCTTACTTACAAAAGGATGGAATGAATGGTAAGAGAGGGTGAAGAGAAATATCTAGGTTGGGCTTTGTCTCCTAGTGACAATTGATCATCTACCAATAATAGAAAAATGACATTTCTCGTACTAGTTAGCAAAGCTCAATCGAATTGAGTAATAACTAATCTCATGTGAGCATAATAATTACTCTATTTGTCTAAATTGACAATGAATTGAGAATTTAGTAATACCATTTATCCCAAATGACAAAGAATATAGCATTTAAGAGGATATGAGATATTACATTTTGCCCCCCCCCCCCTAAATTGAAATTCATTTCCGAATTTGTTCTGAGTAAGGAGATGAATACACTTTTTGTATCTTTTACTTAAGTTAACAATTGACTTTGCTTGAGTTCGATTCTCTTCCTGATGTATAACCCTCTGACATACTCGAACTTCTAACTTTTCTTATTGGAAACTTCTGTTCTTTCGCGACTTCTCAAGACCTCATTTGTCTAACCATCCTTATATTTTCGTTCTTGGACTAACTCCAAATTTTGTACATCTTAACTCTTCTAATGTGTCACTCTGAACTGCTTAGTCATGGATTTTCCCGAAGTCTGCGACTTTCACTTTCTTGTATTGAGTTAGCAAAATTCATTAATCGTTGCACCTTGCTCTATTTAAATAGCCAGTACTGTTAAAATTTTGTGGCGTTAACCACTGATCCCTTATATACATGCGATAACGATGACTCTTATCTTATAAATTGTTCAACATTTGTGAATGACTTTACAATCCAGCTATCGATATTCTTATTAGGCTTCCTTTGCCCTGATATTGCATACTAAGCGTGCATACATCTGATGTCTCTCCTCCTCAGCACAACTCCAATGCGATTTCACACACTTGGTGTGGAAATGTCTTACTTCCAATCCTAGGAGAGATTATCCCCATGATTCTCCATGAAATTTACTAAGATCATCCATCCATCACATCCATTGTGTTATTATGACTCAAGCAACATGGAACACGTGGGATTCATAGGCACTATTTGTTAGCTTATGGGGCTTAATAGAAAATCTGCATTGGCCCTTCTGAGCGCCTAAGTTTAATGTACTACTTGGAGTTCATACGACATTATTAAATATTCATTTTATACAAAATCAAACGATGATCGTAGTATCATGAAAAATAGTGGGGTTATGGTTGAAGTTCAATCCATGCACTTCTCTAGTTTGAAAGATAAGAATCTTGTACTAACACCTAGAGCGTATTTGGGGTCATTGAGGAGATTACATAGATTTATTATGTTACTTATAAAGTTCCTTTATTTAAGTGAAAATGGATTGACAGTAACACTTGTGTAGAAACCGATGAATTGGGATTCACATGGGTTGATCTTTGAAAGAATACATATATGAATGAACCATTCATCATGGCATCCCATGCAAAACAAGTCTTTTATTTCACTGATCCTTCTAACACAAGATGATCAATTGTTCTTCAAGGAAGATATTTTCTTGATAGTGATGAAAATCAAGATTTTAATTTTGATACCCCTTCTTTCGCAACACTTGTACGTCTTTCATCAGAAGAAAATGATTTCGATGATGATGTGCATGTTACTCGTCGTGATCATCCAGAGGGAATATGCGAAAACTAGTATGTAAATTTTTTATATCACTTATATTCTTTTTACTAAATATTTACTGGTGTTATTATTGTTGATTATGATAATGGTCTTAATTGGTTTCAAATATGATTCAAATTATAGGCGCTTAACAACCGGTGACAAATCACATAAGAGAACTTTTAGACGGCCTTCAAGACTTTGTATTTTGGTTATGCTTTTGTTGGTTTATCATTTGCAAATGGTTATAGCATTTTAGTTTTAAATTTTTGTAAAATTATAAGATGTACATGTGCCATTTTGGCTTTGCAAATTGTGTAAACAATGAGTACTTATGGTACAATTATTATGTTTGAGAAATGGGAAAAATGTACAAAATGTATGTTTCTGAAATGGCCAAAATATGGTTCTATAATTATTTTTGTGTTTCGAAAATGACCAAAATATGGTTTTTAAATTCAGGTTAAAACCAAAATATAGAAAACATAAAATAAATAAAAAATTAAACACCAATGTTTCTCCTCGATCATTATTTTAAATCGGGTAATAATGTTAATCTATTACCTTGGTTACTCAAATAACCAAGTGGTAATGGGGGGCACACCATCCAGTTCTGAAAATAATAAAAATATAGAAGTTGGGGATCGAAGTGATGTGAGGAACTCTTTACCCCTCGGTTATTCTAAAACCAAGGGGTAAAGTGGCAAGTTTTCATAACGACATTCGTTATTTCGCATGTGCAACTAAGGTTAAAGCCCTTTTGCATCCAAGGTAAAATTCATTTTTTGTATTAGTGATTTGACCAGGGAATGACAACCGAAAGCGACAGAGATATCTGAAAATAAAATACTCTCAAAGATGTCTTCATCTGCACTTTTCAGAAAACTTTAAGAGCATGACATTGAACTCGGAAATTTAGGAAGGCGCGAAGATAAAACTAGAAATTAAAAAGATTTTGTCTTAAGGACCAACGTCAAAAATTATGATAGTAATCAAGAGGATGAGTCCACTTATGATGAATATGATGATCTTATAAAAAAATTGAAAATTTCCTAAGAAAAGAAAAAAAGAAGATCATTCAAGAAGAAGCATCAATAAAGAAGGTTACATGTTTTGAATATGGTGAAAGAGGACATTTCAAGAGTGAATTCCCTACACTTGAAAAGAAGAATACAAACCTCAAAAGGAAGAAGGATAGAAGGCCAAATAAAGCATATGTCGCATGAGATGACAATGAAATAAGTTCACCTTTAAATGAAGGTCATGAATACAACGCATTAATGGCATCACATCATTCCAATGATGAAATAGAGGTTAGTGATTATCATTAATTATTCATTTAAGGAATTAAAAATCTATGAAGTTGACCAACATTTCAGCGACATGCATTGGATATTCATATTTTAGGGTTGTTGCATTCAAATCTATGAAGTCGATGCAAACCCTCAATATCCCATTTTTCTTAATTACTGGAATGATGTTTGCAAGCCATTCGACACACCTTTTTGTCTAAATGAACTTTATTTTCAGGAGTCTTTTGATCTCCTCTTTAATTTTGAATATAACCTCTAGTGCAACTGATTGGGAAAATAGAAAGTGTACTATTTTGCCGATGTAATAATAAGAGGGATGCTTCACAAAGATCGATCTCGAGGATTGTGCAACAATATATGTGTAAACAATCACTCAATTGAATAAAAGTAATAGTTTGTGTTTTCTAAAATTTATTGTAAGGAAAAATAAAATAAAATAAGTATTTTCACAGATTATAATAATATGCCAAGGGTGGTGTGTAAAAATCTCCTGTAATAACCCTTAAGTGTATATCTCCTTAAGAATGAAAATTGTTTCACTTACCGGATCTTAAGACTGTTTCCCCTAAGACCTCGGAGGGAAACCTTTGGTATTCAATCTAACCTCTAAGTCCTTAGGTTATTATGATGAACCCAAGTCATATTAGTTTAACAAGAATAACCCGATAACCATAGGGTATCCCTAGTCCTAGGTGATATCTACTATGGTTTCACTATTTAAAAATCTTAACAATTGCAATTCTTCTAATCGTTAACCATACATCAATCTTAATTTTTCTGAAAAAGAAATCATTACGTAAATTACACAGTGAAATTGGAAACAAATAACATATATTAAGGAAATTATAACATCAGAGTCATTACATGATCAATTCAGGGACACCCCTTGACATTGGGGGGTTTAGCCTCTCGTACTATTCAAATAAGATACAAGATGAAATTGAGACATTACAAAAAGTTTGGAATTCTGTTGATCTTCAATCGCGTACGCTCTTGAAAGATCTCTGTTCTTCGTTGCTTTCCACTACTTCAATCTTTATCGTCTCTAATTTTTGATCTTGAAAAGTCCCTCTCTCCATATTCAAATCTCCCCTAAATAGTTCCCGATGACAATTTTTATCTAGTAAAAGTCCAGAATTCCCTCCGGAATAAGTTGTGCCAAAAATAGCACAAAACTGGAAAATCAAGTGTCCAAGTCAACATTGGTCATGTCAGGAACGACGACAGGCCGTGTTGGGCTTCTGGAGTAAAAGGCTTGACACGCCCATTCAGGGAGGCTGACACGGGCCGTTTCAGCTGACACGGGCACCCGTGTCAGCTCCCTGTTTTCCTCTTCCAAGTGTCTTCTCTTGACATGGCCCGTGTTGGGCAACACGGGTGGTCGTGTCAGGACTACTGTACTATCCAATTTTCTTCTTCCGACTGGTCCGGAACATCCGATTTGCTTGTTTATCCCTCTGGTACTCTTGCTTACACCTGAAACCTATAGAACTACCACAAAGGGACATAAAATGGAGTATAATGATGCATATAACATGTAATCAACAACTGGAAATAAAAAATGCAAAACATCTAAATCACTAAACAAAATAATAAAATAAGTGGACTAATGTATTTCCGACTTCGTACAAAGGTGTCAAATGAGTGTCAGAAAACAAGTAGAATTGGAGACTGATCACAACTGTGAGCAAATTCTTTACTTTGAATAAGTTTTGAATGATAGCAAATTGTGTGATCATTGTCTAATTGTTGGTTGTGCATTATTTTACATGTTTCTTTTGTGTTTTTAGCCTACACTATTGTTTCGTGTCTATACATAAAGATCCACATTGATACATTTCTTAAAAGAACTCATAAAAACTGTTTTGTGTCAGTATGTATCGATACATGTTCTTCTGCATCGATACATAAATTTGTTTTAAATCACAAAACGTTTCTGCTTCAGTATGTATCGATACATACGAGCTTTGTATCGATACATGCTTAGTTAAAATGTTCTATGTATCGATACATACGAGCTTTGTATCGATACATGCTTAGTTAAAATGTTCTATGTATCGATACATACGAGTTTTGTATCGATACATGCTTGTATTAATTCTCTAAAATTAATCAAAGCTACAGTATGTATCGATGCATAATCTTTTGTATCAATATATAATTCTGTTTTGTCTACTAATAGCTTCTGTCTTTCACATATAAGAAGTATTTTGACAGCTCAGTAAAAAAGCACGAATTCACAAGTGAAAAACAGTTGTAACACAAATCAAAGGAGTGTGTAGCAACAATTGTTTGAGCAGTTAGAAACCTGAAAGAGACTTCATATTCTTCATCTTCTCAATCTCTTTTCTTCAAGAACATCAACACATAATCATTCTTGTTCTTTGGATTAAAGGATCAACGAGATAGCGTTCAGTGGAACGATCAAGGATCTAACTGAGGTGTTCAGTGGAACGATCGAGGATCTAGCTGAGTTGAAGGTTGAAGGGGGTTTCGAGGAAAAACCAAATGGTTTGTCCTTCAAGAACTGGAGTGTTCTTGCGGGTTTGTTAGTCACGTTTGCAGAACAGATTCAGCTGTAGCGTAGGGTTTGGAAATTGGGTAATTTCACAAACAGGTCGTGGAACCGGTGAATTGTTTGCAATTTCTTGCAGGAAATTCTTGATTGAGCTCAGATCAAGTGGAGGTTTTATACAAGAAGAAGATCTTGGGATTTAGATTTCTGTCTTTGTATTGAAACCTTGTATCAACGAATTCGGCATTATTGATAATTACAGTTCTCAATTTCATTTGAAATTGAGAGGGAGACGTACCCACACGCAAGGACGACAGTGGGGAACTTCCTTACCAAATCTTTGCGTATCGTATTCTTTCCTTATCTATCTTTACGTTTTCAACAGTTTTGTGATTTCAGTTGGTGGATTTGAAGGAGAATTGCGGTCCAAAACGAAGCGGAAATTAAAATTTTCTCCTTTAGAGATCCTTACGAATGGTCATGATCAGTGATAGAATATTTACCTCTTGTGACGATTGAAACCTTTGGTGCAGATCTCTTGTGACGATCAAAACCTTTGATGCAGATCCACGAAGCGATCACGAACGTTGAACGATGACAACGTCTCTACTTAGTCCACACGAACGGATTCCTTCAATCTCAGTGCTAGCTGGTACGAATGAAGGCTTTGAGTGAAAGAGAGAGAGAATGAAAATAATGCAACCGCTATGAATGCTTCTGCACAAGGGTTCTATTTATAAAACCACTTGTGTGGGCTTCAAGCTAAAAAGCCCACTTAAGTGTATTTTGGCCCATATCTTATAATATGCCCAAAATCACTTAAGCCCATGGTACCTTACCATATTTCGTATTCTACTCAAGTACAACGTACCTTACGATGTTCTATAATCCACTTAAGAGAACCGTACCTTACGGTATTCCTTAGTTACTCTATCTCTCATCAATCCGTCCTTTGTGTGTGACCCTGTAGGTTTTCGTGACGTTGGCAATTATATTAAATCACACATTTAACATAATAAACAGTGAGCGGTATCTAGCAACACATCACTGCTACCCAAGTCACGAAAATGTCATGTGATCTGACAAAACCTCCTGTGATAATAATTATGTATATAATTACCCTTTTGCCCTTATGTCTATATTGAACACAAGGCATAGACCGTGTCATCCTTGTCCAGTTCAATATTGGGCCCATAGAGATTTATCCTGTTACGCAGGATTGGCAAATTCCATCTAGGACACTCATGTCCCTCAGCATGCTTCGTGGAGTACCCATCAACTGTCTTTATGGTTATCCAGTTACGGACAACGTTGGATCAACAATAAAGCACTCGACTCTACATCTAGGATCCATAGTGGTTTCAGGTCGAAGAGTGGTATCCACTATTATCACCATGAGAATAACTTATGACACTTTGCATAACTTTCTATATAGTATTCTCATAGCGGGTCAATCCGGTATAAATATTACTCCTAATATTCATACCTATGTTTAAGACTTGATAACTCTTTATCCATGATCCATGAGATGTGATCATCAGTCTACAAACATAATAGTCTTAATGCTTTACTATTATCCCACTTCACACTAAAGCTCTACTACGGATACTTTAAGAACAATGCCCTTATGTTTAATGTGTTCTCATGATTAAGTCACACTTAATACATTAAACAGACTATCTATTCCAGGGACTTTATTAATCAACCATAATAAAGAAAATGCCTTTTATTATTAATAAATAATTCGATACAAGTACCAAAAAGTATTGGCCTCTAGGGCTTACACCAACAATCTTCCACTAGCACTAGAGCCAATCAGGCATACCCCTTATGCCCATTGATCTAGTATGGCCATCATGCTTCTGCTGCGCAAGAGGCTTTGTCAATGGGTCAGCTATATTGTCAAGTGTAGGTACTTTACATATTTTCACATCTCCTCTATCTATTATCTCTTGAATGAGATGATAACGCCTAAGTATGTGTTTGGATCGTTGGTGAGATCTAGGTTCCTTGGCTTGTGCGATAGCACCATTGTTATCACAGTAGAGACCAATGGGATCCACAATGCTAGGAACTATGCCAAGTTCACTAATGAACTTTTTTGATCCAAACAGCTTCCTTTGCTGCACTTGAGGCAGCAATATACTCGGCCTCGGTTGTAGAATCAACAACTGTATCTTGCTTTGAACTTTTCCAGCTCACAGTGCCACCGTTTAAGCAAAACACATAACCAGATTGCGATCTAAAGTCATCCTTATCTGTCTGGAAGCTAGCATCGGTGTATCCAATTACAGCCAACTCTTCCTGACCTCCATATATCAAGAATGAGTCCTTAGTCCTTCTCAAATACTTAAGGATATTCTTGACAGCTACCAATGAGCATCACCAGGATCAGATTGGTACCTACTCGTTGCACTTAAAGCATACGAGACATCTGGTCGAGTACATAACATGGCATACATGATAGATCCTATTGCAAATGCATATGGAATCTTATTCATGCGATCCCTTTCTTCCTTAGTTAAAGGGGATTGTGTTTTTGATAGACACATGCCATGTTGCATAGGTATGAATCCTTTCTTGGAATCATGCATATTAAAGCGTCTCAACACTTTGTCTATGTATGTACTCTGACTTAGGCCAAGCAGTTTTTGTGATCTATCTCTATAGATTCTGATTCCTAATATATAGGCTGCTTCACCTAGGTCCTTCATGGAAAAGCATTTCCCCAACCAAGACTTTACCTGTTGTAGGGTAGGGATATCGTTTCCAATGAGTAATATGTCATCTACATATAATACCAGGAAAATGATCATGCTCCCACTAACCTTCTTGTAGACACAAGGCTCATCTTCATTCTTGATGAATCCATGTTGTTTTACTGTTTCATCAAAACGAAGATTCCAGCTTCTGGAAGCTTGCTTCAATCCATAAATTGATCTTTGTAACTTACATATCTTTTGGGCTTCCTCTGGTATGTCAAATCCTTCAGGTTGTGTCATGTACACATCCTCAAGAAGATTTCCATTAAGGAAAGAAGTTTTGACATCCATCTGCCATATTTCATAATCATGATATGCAACGATAGCAAGTAAAATCTGAACAGATTTAAGCATTGCAACTGGTGAAAAGGTTTCATCATAGTCAACCCCATGAATTTGTTTATATCCTTTTGCAACCAGTCTTGCCTTATAGATATGTACCTTACCATCCGTGTCAATCTTCTTTTTGAAGACCCACTTGCATCCTATAGGGTTAACCCATACAGGAGGCTCTACCAAGTTCCAAACTTGGTTTGTGTACATGGAATCTATTTCGGATTTCATGGCTTCTAGCCACTTCTCAGACTCGGGACCAGTTATGGCCTCTTGGTAGGTCACAGGCTCATCTTGATCCATGAGTAATACATCACCTTGATCAGTTATGAGATATCCATATCTCTCAGGTAGTTGACGTATCCTGCTTGACCTACGCTGGTCTTGTTCTACTTGAGCAGGTTGCTCTTCCACAACTTCTTGTGTTTCCTGCTCTAATTCCTCCATAGGTGTATCTATGCTTTGTGATTCTTGAACTTCTTCAAGCTCTACTTTCCTCCCACTGGTTCCTTTGGAAATAAAATCCTTTTCTAGGAAAACTCCAGTTCGAGCGACAAACACTTTGCCTTCAGAAGGATTGTAGAAGTAATACCCTCTTGTTTCTTTAGGATACCCCACAAATAAGCATTTGTCAGATTTGGGCTCAAGCTTAGTTGAAATTTGTCGTTTCACATAAACCTCGCAACCCAAAATCTTTATGTAAGACATATGTGGTTTCTTACCACTCCATATCTCATATGGTGTCTTCTCAACCTTTTTGGATGGAACACGGTTAAGTGTGTAAGTTGCTGTCAATAGTGCATGTCCCCAAAAGGAGTTTGGAAGATCGACGTGACTCATCATGGATCAGACCATGTATAACAGGGTTCGATTTCTTCTCTCAGATACACCATTCCATTGGATTGTTCCAGGAGGAGTGAGTTGGGATAGAATCCCACACTCTTTCAGATGGTCATCAAACTCTAGGCTTAAATATTCACCACCTCGATCTGATCGAAGAGCTTTAATATTCTTACCTAGTTGGTTTTGTACTTCATTCTTGAATTCTTTGAATTTTTCAAAGGACTCTGATTTGTGTTTCATTAAATACACATAACCATATCTACTGAAATCATCAGTGAATGTGATGAAGTACTGAAAACCTCCTCTGGCTGGTATGTTTAGTGGACCACATACATCAGTATGTATGAGGGCCAAAAGATCATTAGCTCTTTCACCTTTTCCTGTGAATGGAGACTTTGTCATCTTTCCAATTAAACAAGATTTGCATGTCTCATATGATTCATAATCAAAAGAATCCAAGAGTCCATCTTTATGGAGTTTGGAAATGCGTTTCTCATTTATGTGGCCTAATCGACAATGCCAAAGGTAAGTTGGATTTAACTCGTTAGGTTTCATCCTTTTAGTATTAATGTTATATATAGAAATTTCGAGGTCAAGGACATACAGTCCATTGCTCATTTGTGCAGTAGCATAGAATATATCATTCAAATAAATTGAGCAACAATTGTTCTTTATCATGAATGAAAAACCAATCTTGTCCAAACAAGAAACGGAAATAATATTCCTGCTAATTGCTGGTACATAATAACAGTTCTCTTACTGAATTATTAAACCACTAGGTAAAGTTAATTCATAAGTTCCTACGGCTAAGGCAACAACCTTTGCTCCATTACCAACTCGTAGGTCGACTTCACCTTTTGCCAATTTTCTACTCCCTTTTAGTTCTTGCACATTTGTACAAATGTGAGAACCGCATCCGGTATCTAATACCCATGATGCTGAAGTAGATAAATTAATTTCAATAACAAAAATACCTGAAGTTGGAGTCTCTACTCCATTCTTCCTATCTTCCAGGTACTTTGGGCAGTTCCTCTTCCAGTGTGCGGTCTTACCGCAATGGAAGCTGGTGCCTTCTTTCTCTATGCTTCCACTAGGCTTCAAAGCAGCAATAGTGGGTTTGGGTTTGGCAACTTCCTTGCCTTTCCCTTTATCATGTTTGAGGACAATCCTCATGTTTCGGTACCAATCCAGAAAATTTGTCCCAGACAATTTTTCTTTCTCAAGGTTTGATCGCAATATGTTGTTAGAGGTGTTTGTTGTCATGGTTATCTACATAAGGATTAATGAAAATATAAGTATCATTGACATATTTAATTAGGCCTTTAATTAAACATGCTCCCACTATTTTATTCAAAACAAATGACCCTCATCATTTGATTCGGAAAATCCCGTTGGAAGATTTTCTAGTGGGTCGAGATCCATATTTCACTTCGTTCTAAGTCCGCGTAGGCGGATTACACAAAACTAGGTTATTTAGGTAGGAACTCCTTCCAGTTGTATCTCATACAACTCTCGAAAATTTCAGTTTGGTGAATAACTCCTTATTCCAATCCATCATATGGATCATTCCCAACTCTTGCTTCTAAACATATATAATAAAATTATAATTAAGTTTGAATCATCGTTTTAGCAGTTGGATATTACAATTATCCCATCGCACCTTAACTAATACAAAACATGCACCTCGCATAGACGAAACCTATATTATTCGATACCAGTCTTGATGAGTGCTAAAACTTGGAAAGCAAACATATATAATATTATTATAATTTGTTTAGTTAAGTTTTACCCATTGTCTTAGCAGTTGGATATTATAATTATCCCATCGCACCTTACTAATATATAGATCATGCACCTCGCGTAGGCGAAACCTACATTATCCGATACTAGTCTTGATGAGTGCTAAGACTTGGAAAGCGTAAACTTAATATTTTAGTTTGAGGGAATTGCAATTGTTCTGATCTCACCGGCTTATTTATCATATAAATCGTCTCTCACATGCATCAACATACATACACAATGAAACAGTTATGGCCCCTAGCGCAATTGTTCTCCCAAGCCAATGAGAGAACCTAAGCTAACCTAATAACGATCTAAGCTTCTCCAAGCAAGATCTTCAAGGTTGTCCTCCTTTAATATTGAATTCTTCTCTAAGCTTCTCCAAGAAAGATCTTCGAGGTTGTCCTCCTTTGATATTGAAATCTTCTCTAAGCTTCTCCAAGCAAGATCTTCGAGGTTGTCCTCCTTTGATATTGAAATCTTCTCTTTCTTCATAACATTGTCTTCTTCTCTTTCTTCATAACATTATATTCCAGAAGAAACTCGTTTTACATACGAGGGTTTGAGATGAGAAAAGAAGTTACATTAAGAGATCAAAAGGAGAGGCACGACATGCAGGTCGTATTTAAAAACCCAAAATAAAATGAAGGAAGACTAAGGCCATAACTGATCACCACAAGGCAATAATAATAAACATATTATTATTATTATTATTATTATTTTTAATTCCTTTAATTAATTAAACCAAATTAAATTTTGGCGACCGATCACACTACGCAGAGTTAGCCGGGGGTTTGGTGACCGATCACTCTGTGAGTGTGACGACCGTTACAGGCGTGTGACGACCGTCACAGGCAATTTTGGATATGTGAGTGTGACGACCGTCACAAAGCATGTGACGACCGTCACAGGCTTGTTACGACCGTCACGGGCTTGTTACGACCGTCACGCATTCAGCTTGTTACGCTCGTCACGAGCTTCACGCGGCCAAAGTAACAGAACTTTGAAACAGTCTACAGACCTCTTCCAAAAGCCCTAAATTCACAAAATTTTGACGGCACAACCCTTGCGCCGTCACCAACCCTAATGCGCCAATTTCAGACCGTCAAACACACCTCGATTGTTGATTCAGTATGATTGATCAATAGGTCATTGCTTCACCATACTAATGTCGGATTCCGAAGCTAATGA